>NC_056063.1:69434183-69796683 GCF_016772045.2 Ovis aries | reverse complement strand
GCTTGAAATCCCGAAAGGAGAGGAGCAGCCTAGGATAACAGAGACCAAGTGAGGCTTTTCAGATCAGATGCTCCACGGGGCCATCTTTTCATAAGGTCAGGAGTGGAGAGAAGTATGTTTGCAGAAGAGGAAATACGTTTAAAAGGGCTCCCAGGCGGTGAGGGGGGTGGAGGGTGGGGGTGGTGGGCGCTTCCTACAATGTCATCACTGCGACCTCCTCAGGGAGCCCAGCCTGCCCTCGGTGGAGTTCCCCACAGGTACTGCCACTGAATTCAGGAGTTCATTACGGGCACATGGGAACAAGAACACACACACGGTTGGGAGCGGACCTCGGTTTATGTGTCATCAAATGCTAACCGCCGAGGTTGAGAGTAGTGTCCGACAGACTAGAGATCTACGCCGGCATCAGAAGTCGGGGGAAATTTGGCGGGGTTATAATCGCACACAAACACACGCGAATTCTGCCCAACAAACGTTTGCGCACCCGCTCTCCCACGCTGTCTCCCACTTGGCTGAAGTTTGGGTTATGGTATGTGTTTTGAACTGGACCATCTAAATGGCCTCGACGGCCTCCCTCTGCCTGCGTGGACCCGCTCATTGACGGGGACTGACAGAGCGCACACAGAGCCCGGCAGAGGACACAGGAGACCACTCAGGGAAGCACAGGAAAACTGCGTTTCAGGCGAGAAGGCAGGAAGAGAGGATGAAGGGGAGGGGGGTGGAATCAGGACGAGAAAAAGAACCGCCTTCCTACTGACACTCCCTCTTGCCCTCAGGTTCAACACCTGGGGAGGGTGCTGCCGGGGCTGATGTGCCATTAGAAGAGCAGAACCGCAGAGGAGGTGAAGGACCGCAGACCTCAGCCTCCTCCAACCCTAACTCCTCCGCACATTCGCCCCCACCCCCTACCGCTGGTTCACCCCAGCTAAGACCACAGACTGCCCCGTCGGGAAGGGAATGCTGCGAGAGGCGATGATCGCTCGGGCTGTGGAAGGTTCCGCACCACCGAGGGTTCTGGAAGCGGGGGGAGGATCCTGAAAGTCCTCTGGACTTGGGGACTCTTCTTGCAGCAGTAGCCACGTGAGAAAGAGGAGTCTTTAAAAGTGCGGCTGGCCTCTCCCCCCATCATATTAACTCCTGCAAGTGAAAGTCGCCCAGTCGTGTCCGACTCTTTGTGACCCCATGAACTGTAGCCAGGCTCCTCTGTCCATGGGATTCTCCAGGCAAGAATACCGGAGGGGGTAGCCCGTTCCCGTCTCCAGGGGATATTCCAAACCCAGGGATCGAACCCGGGTCTCCCGCATCGCAGGCGGATTCTTTACCGTCTGAACCACCAGAGAAGCCCAAACCCACAGCGGAAAACAGATTTCGTGCAGCCTGAAACTTACTTAACAAAACTGCATCACAATTAGGGTAGGACTTTAGAAGAGGGGTCGGTGCCAGAGAGGGACTGTGAAACTAAAGCTCCTTTTTCTTCACGGGAAACCTGCCCCGATAGACTCTCAGGACTGCCAGGGGAGCTAGCTCTTTCCCAGTTCCAACAGTGAAACGAGAGCCAGGGGCAGAAATGAAGCCCTTAGCTAACCGCCCCATCCCCTCCTCAGCTCTCGCCCCACTCCCGCGTGTCGGCGGGACACAGGCGCCGACCGCCCAGCCCCAGACCAAGGCTTCCTTGCTCTTCTGGATCTCAACTTGCTATATTCCTTCTTTCCAGGGACTCTTTTTTTCTCCTGCAAACCTAGACTAGAGTAAGTAGAACGGCTGATTAATAAGTATTCAAACGGAATGTTTAAGACCGAGTGAATAAACATGAGCCCGCGGCTGCGGCGGCAGCGCCCACCGGCTCGCGCTCGCCTCTCCTGGGCGCGCGGAGCCGGAACAGGCGAAACTCGCATTTCTGATCCAGAAATGGGACCGAGGTCAGCGGAGCCAACCATCATTCTGCGCCCCTACGCCCGGTTAGGAACCCTCCACCCCCGCCCTGGCGCCTGGTGCAGGGCGGATGGCAAGGCTCTGCGCGCACCCACTCCTTGGGAGAAGGGGGTTATCTTTGGATACGGTTCCCTTCCTTTCTAGAAAGTTGCTTCGACTTCTGTTACCGAGGCGCACGC
This sequence comes from Ovis aries, assembly GCF_016772045.2. Lineage (NCBI taxonomy): Eukaryota > Metazoa > Chordata > Mammalia > Artiodactyla > Bovidae > Ovis > Ovis aries. The sequence continues at coordinate 69,794,572 of NC_056063.1, read as the reverse complement.
TTTGGGAACCTGGAGGTGGGAGGTGTGAAGAGGGCTCGCCTCAGTCCCCACGCTTAGGGCGTTACCCAACGCGAGTCTCTGCGAAAATCTGGGAGACCCGGAACTTGCCCTCGAAGGCTCCGGAGGGAGGCCGTGACTCGCCTGCAGGAAGGAAAACGTCGAGCTGCGGATTCGAGGGAGGGGACCAGTCGCCGAAGACACCGGATTTCTGGCCTCGGGAGATAATGGCCTACCCAGTGCACTTCCAAAGACCCGCCACCTCCCTCTCAGAAAATTCGCCCTTGGCCTCTTTGTTTCCCTGTAGCCAGGGTGTCTTGCCTTGGGCAACTATAAGTGATGGAGCAGAGTCTAGGCCTCGCAGCCCCTGGCCCCACATTCATGCCCTTCACGCACGGGGCCACAGGCCTGGGCCGGGTCCGAATCAGCGCCTGCAGCCCGCGGGCTTAAGAAGGAGGTGAAAGTTGGGCGTGCCCGTGACCGAGCGCCCCGGAATTTAGCTGAATCCAGGTCTCAGTGAGCCTGAGACCGTCCTCCAGTCTCCGGCTAGCTCAGCGGCGGACACTCCAGCGCCCCACGTCTCACCCAGGCTGCCAGCTTCTCCCCGACTCTTTGTGTAAGCAACGCAAAATTGACTTCCGCACCCCCCAGGGCCACGCGCTCCGACGATGTCGCTGCGGAGCGCAGAGAAGCGCACTTTGCAGGGCAAGGATGCGCAGGTGGTTTCCGTGGGCAGAGTGAGTTCTCGCCCAGGACGAGGGCGCTCCTAGTAGTCTTTTCCCCTAGAGCTTGTCTGAGGTCAAGAGTATGAGGCCTGGATCATCTTGATAAAGCTCTGGGGACACTAAGCCCCAGTTCCGACCCGATGGCAAGGCCGGAAACTTTTTTGAAAAGTGTTCCCTGAAAATATTGAGTTGTCCACTGCTAAGGCCTTTTCCAGTGGTCATGTATGGATGTGAGAGTTAGACTGTGAAGAAAGCTGAGTGCCGAAGAATTGATGCTTTTGAACTGTGGTGTTGGAGAAGACTCTTGAGAGTCCCTTGGACTGCAAGGATATCCAACCAGTCCATTCTAAAGGAGATCAGTCCTAGGTGTTCTTTGGAAGGAATGATGCTAAAGCTGAAACTCCAGTACTTTGGCCACCTCATGCGAAGAGCTGACTCATTGGAAAAGACTGATGCTGGGAGAGATTGGGGGCAGGAGGAGAAGGGGACGACAGAGGATGAGATGGCTGGATGGCATCACTGACTCAATGGATGTGTGAGTGAACTCCGGGAGTTGGTGATGGACAGGGAGGCCTGGCGTGCTGCAGTTCATGGGGTCACAAAGAGTCGGACACAACTGAGTGACTGAACTGAACCGAAGGCCTTGGGACATCTAGTTACTGCTCACCTCAGACTAGGTCCTGGCCACGTTCATCAGTGAAGTGGATGTAAAGGCTGCTCTAGTCCACGACCGGAAGCCTTTTCTAGAGGAGGGACAGGGGCTGGTAGTTCTAGGAGCCACAGCAAGACTTGGAGGAGGTCTGGGGGTTCTGGATGGTTCTATCGCCTAAGGAATGCTCCTTGTTTGGAAAATCTCAGGAGAGGGTGTGGAGTGGGTGACAAGGCCCTTGAGATCCTGGCCTAAAAGATGGGCGGAATGCATCTGGGTAAGTTTCGACTATATAATGGTAAGGCAGAGAACCCTAAATCGTTCGGGGATGGCAATGGGCCCCTCAGTTTGGTTCAATTCAGTTGCTCAGTTGTGTTCAACTCTTTGCGACCCCATGGACTGCAGCACACCAGGCCTCCCTGTCCATCACCAACTCCCGGAGTTTACTCAAATTTAGTAACCTAGTAACCAGGAGACGAAGAAGACATGGTTTTGATCCCTGATCGGGACGATTTCCTGGAGAAGGAAATACCAACCCACTCCAATATTTTTGCCTAGGGATCCCATGGACAGAGAAGAGTGGACTCATGTCCGACTGAGCAGACACAGTAACCACTAGTAACCACTGCTCTTCCTAATCTCCTGGTTTGTGTCCCTGAGCCTCTCAGCTGCCGGAGGCCAGAAAGCACTGTCTTCTAAAGCACTGTCTTCTGTGTGAATGGCGCCCCCTGGAAGCCATTTGCCCCATTTCTCTCTAACTTTCCAGACAAAAAAACTTCCTATATACAGAAGGGGGAGTAGGGCTTTCCCAAGGTTAAGTGGGGTTCTAGACTATATTTGCTGGCCCCAAAGCCCAAACTCATTCATTCACCTTGCTGCTACCCCCTAAGGAAGCAAACTTCCACAATCTTAGCAGCAATCAGTTTTCCTTCCCTGACAGCCTGGAAAATCACAACTGAAGTCCCTTGATAATTTGCTCTTTCTGGTGTATTCCACTCTCCAAGCGGAAATCCACTCTATCATGACTGCAGACAGCTGGGTCTGGGGTGCTGTTACTGAAAAGAATATGTTTGTCTCCCTTTTCTGCTTTAACAAAACAAATCATCAAAAAGCCTTTTCCTTCGAACCACGAATGTTCGTTCAATGGCAAAGACTTCTGGTTTAATATGACTTTTGAAAAGTGAGAGAAACCCATGCATGAAAACCCATGCGGATTCCTCAGGCGATGCCTCACCTTTTCTTTTCTCCCCATTTTCTTGTTTCCTTCTCCTGCTCATAGTTCCTTGTAGGTTTTCTAAGTTCAGGTAAGTAAAACTCTTCGCAAGTCCTGGTGTGATGCTTTAAATGCTTCCTTGTTAACAGTGTCAGAGGGGCGAGAGCTGTGTTGTGCTGGATTTAGAATTCTTCTGGCTTTGCCGGAGGATCCAACAGAAGAACAAGGGAAATGAGCCCGGTTCCTCAGGTTATCTCCTGCCGTTCTCCAAGGTCTCGGGGCTAATGAGCAAATACTTCTACCTCCACCCTCCCACAGCAGCTTACTTACTAGCATCTGTGTGCCCTCGAACGCTGCCTGTTCTCCTGTGACTGGGGGTGAACAGTCCCCATTCCCAACTAGGGCTGGCTTCTCTACTCAAACACATTCCCTTCTCTCTCTGGTAGGCAGACTCTCAAATGCCCCCAGCAGTCCCCACTTCCTGGAATTCATGCCTCTGTGTAAACCTCTCCCTCTTGAACTGGGCCAGAGCTAGTGACTTGCTCCTAACAAATAAAATATGGCAAAGCGATGGGATGGCACTTCCTGGTTAAGTTACAGAACAATGACTTCCCCCTCTTTCTTCCTCTCAGCTCTTGTTCTGTGGGAAGCCAGCTGCCATTTTGTGAGCTGCTACATGAAGAGGCTGGGGGGTAGGGGCGGAACTGATGTCTCTGGCCAGAACCCAACGGGGTCCTGAAATCTGCCACCTGTAGAGTTGAGTGACATGGAAATGGACCCTCACTCAATTGAGCCTTGGGATGACAGCAGCCCCATTGACAGGGTGACTACATCCTTGGGAGAGACACTTGAGCCAGAAACTTTCAACAAGGCGCTCCTGGAACCTTAACCCACAGTCATCATGAGATAATCAGCTCATATTATTTTAAGCCATTAGGCTTGGGGATGATTTGTTATGCAGCATGAAGTAATTAATACACCACATGAAAATACTAGATATGGCTCCAGAAAATCTCTCCCCTTTTCTCTTGTCAAAAATTTCTTTCTTTACTAAATCATTCTTGTCAGTAAAAAAAAAAAATTCCTTTCTCTCATTAAAAACAAAACAAAACACTTCATTTTCCCTCCAGCTACCACTTCTCTGCTCCCCTTTACAGTGAATTCGTTAAAAAACAAAAGATGTCTCTCTTCCTTATCTCTAATTTCCTGTTTCCTCCTTTCTCTTAAACCCCCTCTAGTTGGGAGTTTGCCCCCCTCTGCCAACACCGCTCCACGAAAATCTGCTCTTATCCAGGTCCCCAGTGCTTCCTGAATTGAACCATCAGTTCTCATCTACCTTGATTTACAGCGTTTGACAGAACTGGTCGCTCTCTCCTCCTAAAGCTACTTGGCCGCAAAGGTACCACACTCATTTGGGTTTCCTACTTCCTCACTGGATGCTCTGCCATTTTCCCTCCTTGGTTCTACATCTCTCTAACCTCTTAATCAAGTTTTGTTAGGAAAGATAGGAACACAGTCATATTCTCTGCTGTAGACTGAATGTTGTGTCCCTCCCAGTTTCATATCTGGGCTTCCCTGGTGGGTTAGCTGGTAAAAAAAAATCTCCCTGCAATTCGAGAGACCTGGGTTCGATCCCTAGATTGGGAAGATGCCCTGGAGAAGGGAAAGGCTACCCACTCCAGTATTCTGGCCTGGAGAGTTCCATGGACTGTATAGTTTATCGGGCTGCTAAGAGTCAGATATGACTGAGCGCCTTTCACTTTCACTTTTCTTTCAGATTCATAGGTTAAATCCTAATGCCCAGTGAGATGTGATTAGGTCATGAAGGTGGAGTCCCATGAATGTGATTAAGTGCCAAGAGATTTCAGAGCGCTCCCTTACTGCCATGTGAGGACACAGCCAGAAGTTGGCTCTCGGTGAATCAGGAAGTTGAGTTTCAGCAGATACAGAATCTGCTGGCACCTTGATCTTAGACTTTGCAGACTCCAGAACTTCTCTTGTTTTTGTTTGTTTGTTTTTGTTTTTGCCATGTGAGGTGTGGGATCTTAGTTCTCCAACCAGGGATCGAACCCATGCCCCTGCATTGGAATTGCAGAGTCGTGACTGGACTGCCAGGGACGTCCTCAGCCACCAGATTTGTAAGAAATAAATTTGTTATTCATATGCCACCCAGGGTATGATATCTTGTTATAGCAGGTGCACCTGATTAAGACATTCTTCAATCTTCCAACAAACTGCAATTGTCTTCTGATATTCTGTAATAGTTTCAGTAGGAGACCATTATGATGTCAATTATATATCTTCTTAACTGACAATATAGATTCATCAGTCATTATGAGCAAGAGTATATTTATCCCTGGTGGCTCAGACGATAAAGAATCTTCCTGCAATGCAGGAGACCCAGGTTCGATCCCTAGGTTGGGAAGATCCCCTAGAAAAGGAAATGGCTATTCACTCCAGTATTCTTGCCTGGAGAATTCCACAGACAGAGGAGCCTGGTGGGCTATAGTCCATGGGATCACAAAGAGTCAGATACAACTGAGCAACTAGCACACACACACACACACACACACACATGAGCAACAGAAGGCTGAAACAACATATAAATCCCTCATCTCAATGTCTTACCACAGCAGAAGTTTATTGTGAGCTGTTATATCCAACAACTCCCAAATCTCAATGGCTTAACACACAAAAAGTTTATTTTTCATATGTGTCACAGTCCAAGGCAAGACGTGGGGCCCTGCTCTAAGTAATGTCTCAGGACCATCACCTAAGAGCCTTCTAGATTCTCTGCACTTAGCTGATTGACAGCCAAAGACCATGGCTCTTGCAGGGGATATACAGCCATTCCTGAGACCAATGGCCATTCTTAGACCCCATTTCCATAGCCAGTGTGTCAACCTGATTATAAAGAATGCTTGGGTATATAAATTAGTGCTGTGCTAAAACAAAGAAAAGAAGGTTGGTAAACATCTAACTTGTTTCTTCCAAAGGATGGAGGAAGTCATTTCTTCACTTCACAATATCCAGATACTGCTCCAGCACTTTTCTGAACACACAGATACAAATCCATGCACAGAAGGTATGGTGAGTTCCCCCACAACAATTAATCCTGGAGCTGCCCAGGCGGCTCAGTGGAAAAGAATCCACCTGCCAGAGTGGAAGATGCTGGAGACACAGGTTTGATCCCTGGGTTGGGAAAATCCCCTGGAGGAAGAAATGACAACCCGCTCCAGTATTCTTGCCTGGAAAATCGCACGGACAGTGGAGCCTGGCAGGCTACAGTCATGAGGTCACAAAGAGTCAGATACAACTGAGCACCTACATACCTACATCTGTCTATTTCCTGCAAAACTCATAATTCACTCACTCTCCAAAAAAAAAAAAAAAAACTAGGTAGACAGCCTCTTCCATCTGATATTAGTCTTCTCTCCTTGAGACTAATGCTGGGTTGCTTAGTTGTGTCTGACTCTTTTGTGACCTCAGGGACTATAGCCCGAAAGTCTCAAGTCTCCTCTGTCCCTGGGATTTCCCAGGCAAGAATACTGGAGTGGGTTGCCATTTCCTTCTTCAGGGGATCTTGCTGACCCAAGGATCAAAACTGCATCTCTTGTGTCTCGGCAATGGCAGATGGATTCTTTACCACTGACTGCACCACCAAGAAAAATTGCAGAATGTCTCTCTGTCCTAGCAGAGCATCAGAATTGAGGTGAGCTTTTGAACCTTCCCTGGTGGCTCAGATGGTAAAGTGTCTGTCTGCAATGCAGGAGACCTGGTTTTGATCCCTGGGTTGGGAAGATCCCCTGGAGAAGGAAATGGCAGCCCACTCTAGTACTCTTGCCTAGAAAATCCCATGGATAGAGGAGCCTGGTAGGCTACTGTCCATGGGGTTGCAAAGATTCAGACATGACTGAGCGACTTCACTTTGAACCATTAGGGGCAGTCAAGGCTATCTGAAGATCTTGTTGTTCAGTCACTCAGTCACGTCCGACTCTTTGCGACCCCATGGACTGCAGCACACCAGGCTTCCCTGTCCTTCACCAACTCCTAGAGCTTCCTCAAACTCATGTCCATCGAGTCGGTGATGCCGTCCAATCCAACCATCTCATCCTCTGTCATCCCCTTCTCCTGCTTCCGATCTTGCCCAGCATCAGGCTCTTTTCTAGTGAGTTGGCTCTTCACATCAGGTGGCCAAAGTATTGGAGCTTATTCACGGCTGGTTTCCTTTAGGATTGACTGGTTTGATCTCCTTGCAGTCCAAGGACTCTCAAGGGTCTTCTCCAGCACCACAATTCAAAAGCATCAATTCTTTGGTGCTCAGCCTTCTTTATGGTCCAATGCTCACATCCATACATGAAGATCTGCTGAGTTAGAACTTCCCAGAACTAGAACTCAGGCATGTATATCTCTAAAATTTTCCCTTGGTGATCCAGTGTACACCAAGGATTGAAAACAACTGTTCAGACTTTAGAAAGGAGTGTCAGGTAAGACCCAGAGTCAGATCATTGTAATGTTTTATACTGGAGTAAACATCTATAAATTAGTCTTGGCAAATAAATAAACAAACAGAACCCCAAATATCTTGCCTCTCAATTCAATTCAAAAGCTTTTTTTTTTTTTTTTAGGAAAACAATATTGATGGGGACTTATGTTGTGGTTCAGCAGCTAAAACTCTGAGCTCCAATGCAAGGGGCCTAGGTTCCATTCCTCCCTTTTTCTAGTGCCCTTCATTTCACCTATTGGGAAATCTTCTGGATTAGCAAAGGTCCAAACCAAGGACTTCCCTGGTGGTCTAGTGGTTAAGAATCTACCTTCTGATGCAGGGGACACAGGTTCAATCCCTGGTCGGGGAACTGGGATCCCACATGCTGCATCAGCCTGCAACCAAGGTGTGACACAGTCAAATAAATAGATATTTAAACTCTGCCCCCCCATGAAAGATCCAAGCCATGAGCATCTCTCAGGTGAATTATGGCAACAACCCCTGCTTTAATTTCTTAATGCTTCCCTATCATATCACCACAAATGTAACAACTTAAGACAACATGCACTTATCTCACAGTTCTAGGTCAGAGTTCTAGTCAGTTCTAGGTCTAGTAGGTCAGAGTTCTCAGGGTTTGGCTGGGTTCTCTGTTCAGGGTCCCAAGAGGCTGGAATCAAGGGGTCACCTGGCTTGGGCTCTCATCTTCCAGCTTCCTTAAGACTCTTGTAGGATTCAGTTGCTTCTCATGGTGGTGGTTTAGTCGCTCAGTCATGTCTGACTCTTGCGACCGCATGGACTGTAGCCAGCCAGGCTCCTCTGTCCATGGGATTCTCCAGGTTAAGAATACCCGAGTGGCATTTCCTTCTCCAGGGGATCTTCCTGACCCAGGAATCAAGCCTGGGTCTCCTGCATTGCAGGCAGATTTTTTTTACCGACTGAGCTATGAGGGAAGCCCAGGTTTCCCATCAGCAACAGATCGAGTCCCTCTCATGTGCTGTATCTCCCTGCCCTCTGTTGCATTTCTCTGACTCCCACTTAAGAAAACTCTGCTTTGAAAGGTTTATGTGTTTAGACTGGACCCATCTGGACAATCCAGGACCCATCTTCCTATTTATTTTATTATTTGGCTCTGTCGGGTCTTAGTTGCAGTGCTTGGAATCTTCGTTGCATCGTGCAGCATCCTTCATTGAGGTGCATGGACTCTTGAGGCACCAAGGTCTCAGGAGTTGCAGCGCATAGGGCTTAGTTGCTCCGAGGCCTGTAGGATCTCAGTTTCCGGACTAGGGACTGAATCCGAGTCCTCTGCATTACAAGCTGGATTCTTAATCACAGGACCAACAGGAAAGTCCCACAATCTTCCTGTTGTAGAGTCCGCAACCTTAATTGCATCTGCCAAGTTCCTTCAGCCATGTAATGTAACAGATTCTCACGTCCCAGGGATTAGGGCGTGAATGTGGCAGGCTCCTCCTACCTGCCCTGGCTCCTCAGCTTCCTGCTTCACACCCTTGTTCCCATCTAGCCTGTCTACAGCCCAGCGGACAGACCTGCCAGGACGTCCCGTCTCACTGAGAGCAGATCCTGCCCCACCTGCCCTATGCAGTTTGCATCCCCATTACCTTCCTGACCTGTCTCCCTCACACCCAGCAGGCTCCCCGTTACAGACAATTGCCCTGGGCCTTCCTCCGCCCCAACTTCTCTTTCTCGCAATAGCTGCAGTGGCTCACCCTTCCTCTCCTGAATGTCAGTGCCGAGACTCAAACTTAGTGAGGGTTACCTGACCCCCTATTTAAAACTGCAGCCTCCAAATTCCCCGGGACTCCCTTAATCCCCTTCCAAGCTTTATTTTTCTTCATAGCACTTTTCACTTTTGAATGTAGTACGTATTTTATTTATATTTGTTTGTGGTATGCACCAAAGCAAGCCCCATAAAATAGAGTTTTTGGTTTCATTTTTTTAGTCCCTTTTGTTCCCTGCTTTATCTCCAATGCCTACAACAGTGCCTGACACACAGAAACCACCCAGTAAAATTTTCCAGTTGACTGAATACTGGAGTATAAAATGAGGAGAGCAGCCTGCCCTGCAAACTGTATAGGGCAGGTGGGGCAGGTGAAAATGTGGATCTGCTCTCAGTGAGACGGGACGTCCTGGCAGGTCTGTCCACTGGGCTGTAGACAGGCTAGAGTGGGTTGGGAGCGAGGAAAAAGGGCTTGGATCTTACATTCCAGGATGTGCCCTCTCTCAGACAAAACAGTCATCTCCATGAAGATGAGACTGATGTCACATCAGAGGACTTGGCATAAAGCAGATTCATAGTAAATACTGGGTACGTCATGTCAACGTCAGCTTCTCAGGTGGCTCAGTGGTAAAGAACCTGCCTGCCAGTGCAGGAGACACAAGATGCAAGGGTTTGGTCTCTGGGTCAGGAAGATCCCCCGGAGAAGGAAATTGGCAACCCACTCTGGTATTCTTGCCTGGAGAATCCCATGGACTGAGGAGCCTGGTGGGCTACAGTCCATGGGGTCACAAGAGAGCTGGACACGACTTAGCAACTTAACAACAACAATGTTGATGTCGCTGTGCTAGACTGCAAGGACATTATTTCAAATGACCTGCACACCTGTGGATTATTATTCATTTCATCTTACCACTTTAACTCTCCTCATGCGTGCTGTGGGCTAAGTCACTTCAGTCGTGTCCGACTCTGTGATGCCATGGACTGTAGCCTGCCAGGTTCCTCTTTTCATGGAAGTCTCCAGGCAAGAATACTGGAGTGGGTTGCCATTTCCGATCTCTAGGGTATCTTGCTGACTCAGGGATCCAACCCCCATCTCTTACATCTCCTGTATTAGCAGACATGTTCTTTACCACTAGCACCACCTGGAAGCCCAACCCTCTTCACAGAGTGAGCCCAATGATACAGTATGAGAGTATGTTGTGAAGGGTCATTCAGTTCACCCCTGCATCATAGGAGGCCTCCCCTCCACAAATGTGCATGTTTTTAAAAGCATTAACTGTTGGGAAGACAGCCTGGCAAGTGGCAAGAGTGTGGAGACAACCAGGGAAAGGTCTGACCATAGCCTCGGCCGTTGACCAGCTGTGTGACCTTGCGGTGCTTTACACAACCTTGCTAAGCCTCCATTTCCACTTCTTTAAGTGGTGCTAATCACTGCACCTTGTAGGGATACCGTAGGGATTAAATGAGATAACACGGGTGAAATACCCAGCAGAATGCCTGCTGCTCAGGAGGTGAACCTAAGGGAGCTTTCTTCCTTCCTCTCTGAGAGCCCAAATCCACCTCCCTGTAACATTTACCTCTGAGCCGAGTGCTGCTTCAGGGAGCAGTGGAGAATGAAACGGCTCTGTCCTCCTAACGGCTTTTGAAGCAGTTATCATGTTCTCCCTCAATCGTCTCTTTCTAAAGGTGAAAACGCTCAGTTCATTCAACCATTCCTTATGAAAACTGTTTTTGATTTCCAAACATGCACAGGTTTGACGACATAGCTTCTAAAATGTGCTGTCTAGGAAAGACTTACATTAGAAGCGAAGTTCCATGGAGGCAGGACTCTTTGCCTGTTAAATTCATGATGCAGCCTCAGCACCGGGGAAAGTGTCTGGTACGTAGTAGGCTCTCAATAAATATTCATTTATTTAAATGATGATCTCCAGAGGTGGCCTCTAGGACCCTTTTCTGGGCATCATTCTGCTTTTACCTGGTGGCTCAGATTGTCAAGAATCTGTCTGCAATCCGGGAGAACCAGGTTTGATCCCTGGGGCGGGAAGATACCCTCGGGAAGTGAATGGCAACCCACTTCAGTATTCTTGCCTGGAGAATTCCGTGGCCAGAGGAACCTGGTGGGCTACAGCCCATGGGGTCACAGAAAATTGGACACAACTGAGTGACTAACACTTTTTTTGTCCTTTTCAAGTCTCAGTGGGTTCTAAGTAAGTAGAAATCCACTTTCTTAGACAATACCCTCAAGATTTCTCAATTAGAAAACATGAAATTTGTACAACATGATTCTTAAGGACACTACTAAAATTCTAGGTTTTGGCTGTTGTCTCTTTTTAAAAAATTGAAATATAACCTCCATGACATGGAATTCATCGATTAAAGCATACAATTCAGCGGTATTTTGTATATTCATAGAGTTGTGCACCCATCGCCACTAATTCCAGAACATTCCCATCATCTCACGAAAACTCCTACCTAGTAGCAGCTGATCTCAATTCCCTCATCCTTCCATGTCCTGGGTACCATTAATCCGCTTTCTCTTTCTCTGGATTTGTTTCTTATGTCCATTTTATATAAATGAAATCATGCAACATGTAGCCTTTTGTGTCTGGCTTACTTCATCCAGCGTAATGCATTCGAGCTTTATCCCTGTCACATGGTTTCCCTTTTATGGCTCAATAATAACCAACCATATGTATATATTTTATCTACAGACTCATCTGTTGATGGACATTTGGGCTGTTTCCACTTTCAAGCTATTATGAATAATACTTGGATGAGCATGTATATACAAGTTTTTGTATGAATTTATGTTTTAATTATCTTGGGTATCCAGAATGGAATTGATGAGTGCTAGGGTAACGATATGTTTAACCATTTGAGGAACTTCCAAACTGCTTTCCGCAGTGACTGCGCCATTTTGCATCCTTGCCATCAATGTATGAAGGTTCCAATTTCTCCACAGCCTTGTCAACACTTTGTTATTTTCAGTTTCTTTGATTCTTGCTATACTGAAAAAAGCGAAAGTGTTGCTCAGTTGTGTCGGACTCTTTGCAGTCCCATGGACTGTAGCCCGCCAGACTTCCTTGTCAATAGGATTCCCCAGGTAAGAATACTGGAGTGGGTTGCCATTTCCCTGTCTAAGGGATCTTTCTGACCCAGCGATAGAAACTGGGTCTCCTGCATTGCAGACAGATTCTTTACTGTCTGAGCCACCAGTGAAGCTCTCTTGCAATTCTAGTGAGTGTGAAATGGTATGTATGACATTTGATTTGGTTGTTTAAGTCAGGAAGTTTTAAGATACTCCCTTCAAATGTCCATATCAACCTCTTTATCTTAACACTAGTCATACATTTGTTAAACAGTTCTTAAAAGTAATTTGTTTTCAACTTGCACACACTTCTTAGAGTAACAAGTTTGTTAAATGTACTCTCTGCCTAAAATAATGTTTGCTTCTGTTATTAAAAAAAGAAAAGAAAAATTAGTTCAGCTTTCACCAGTTATGCCTTAGTCCTAATCATCCATTAGTTGAGGGTTTTTACACTCAACGCCTTGCTCGTCAAGTTTCTGTGGCTATAATATATGTCACTCCTCTAGGGTTTGTCTACCAAGAAATCTGAGTTTTTCAGTGCTATACGCTCTAACTTTGCATCTTCTCAGATGTCAAGAGGGCAGAGAGGTGCCATGGCATCGTCACCCCTACACAACTTCTCCTAGAGGTAAAGGCCAAGCCTCAGCCAGATAATCCTGGGCCACACGTTCACAACCGGGAAAGATCAGCCAGGGACCACCCACAATTAGTGTGACACAGTGGCTTCCAATCGGAACAACTCTGCCCCCCCAGGGAGCTTTTGGCAATGTCCGGAGACATTTTTGGTTGTCTACTGGCATCTAGTGGGTAGAAAACAGGAATCACCGAACATCCTGCAATGCACAAGACAGCTTCCGACAGCGAAGAACTATCTGGCCCCCGCTGTCAAGAGTGTAAAGCTGAGAAACACTGGTGTAACCGGATATCAAAGAGGACTCTCCTGAGCTTTGATGTGTGGCATATTTCGAAGGCTTTGGTTGACCTCTTTGGCTCAACTTCTGTAGTTGAGGCCCCAGGTGAGAGTGGAGAACAGATTTTTATACTCCTATTAACAAACAGTACTCAAAATCCCACCAGTAAAATTAAAAGAAAAGAAAAATAATCCACCAGTGACTTTAGTGAACTCTAGCCGTCTATGAAATATGTATTAATAGACACTAGAGGGTAAGTGAAGAGGCTGACTTGTATGTGTGTGTATGTGTATATTCTATATAAAAATCCTTATCATATAAACAAGTGTATCTAGACCAAAAAAGAAGGCAAAATATAGAGGTGCATCTAGTATTTATAAAAATGGTATTTTTCTGTATTTTGTTGTATATGGGATTTGTTAGACTTTTCAAGTTTATAACTTATGATTTCTCACTCTAAATAGATGTTTACAGTCACACCTACTTTGTATTAACTCTGTATGATTTTTCTTTTTTAAAAAGATTTATTGATTTTTGTTTGTGGCTGCTCTGGGTTTCATTGCTGCGTGGGCCTTCTCTCATCTTGGTGGCAGGGCGTGGGCGTCTCATTGCAGTGGTTTCTATTGTTGCAGAACACGGCCTCTAGGTGCACGGGCTTCAGTAGTTGCAGTTCTGGGGCTCAAGAGCGCAGGCTCCTAGTTGTGGCACACACGGGCTTAGCTGCCCTTTGGCATGTGGGATCTTCCTGGATCAGGGATCGAACCCGTGTCTCCTGCATTGGCAGGCAGATTCTTTACCACTGAGCCACCAGAGAAGCCCTGTGTGACTTTTCATGAAAAGAACCCCCTGTTGTAGAGCCTCAGTTCCCACAGTGATCTTTACCAACACCACGTTCTGCCTTTCCCCACTGGCCACAGACTTGATTATAATTAGACCCGATCCTCCGCTGCCCCAGCCCACTGCACACTAGCAGCTGTCCTCCCCTCTCCACTGATGCTTCGCCAGGGGTCACCCATAACCTCCATGTGGCACACCCAAGCAAAGGTCAGCTCTCAGTCCCCGTGCTGCTCAGCCCTTGGTGGCATTTTACACCGTTGCCCGCTCTCTCCTCTGGGCTTTCAGACTCCAGGCCCTTCTTTTTTCTTCCCACCCTCCCTTTCCATCCATCTCCAGGCTGCTTCTCCTCCTCCCTCCCACCTCTACCTTCTTATCTTCTCCCTCTGCAGTCCCTGTCCAGATGACCTCGTCCAGTCCCAAGCTGCAGGAATCCACATAGACTCCTGCGCTCCTCAAGGCACCAGCCCAGATGAGTCCCCAGAACTCAGACTTGTTTATCCAGCATTCTGCCTGATATTTCTCTCTCTTTGCACATCTAATAGGCATCTCAAGCATCATGTTCCAACCCAAGTTTTGATCCTCTCCCACCTTGACCTGCTCTTCCCTCCAGTCCTTCTCATCACAATGAAAGACACTACCACCTACAGTCCCTGGTTGCTCAAGCCCCCAATCCTAGAAGGCACCCTGTCTTTCAGTCTCTAGTTCCAAATCCCTAACTTCTCCGGCCTCTTCTCCCCAAACATACCCAGCATCTCCCCACTTCTCTCCAGCTCCTCTCCCCTCTTACCTAAGTCACTGCTGCAGTGTCCGGACTAGGCTCTCTGCTTCCATTCTTGTCCTGCACACAGCACAGTCAGTGAAGATCAGATCATGGTTTCTACCATATTCAGATGGAAATATCATGTCATATTCATTCAAATGCCCTGCTCTGCCAGTTACTAGCATCCTGTTCTCTGACCTGACTTCCTCATCTCTTGTGCTTGCCCACATGCTCCAGGAGCAGTGGCCCTTCTCTAACTTGGACATACCAAGTTCATCCTGCATCAGAGTTAGTGGTTGCTGTTTCCAGTGCCTGGAGAGCTCTTCCCCATGATCTTCTCGTGGTTGACCTCTCACTCTGGTCGTCTCTTCAGAGAGGACTTTGCTAAGCAGTCATGTGACACTCTACCTCATAAACCTATTTTAATTCTCTTCGATGCACTTATTACTATCTGATATATCCTCATGTATTTATTGCCTTTTCCCTGCTGCTGCTGCTGCTAAGTCACTTCACTCGTGTCTGACTCTATGTGACCCCATAGATGGCAGCCCACCAGGCTCCCCCATCCCTGGGATTCTCCAGGCAAGAACACTGGAGTGGGTTGCCATTTCCTTCTCCAGCCATTCTCCCTATGATAATGCAAGCTCCATGAGAGCAGAGACTTCATATGTTTTATTTACCACTGTGCCTAGAATATTGAATAGTTAGTGTTAATTGCTCAGTTGTGTCTGACACTTTTCGACTCCATGGACTGTAACCTGCCAGGCTCATCTGTCCATGGAATTTCCTAGACAAGAAAACTGGAATGAGTAGCCATTCCCCTTTAGGGGATCTTCTTGATCTCCTAAGAATGCATTGCAGGAAGACTCTACCATCTGAGCCACTAGGGAAGAATACTGAATAAACACTTATAAAAATGAATGAATGAATGAATCTGTTTTACAGATGGGAAAACCAAAGCACAGGGTTAAGTCCTGAGGCCAAGGTGCCATGACTCTAAGTCACAGAGCCAGGGTTAGAGCCCAGACAGGCAGTCTTCAGGGTCCATGACCTTAACCACTGTAACATCCTGCTTTTCTCCACCCACTAGGCGCTGACCTGGTTGTCATTAGAGACTGGGAGGGCAGGAGGATGCAGGGTGGCTCTTCTGTCTTGGATCCAAGGCAGACCCTTCCTGGAACACAAGGCAATAAAAACAACCTAGAGGAGTCTCTTAAATACTGGAGTGGGTAGCCATTCCCTTCTCCAGGAGATCTTCCTGACACAGGGATTGAACGCGGGTCTCCTGCATTGCAGGCATATTCTCTACCTCTTTATGGCCTGAGCCAGAAGGGAATCCCCCTAAAATACTAGAAAGTGGAACAGTGGGGGAACTTCCAGAGCCATTTGCAATCCATTCCTATCCTGCTGGGACCTTCAAGCCTGCAGCTGACTCTGACGAACCTGCTTATCA
Source organism: Ovis aries (assembly GCF_016772045.2). Lineage (NCBI taxonomy): Eukaryota > Metazoa > Chordata > Mammalia > Artiodactyla > Bovidae > Ovis > Ovis aries. The sequence goes on along the minus strand of NC_056063.1, from coordinate 69,778,718 downwards.
AGGCTTCCCAGGGATTCCGAGAGACACGAAAATCACCCTCATCTTCATCAGACTCAAAGCAAGCCAGGTCCACTTCACAGCAGGAGTATCTGAGTTGCCTTCGGGAGCCAGCGGGGCACGCCCAGAGGCTGCCAGTTTGGGATTTATGAGGTCCCCTCCCAAGGTGAGTGTGAGGGAGCCGGGAAGCCAGCTACCACTCCTTGAGAAAGCAGTTTCCTTCCCCTTCAAGCAGCACACACTCTCAGAGAGTGGTTTCAGGGTTCCTGAGTGTGAGGTAATTTGTTTTTGCTGCATTTGATGAAATATTGTGGCCTATTCTTCCCAGTCCTAAGTCACTTCCTGAAGTTAAATTTGCCTGCGGAGCAGCTTTCTGATAGAGTTAATGGATAGGGGCACCACTGGGGAATTCATTTTTGTTAATTTAAGTACTTAACAGTAGCTCCATCCCACCCCACTCTCCACTCTTCTCCCCTCAGCCCCCAGTAACTAGTTGGTTGGGTTTTTTTCCCCCCTTTTCTTTTTCTTGATCCCTAGTAAAACAGAATGCATTTCCTGCATTGTAGACATTCCCCCTGTGTTTTCTGTTCAGCGTGTGACAGTACTAAAGAATGAAAGGGTTATATAGATCTTTGGAACTGAGTATTTATAAGCTCACTGCTTGGAGAAATTACTAATCGTTTTAGCAAAGGTTATTCATTTGGAATCTTTCGATTTAAAGACACATGCCTCCCTTTCAGATGTAATTTCTGTGAAATGATAATAATTCAGCAGTTGGTAGAAAGAGCAGTAAACCCATATATCAAGATCACATTCCAGCCCTCTCCCATTTCTATTTCTGACACACAAAAAAGGGCAACATATTAATAAAAGAGAAATTCAGAATTTATTTTCATTTGTAGTTGACACAACTAAGAATTACTGTAAAAAAGATTATTTTTTTGACCTTTGTCTTTTTTTTTTTTTTTTTTTTTTGCTGAAGGGGAACTAAGACCAAACTACTATCAACCTTGGCAAACTTGAATTAACCATGGTTAGATTTCTTTTTTTTTTTTTTAGCAGAATCATATACATTTTTATTAAGCGATTTCTTATATCACTCCTATTTTGGTACTCTCATCCCAATGGTCTTCTTAGGAATGATTAGGAATGCTTAGGAATGATTGTTAGCAAGCAAAAACAAATACAGGTGTATGTACTTTAATACTGGAATATAAAGGTCATTGTTTAAATATGGAGAAAGATAAATCTTAGGGATATGAGAAAATTTGGGATCAACAGAGCTAAAATTTAAATTAAATGTGTGTGTGGGTGTATGTGCCTCCCCTATTTGTTTGAAAGTTGTAGTATCCAGCAGACATTCACTGATAAGGGCTTCCCCAAATCAAGGACTGAGGTCATTACTGGGAAGGTCAAAGGCAATGTTCAGTTGAGTAGAGATCCATGAATCATGTACAACATGCAACTATATTCATCTTAATCAAAAGACAACAGAAGATCTCAGTGTTGGAAGGGCCCTTAAAGTCATCTAATCTCACCACCTTGTATTTAAAACATGACTCTACTGATAACGCGTTATCTTATGAGGGTGGAGAAGGAAGGAGTGCCTCTTGAACTGACCCAGTCTGTCTGGGGTGTGTGGTAAACTTCTTAATTACTTAATATTATCTATTATCTGCCAGTGAAAAGGTCTGACCACAAATAAAGCAACATGCCTAGATGGAATCCCTTGTTAATTGCTGAGCGACTGAACTGAACTGAACAATGCCTAAGATGGAGAAATCTGTTGTGCAGTCACTCAGTCATGTCTGACTCTTTGTGACCACATGGACTGCAGCACACCAGGCTTCCCTGTCCTTCACTATCTGCCAGGGTTTGCTCAGACTCAGGTCCATTGAGTTGGTGATGCCATCCAACCATCCCATCCTCAGTCACTCCCTTCTCCTCCTGCCTTCAATCTTTCCCAGCCTCAGGGTCTTTTCCAATGAGTTGGCTCTTCACATCAGGTGGCCAAAGTATTGGAGCTTTGGCTTCAGCATCAGTCCTTGCAATGAATATTCAGGACTGATTTCGTTTAGGATTGACTGTTTTGATGTTCTTGCTATGCAAGGGACTCTCAAGAGTCTTCTCCAGCACCAGAGTTCGAAAGCATCAATTCTTCGGCACTCAGCCTTCTTTATAGTCTGACTCTCTCATCTGCTGGAGAAGGAAATGGCAACCCACTCCAGTATTCTTGCCTGGAAAACCCCATGGACGGAGGAGCCTGGTAGGCTAGAGTCCACAGGGTCCCAGAGAGTCGGACATGACTGAGCGACTTCACTCATTCACTCACTCACTCACTCTCTCATCTGCGCATGACTACAGGAAAAACCATAGCTTTGAATATATAGACCTTTGTCAGCAAAGTGATGTCTCTGCTTTTTAATATGCTGTCTAGGTTTGTCATAGCTTATCTTCCAAGGAGAAAGCATCTTTTAATTTCGTGGCTGCAGTCACCATCAGCGGTGATTTTGGAGCCCAAGAAAACAAAATCTGTCACTGTTTCCATTTTCTTCCCATCTGTTTGCCATGAAGTGATGGGATGGGATGCCAGAGAAATCTGAGTGTCTGCTAAAGTCAGATGCTTCTTGAGTAAGGAGGGGTAGGGGTGAGGAAATGGTGATACCCAAGAAATCTCAATATCCCCTGCCAGGTTTCCAGCAGGTCCTGGGCAGCTGCTTGGGCTTCAGTTAAAAATTCATGTCATCACTGCCATGGTCTAACTAGAAATGACTCAAAATGCTGGCAAAGTCTCCCAGCACATCAGTGGAGTGTACCTCTGCAAGAGGGCAGGAACAAGCTCCGATGGTGGAATCAAGGAGAGTGGACAGGAGTTTAAGCTCTTTGTGGCCAGATGACAAGCAGACACGGTGATTATAACTCCATGGAGTTACAACTCAGGGATCCCGCTTAAGAGTGGCCCCATCTTAAAAACATCACAGGGCTCACAGATGGCAGCAGAGCCTTCAAATTACCTCTTGTAAGTCTCATGAAGTCTCATGCAAGTGCTATTCAGATGCATTTGTGAACTAAGAGGAGCCATTTTATGGATTTGAAAGCCAACTGTTTACCGCTTATCAGGTTTTAAAAAGTTTTCCCCTTGATTTACAGACAGTGACTGATTTGATTGACTTAAACTCAAACAATGACCACTAAGGTCTGAGTTGTATAGGGAGGATTTTGGCAGCTGAGTCCACATACCCAAGGATGAAGTCCAAAGCTGTTTTATTTCTGCCCTGGTCACATTTTTTTTTTTTAATTTCAAATTTTTATTTTTGACTGCCCTGGGTCTTTTGTTGTGGCAAGCGGGCTTTCTCTAATAGCGCGGCACAGTCATAGTTGTCCGCAGGCGTGTGGGATCTTCTCAGACCAGGGATCGAACCTGTGGCCCCTGCTCAGACAGGTGGATTGGTAACCCCTGGACCACGCCCTGGTCACGTTTTTATCCAGAAGGCCCTACTTTTTGAAGCAAAGGGCTGGCTGGCATTTGGTCTGCTGGAACTCTGGGCGGCCAGCTGCGCAGGTTGCAGAGCACACCTTAGAGGACAGGCATGCCTCTTCTCTCTGATTCCTTTTGCTAGAAGGATGCACTTTCCTGATAAATGAAACCTGGGAGCCTCTCTTCTCTCTAATTTGCATGAGAGAATTAGGCAGAGGGCCTAGGAGGCTTACGGGCCCCTTGTTCATCTGGCATCACAGAGCTGCTACACAGCTCCACGCAGATAGCGCAATCACCACCACGTTCAACATGGAAATTACTCCGTAATTGAACTCTATTAGACGCTAAGGTTGAGCCTCCCTGAAGGAAGAACTGTGAACATTTGGGAATATTATCTGGGAAATTTAGCTTTAAAAAAAATATTCATTTGAAATATTTGGGTGATTTATTTAAAAAGTACTTTCCCAGACGTTTAAAATATTCAAAGAATGACCTAATTCTTCCTTCCTATTGATATGTAGGCACACATCCTATAAGACACACTGTCTATCCTAATTGCTTAGGCACTGAATTTCAGTGCTTTCTGGAGAAAGAAGTCAGATTGAATCAATAAAAGAGAAAAGTCAGGTCCCTAGCCTGGCTGCTCTCCTGAGCCACCCCGTGTTGCAGCTCCACCCACTGGCTGGACACCTGAATTTGAACGTTTGTAGACACCACCAGGCTCGGCTAACTCAGTGCTCCAACCTTCCCTCTTCTACTAAATGGCTCCCCCTCCTGATTCCCTGATTTGGTGCTCACAGCCACCTTCCTTCCTTTTGTCCTGAAGACTCAGGAGTCCTCAAGGCACGTTGGACATTCCCTTGCACTATCTCTCACACTCCACCCTTTCTTTCAATTCCCATTGCCTCCAGACCCCTGCTGCTTCAAGCCTGGGTGATTATAATAGTCTCCTAACTAATCGCCTACTTGTTTCTCCCCCTTCAATTCACCGCTGCCACAGTAATCTCCCTAAAACACCATTTAATCATGCCAAACCCTTAATTAAAAATCTTCATTATCTCTTCATTACCACCAGGATAAAGTCCAAGCGCCTTAGTTTCCTTCCACTGTCTGGCTTCAATCCATGTTTCCAGTTTCTTGCCCACTATTTCCCCACAGTCTTTGTAGATGCCACTAAAACCAGTCTCGTCACACCATTCATCCACCTGGAATGATTTTTCCAGCCTGTCACTGAGATCTGTGTTCATTTTTTGAGGCTCAGGCCAAGTTCTCCTGCCTTTTGGGAAGATCCACTGGAGAAGGAAATGGCAACCCACTCCAGTACTCTTGCCTGGAGAATCCCATGGAGGGAGGAGCCTGGTAGGCTACAGTCCATGGGGTCACAAAGAGTCGGACACGGCTGAGTGACTTCACTTACCTGGGTAACTAAGTCTTCCTCAAAGTTTCTAGAACACCCAGTGTCTCGAGTCACAGCCTACCACAAGGCATTATTTAGTTCTGCTTTGACTGTGGGCATGCTCAGTTGTGTCCAACTCTTTGAGACTCCATGAACTGCAGCTTGCCAGGCTCCTTTGTCCATGGGGTTTTCCAGGCAAGAAAACTGGAGTGGGTTGCCATTTCCTTCTCCAGGGGATCTTCCCGACCCAGGGATCGAACCTGCATTCTCTGCATCTTCTACATTGGCAGGCAGATTCTTTAGAGCTGAGCCATCTGGGAGGCCCCTACTTTGACAATATGTGTCTTAAGATCAGGAACAGTTCCAGATACATGCTTACATCTGCCTCTCATTAGAATTGGGCTTCACTTGTGGAGAAGGAAATGGCACCCCACTCCAGTACTCTTGCCTGGAAAATTCCATGGATGGAGGAGCCTGGTAGGCTATAGTCCATGGGGTCGCAAAGAGTCAGACACAACTGAGCGACTTCACTACTACTTTCACTTGTGGCTCAGCTAGTAAAGAATCTGCCTGCAACGCGAGAGACCCGGGTTTGATTCCTGAGTCGGGAAGATCCCCTGGAGAAGGGAACGGCTACCCACTTCAGTATTCTGGCCTGGAGAATTCCATGGTCTGTATAGTCCATGAGTTCACAAAGAGTCGGACACGACTGAGTGACTTTCACTTCGTTCATTACAATCACACCACCGCTTACTGCCTGTCATCCCCAGTAAACACCAATTATGATGGGATTTGGTTTTAAGATATTTGCAGTTTGATGGCCAAAGGAAATTACTGTTATAGTGTATCCATTGTGATCAATCCCTATGCATGTCTGGCGTATCCGATTATAAAAGGAATTCACTTGGTGTGGACGAGTGCTCAGTTAAATTCAACCAGCCCAGAGAGATATAATAAGGGAAGAGAAATGCTGGGGAAATCATTTGCAAGGAAAGACTGCACTCCTCTCCATCTATAAGGACTAAAGAATACAATGGAGGAGACCCTCATGCATAGTTGAAGAATGGAAGAGGTTGAAGCGGAAGCAGGCACAATTGTGTTCAGAACTGTATATCTCTGCCCTTCTTTGCTATACTCGCCCGAGGAAGACACAGTCCACCAGGCATGGAGAAGCATTAGGTAGTTCTTTGGATTTTCTATTATCAGATCACAATATTGATAGCTTGTCCTGAAGAGGCTTTGTTGTTGTTCAGTGGCTAAGTCATGTCCGAGTCTTTGCAACCCCATGGATTGCGACATGCCAGGCTTCCCTGCCCTTCACTATCTCCCGGGGTTTGCTCAAACTCATGTCCATTGAGTCAGTGATGCCATCCAACCATCTCATCCTCTGTCTCTCCCTTCTCTTTTTGCCTCCAATCTTTCCCAGCATCAGGATCTTTTCCGATGAGTCGGCTCGTCACATCAGGTGACCAAAGTATTGGAGCTTCAGCTTCAGCATCAGTCCTTCCAATGAATATTCTTGCCTTGAGAACCGCATGAACAGTATGAAGAGGCTTTGGTGCTCTTAAAGAAAACATCCCTATAGTATCTTCCCTGCTCTCTGCAGCCAGGAGTGCATTTCATCTCAAGGGCTTTTCCCTCCAACGCTTCACCTTGACTCATGGTATCCCCCAGGGATGAAGAGCTCTTCTTGACTCCACGGAGTCCCGAGAATGGGCACTCAGATCTCACCTGCCAGCATCACGGGGGGGAAAACTTTCCTTAGAGTCATTTGAGAAGAGAATGCCTCTTTCCTGTCTTCTCTCACTTTCCTCCCACTTTAGAGGAAGAACCGTCAAACAAACAAACAAACGAACAAAAACCCCCAACAACTTCATAAGGAAAGCAGTACCAGATAGTTGAGGGTGTTGGGTCTTCTTTTTCTTTTCCTTTTTCTATCTCCCCAACCCTCTTACTTCTCTTTAAACACATTTCACTGGGGAACAAGAATCTGGGCCACTTGGGCATTAGCACTACTTCTAAAAGCCAGAGGTGCTCTACAGTTGGCATGACCTGGGCACTAGCCTGAAGCCTTCCTATGTCATCTGTGTCCCACTGGACAGCTGTCACTTGAAGGAGCCCCCAAGGATGAGATGATGCCCTCTGACCCACTAGTCTCATGTTCCCCAGAGGGTCTTACCATTCGGGCTTTTGTTTGTTTCTCCTAATAAAACATCAAAAATGGTATTTCAGTCAATGAGACCTGAGGTCATACTATGTGTGCAAGAGACCCAGAAGATATTGTTTTCAAGAGCTTGAAATCATTCTGAGTGAACTGACACTCACGTGACCTATCTCCAGGTTAAGGTGACATATAAACACTTCTACAAATGACAAATGCAATAGAGCATGTGGCTTAAGGAAGTAATCTGTGTTAGGTGTCCTGTGCTGTGCTTAGTCGCTCAGTCATGTCCAACTCTTTGCGACTCCAAGGACTCTAGCCGCCCCGCCCACCCCTCCAGGCTTCTCTGTCCATGGAGATTCTCCAGGCAAGAATACTGGAGTGGGTTGCCATGCCCTCCTCCAAGAGATCTTCCCAATGCAGGGATGGAACCCACGTCTCCTGCATTGCAGGTGGATTCTTAGACGGTGTTTTCAAAGAGGTAAATTTGAGTGAGATTTTGATGCAGATGAGAGAAAGTAGAAGAGAGCGGTGTATAAAATGATACATGGCTGAGTCAGAGGAATTCCTGTAAGGAAGACAGGAGTTTGATTAAGAAAGGATTCTGGATGGAAGTTCACTTTCTCATCAGGCTTGAAACACAGTTTTAATCTAATCTATCTTTATGTGCATGGCAACCAGCACAGTGCCAGGCACAATAAATGAGCAACAAATGGCTGATAAATTAATGCACAAGAAACTACTTAATTGCAGACTCAAATACATCTAATAAAAAGTTGACTAGTGTAGGACTTCCCTGGTGGTCGAGTGGCTAAGACTCTCTGCTACCGCTGTTGGGAGCCCCGGTTCGATCCCTGGTCAGGGAATGCCACAACTAAGAGCTTGCATGTCCCAACTAAAGATCCCACACGCTGGAACTAGGACCCAGGGTAGCCAAATAAATAAATATTTTTAAAAGGTTAATGAGTGTATTCCTAGCTTTCTTCTATCTTAGCATAAGTTTCTTTTTTCCTCCTCCTATTGCCTGCTGCTCATCTCTTTGACTTTGTGACAGGGTTGAGTGGCAAATGAAATGCCCAGATTACTATTACTATTATACACACATCTATAATGCTCTACTTGATTCATGGAGGGTGTGAAATCAGAATGCCTCATGCACTTTGATCCCTCCATAGCAGAGAGGCTATACCAATGCTTAAGAGAAATAATATCAGTAAAGTGTGTTTAAAAGCTTTTGGTTATTGGATGCACATTAAGATCCTGAGAGACCTACCAGTCACTTTCCAGATCATTTTTGTTCTATAGGGAATTTCTCTATAAAAAAAATTCAACACACCCAGGGTTTTTTCCCAGATCAAAGTAACAGTTGTCATGATCCTGTCTCATCTGTGTACAAACTTCATATAACATAACCTCCCAGTGTAAAGAGAAGACCACAACAATTTAACTCCACTTGGAAGGTCATCCATAGCGCATAGAGCAGAAATATGAGCAGGACACCCATTCTTTAGAGGGGAAAAAATAAGGAGGGCTTTCCCTCTGTGTGACCTTGGAAGTCTCCATAGCAACTGTGCTAATTAGCAGACTGTGTCTGAAGATGGGGGGAGGGTGACTGCACCCTGACCTCCAGGCACATGAGTGCCACCTAGTGGAAATCCCACTTCAATACTTTCCAAATAAAACAAGCCCAACTTGATTCGTTTCACTTGCCTTTGAAAAGGATTACTTTAAGTTCACACAGGTATATAATTTTAAATATTTTAACAAAGAATTATAACTTAGAAGTCAAAAGGCTGAGTCAGGAAATTTAAAAATCCAACCAATACTTTGTATCACAATTTAGGATTTCACTTATTTTCAAAGCCTGCAATGCAGGAGACCAAGGTTTGATCCCCTGGGTGGGGAGTATCCCCTGGAGGAGGGAATGGCAACCCACTTCAGTATTCTTGTCTGGAAAATCCCATGGACAGAGGAGCTTGATGGGCTACAGTCTATGGGGTCACAAACAGTCGGATATGACTGAGAGACTAACGTATTTTCAAAAGCGCTGATCCATTATTCAAATATAAGCAACACTTTCAAAACTTGGGAAGAAAAACAAAAGAGGCATGGATGAGTGGGTGAGAATAGGGTTCAAGGGGACAGAAAGGAGGCCTTTCATTATATACTATGTTGTTTGTTTTCAAACCATATGAATGTATTGTTAATCACTAAATAAGATTTTTAAAAGTCAGCATCTATTCATTTTGCCAGCAGCTGTGTAATTTCAGCAAAAACAGTAACATTTTTCACATTAAATGTATTTGTTAATTTGCAAAGAAAAATGTGTCCTCATCATGAAGTTAAAGCGTTTTCTCTGTGAGAAAGTACTTGTCTGCTGAACATAGATGACATACATAGAAACTTCATCTCAATCACAAAGACACACACACTCCACACTCCCCTCCTCTGAGTTGCTTACATCTTATGTGGAGACACATCTCAACTATTGATTTTTTAGAAAACACTTATGTCAATGGTCCTCAACTTCCTGGAACAAGCACTACCAAGTACTTCACCTAATTTGGTCCTTGGACTTACTAACTAAAAAAAGTAAATGGATGTTAAAAGTTACAAAGCAAAGCTCAAAGAACATGTCCTTCAGGTTGCCACAATGGCTGAAAGAAGACTTCCATTTATCTCCTGCAACTCGGAGAGAAAAGACACGTGGAATCCTGAGCCCAAAGCCGCTTACTGTGGTGACAAAGACGGGAACCCAGAAATGTCAGGCTGACCTTGTCAATGCTCCTGTGATACCAGGTCAGCGTCAGTGTGTTCTGGGTGGCAGACAGGATAACACCTTCCATCACATTCCTAAAAGTATGATGATTTGCTTTGAGGTCATTTTATAACAGTTGAACTGTCTGGTTTTAAAAATGTGAAAAATACCGCGTAGTCCTAAAGACTTTCTGCCTCTATGTATGATTTAATTTTTTCTGTCTACAGACCACTTTGCTGTTGCTTGCTCGTTGTGATGTCTGATTCTTTTGTGACCCCATGGACTGTAGCCCACCAGGCTCCTCTGTCCATGGGATTCTCCAGGCAAGAATACTAGAGTGGGTAGCCATTCCCTTCTCTAGGGGATCTTCCCCACCCAGGGATCAAACCTGTATCTCATGCTTGGCAGGTGGATTCTCTACCACTGAGCCAACTTGTGATTAAGTAAAAGGCCCTGGAGATTCCACAATTGTTTCCACAAAATTGAAACAAAGCATTACACATATGCAAACTCAACAGCTTCTGCTAAGCAAGTGGGTGCAATTTTTTAAAGTTCTTTTTGGAATTTTGGGCCAGCTTGTTCAAGTGAATTAAAAAACACAGAACCACCATATGAATGTCAATGCATTTTGGATGAATATTAGGAAAAAATGCAATTCTGTCCTATTTAAAGCATAGTAATAGAAAATCCTAAAGAAAATCAGTCCTGAGTATTCATTGGAAGGACTGATGCTGAAGCTGAAACTCCAATACTTTGGCCACCTGATGTGAAGAGCTGACTCATTCGAAAAGACCCTAATGCTGGGAAAGATTGAAGGCAGGAGAAAGGGACGTCAGAGGATGAAATGGTTGGATGGCATCACCAACTCCATGGAGATGAGTTTGAGTAAACTCCGGGAGTTGGTGATGGACAGGGAGGCCTGGCGTGCTGCAGTCCATGGGGTTGCAAAGAGTCGGACATGACTGAGCAACTGAAATGAACTGAATAGAAAATAGAAATACATATTTGGGATTCTGCATATTTTAACTAGATGGATCACAGATTGTGGCTTAAACATGATCTAACTTTTTTCTTTTTTAAAATTAATTTTTATTGGTATGTAGTTGATTTACAACGTTATGTTAGTTTCTGCTGTACAGCAAAGTGTATCAGTTCATAATCCAATCTTGTTAGTACTTTTGGTATACCTTATGTGCTAGTTACCATATATGTTGTATGCCAAGTATAAGTGCTATCTTTTGTATATATGTGTGTTATTGTATATATATGACACTATATAAAAATATTCAGCAATTATTTGTGACATATGTTCATAATTTTTCCTTACTTCTATTTCCTTCAAGAATTACACTGAATGGAGGTTGATAGCTTTAAAAAAAGTAAAGCAAATGTGTTTGGAAATTTTAGATACATGCATTTCTATCTTTTACTGTATAAGTTTGTGATATTATCCAAAAACTATAAGATGGGTAGAGTCAGTGATGAAGCCATTATCCTGTAAAAATGGATTAAAATAAGAGATTTTATTTTACTGACAGCTGGTTGTGGTATTATTTTAAAAAGGGGGAATATGTAAATGGGAACTGTTGAATGATATCCAATTTACAGCCCTAGTCACATGGCTACAAAGCTAAGAAGAAGTGAAATTGAACCATCCTCCAGTAAATTAAACTCATGCCAATATCCCATCAAAACTGTTGGTCCAACCATTCTCTTCATTTCCTCTGAGTTGATCCAACCCTAACCTGTCAGTTCTGAAACTGTTCTTCAAGCAACAACCACAATCCAATATTTAGTAACGAGTCATTAAGAAGGAAAAAACCCCACAAAACAGTCAGAACTTGATCTTGGACTCTTAATTAGAAAATATGCATCTTGCTAGAGCTACCAGCAGTATGAGAAAATCTTTGCTGTTTTTTTGTACACGTGATTTTGAAGCTATTTTCTCTAAAAGCCTGAGCCATTTTGGTTACTTAGTTCTTGTAGCTGAGGAGAAGCTGACATTTTCCATGAAATATTATGACCATTTTCTTTTTCAAAAATTCTTGTATAAGACACATTTTGCCACTTCCTAGATGGGTTTCCATGTCCAACTGAATGAGCTATTTGCAGCTCACTCTCCAATGAATGGATAGAAATGGTGATGGTTTCAATTTGACCATTTGAACAACTGAATTGGAGCTAATAGCCTTTCTATTCAGAATTCTACCTTAGAACAAACAGCAGATCTATTAGCAAAATTATTTGAATGAGATGAAGCCCTGGTTCATATGTAATACTTTGAACATCTACTTTCTAACATGTAATTACACACGACATGATCTGAAGTACTTCAACCCTACTCTCAACATACTCTGTGAAAATTACATTTACTTCCTGAAGAATCTCATTTTTCTCTGTAAATCTGTTTAAACCATTAGCTATTCTATTAAACAAATTAGAAGGAAGGCAAGACAAGGGCATTGTCTCAGTTTAACTTTCCCTTCCCCATTCATTTATTCATTCATCCATTCAATGATTCAATATTTATTGTCTAATAAGGGCCAGGCACTGGACATTATTACAGCAGACAAGAGGCAAAAATCCCTGCCTTCGTGGCGAAGACAGACTTGAATCAAATAAACACAAAAATAAAAATCTAGTTACGGAGCAATGTAGATGAGGTGAGGGTGAATTTGGTGGTCTGGAGGGGAATAATAGAATAACCTACCTTACCTGGTGCCTAGAGGGGGTAACTTTGAGGAAGTGACATTTAAATCATCTGAAGGATGAACCTGAGGTAGCCAGGTGAGAGTGAAGTGGGTTAGGCTTTCAATAAACAAGTAATTTTTTAAGTAGAAGTTTGCAATACTTGGAACAGATTTCCACAAAGAAAGTATTTGTTGTTTCTCTGAAATCTGAATTTGACTGGGTCTCTTATCTGGCAATCCCAGGTGGGCACCTGAGCCCAAAGCCAGTGGGAAGGCCTTGAGATGGGCCAGGCTGTCACCTCCTGGGAGGAGGAGGTCAGGTGGCTGACAGGAGGCGATGGAAGGGCAGTGGATGAGTTGAGATAGGAGAGCCAAGAGCCCCAGGCCCCTGCATGACCTGTAGGTATCATATTGCATGCCTTCTATCTTGCCTAAATCAAAGTTTTTGCACTACACTAACCAGAGGCTAAATTTCAATGTAATATCATTTTTCAATTACTATTAAAGAAAAAAAACCCGAGAAAGATTCTCAGGAAATATATGAGCTGTTAATTCCAGAAAGATTTGCTTATTTTTTGAAAGACAAGCTTTAATAAGGCTTTGGCGGATGAAGCCTGTGTATGTTCAATCTCTGCTTTCCTCTTGGCTATTTCAGCCTGAATCGGCCGGGCCTGTCATGGCACATGCAGGGGGTCCTGAAAGATGTTCTCCAGGAAAACCCATTGCACTGGCCAGCGAGGTGTCCCGTTGAGGCATGTGATTCAACTCTTGCCTGTTAGATGCTGTCAATTTCAGTCCATTTAGGTAGTTTTCCATTAACATCTCTGAGTAGCATATGTAATTTGGTCTTCTTAGATCTCTGAGTCAAGTAAACACGCTAGCTTCTGTTTTACAATTTTCCACCTGGTGTTAGAAATTACATCACTATACAACCTCCACTGCCATCTTTCCCTCACTCCCTAAAAGCATGTACGAGTGTCAAAAAGTTGATCATATGTTCCCAATTCATTAATATTTAGCAGGTAGCTTTTCTCCATATATAATTAAATAATATCACAAAGTCTTTGCCCCAACCCTGAAATATTCTAGAAAATAACAGAAAACTCTGCAAAGAACAAAGCCGTCTCTACTCTGCAAAGAACTAAAATTCAGTGATGTCAACTCTAGCCGCCACAAAGTCTCCAGGCCTGTCCTACGTGTGCATGTATGCCTCTTCCGTAATTCACTGACTCAGTATTAGACAAGCTTCCTGTGTGCTACACAAAGTGTTTTCTAGCACTTTAACACAGAAGGTCAAATAGAGCCTTATTAAGTGTACTAAGTAAATCAGGCATTGAGGGTCTATCAAGTTAAAAACCAAGCACAGTGAAAAATCCTAGGGATACTTGATGAATCCTATTTAGAAATAAAGAGGAAATAATACTGGAAAGTCAAAGAATCCCTGAAGAATAGAGTTTAAATAGTTACAAACTAAGGGTTACAAATCTCATTTCCTTTTAAGATCACCAAGGATTGTTGTTCAGCAGCTAAGTCGTGTCTGGCTCTTTTCCATACCATGGACTGCAGCGTGCTAAGCTTCCCTGTCCTTCACTATCTCCCGGAATTTGGGCACATTCATCCTCACTGAGTCAGTGATGCTATCTGACCATCTCATCTTCTGCCACCTTCTTCTTTTGTCTTCAGTTTTCCCCAGCATCAGGGTGCTTTCCAATGAGTCAGGTCTTCGAATCAGGTGGCCAAAGTGTTGGAGCTCCAGAATCAGCAGCAGTCCTTCCAATGAATATTCATGGTTGATTTCCTTTAGCATTGACTGGTTTAATCTCCTTGCTATCCACAAGACTCTCATGAGTCTTCTCTAGTGCCACAACTCAAAAGCATCAATTTTTTCAGCGCTCAGCCTTCTTCATGGTCCAACTCTCACATCCGTACTTTCACATCATAGCAAGGGTGTCTAGGGTGCCTTTCTGCAAATACATTAAAGGCCAGTAACCTCAAGACTGCCTTCAGCAAAAGACAAGACCAAACACATATGAAGTAACCCACAAAAAGAAATCTGCATTTCATATTTCTTTTGGGAGATATATTAACTTCCTAAAGCTGCAGCAACAGAGTTACAGACTGGGTGACTCGAACAGTAGAAATATATTGTCTCACAGTCTGGAGGCTGGAAGCCTGAGATCAAGCTGTCGGCAGGTTTGGTTCCTCAGAGGCTGTGAGGGAGGATCTGCCCCAGGCCTGACCCCCTGGCTTCTGGTGGTTTGCCAGACATCGCTGGTTTCCTTGGCTTGTAGATGAATCATGCCAATCCTCTGTCTTAACTTGGCATCCTTCTTGTGTCCTCACACCCGCTTCCTGCCCAAAGTTCCTCCTTTTATAAGGACACTCCAGTGTTCTTGCCTGGAAAATCCCATGGACAACGCAGTCACAAAAGAGTTGGACACTACTTGGCAGCTAAACAACAATAGGGAATCGTTGTATATGAAGCAAAAAAAAAAAAAAAAAAAGGAATAAAGCCCACCCTAATGACCTCATCTTGATTATCTGCAAAGAACCTATTTCCAAATAAGGCTACATTCACAGATTCTGGGGACTAGGACTTCAGCATCTTTTGGAGGAACGTAATTCAACTCAGATTTAGGGGTACTGGACAACCATCCAAATACTTTTGGGTTTCAAAAAAAGAAGCCATGATAAGCTGGAACGATTTCCTTAGCTTCAATTTTGATTCATGAACAGTGGATGCTTGAATGCAAAAGCCTCTTAATCGAGACAGTGACAGGAAGGGAAGTGCCACACCACAAGATGCTGTTAGATCAGAGAGCTGGACGGGAGAGGATTGCAACTCATTTTCCTGACCCACTGACCAAAAATAAATTATCAAAAGCTTCAGAAAGATTGATTTAAAAAGCTACTAGCAAGGTCTGATTTTGATCAAGTCATAAGATGAAAGTGAAGTCGCTCAGTCGTGTCCGACTCTTTGCAACCCCATGGGCTGTAGCCTACCAGGCTTCTCAGTCCATGGGATTTTCCAGGCAAGAGTACTGAGTGGGTTGCCATTTCCTTCTCCACGGGATCTTCCTGACCCCGGGATCGAACTCGGATCTCCCACATTGTAGGCAGATGCTTTACCGTCTGAGCCACCAGGGAAGCCCAGTAGATAAGTCATGATTCCTGATAAAGACAGATTGCCTAGTCAGCTGGTGAAAAGAGACCCAGGCAAAGTCAGAGTCCTGCTTTTCGGTCATGGTCTCCTCAGAGAGCTGGTAGCTTTGCTATTTTTAATATTTATGTATTTGTATTTGGCTGCGCCGGGTCTCAGTTGCGGCAGTCAGGATCTTTGGCCTCACTGCAGCATGTGGGAGCTTAGGCTGTGCCCTATGAACTCATAGTTGCAGCACATGGCATCCAGTTCTGTGACCAGGGATGGAACTTGGGCCCCCTGCATTGGGAGTGTGGAGGCTTGGCCACTGGACCACCAAGGAAGTCCCTGACTGGTAGCTTTAGGAAGATGACGACAGTGGGCTCTTGTATCTGTGAGTTCAACCAACCATTGATAGAAAATACTCAGGGGAAAAAAATTTCAGAAAAGTTCCAAAGAGAAAAACTTGAATTTGCCACTCAGCCAGTAACTACATAGTATTTATATTGTATTCAGTTTTATAAATAGTCTAGAGAGGATTTAAAGTGTATTGGAAGATGTGCATAGGTTATGAGCAAACTCTGTACATTTTCTATAAGGGACTTGGGCATCCATGGATATTGGTATCTGAGTGGGGTCGGGGGGGTGGGGGTAGGGTGAGCTGGAACCAATCCCCCTTGGATATGGAAGAATGATTGTAGCATTTATTAGTTCCAGCATCCTCAAGAGGGGTTGGGCAAATGATCCTTAAATTCCTTCCCAGACTAATGAATACGTCACCGCTACACACTGAACGACCTGGTGAGATACACCCATCATTCCTGAGACAGGACAGGAAGTAGCTCTTTCCAGTGCTCCAAGGTGATACCTTCAGCCCTTAATTCATGCTGTCTGCACACTGTATGCTCCATTGATTCAACTCTCACCTGCCAATAAATGCTGCATTCAATCCCACACACAGTGAAAGGATGGGGGCCCTGGAAATATCAAGGCACTGATCACTGGAAATGAGAAATTTAGAGGAACTCTTACTTGTCAGCATGGCAAGGTGCTCCTCTCATCTCTTAGTAGCTTCCTCTCCACTTATCAGCACTGGAAGTTACTCTGTGGACAGTCCTACAGGGGAAATGGGAGCTGAGGGCTTTGCCTGTGACGGGTGGGTTGACCTATGTAGAAGGCTTAACAGACAAAGATATCTGAGAACTAAAAGGATTATGGACACATTAAGAATTGTCCACGTAAGTGCAGAGGAAGAGCCGAACTATAGAGTGGTCGTGTCTGGGGACACCGGTCACCCTCACCAGGATGATTCAGAAACACCTGATGGCGAGGTTGAGAGACTGACTTTTGTCTTTTCAGAACCGGGATTCTATAGAGTAGTTGTTAACACATACATGTTTTGTGACCATGAACACACTGTTGGCAATCTTAGCTGAGGCACCACTTCAACTGGTTTCCACAAGGACTCCAGTTCATATTGACTGGAAAGTGTCTTGAGAGCCTCAGAAAAGTACTGCAAATCTGGCTCCCACTTGAATCTTTGAACACTTCTTCAAAACACACAGAAGAGAACAGAAACCAGGAATATCTATGGATGAAGACTTGGCAAGAATGTCTTTCCAACATCGTGGCTAGGGTTTTTGTAAAATTATCCAGGAAACTGTGTCTTTTCACCTTTATATCCCTTAACATCATTTGCCAAGGAAGGACAAATCAGGCTTCTTGGTGGCAATTACTACAGAGAAGTAGGAGTGAAGTTAGGTTTGGTGTGGTGAATTTCTTGGAATTTTCAGAGAGGTAATGTGAGAGCCCTGCTTTCCATTTGGCAATGTCCACTGAAGACAGGTTCTTTGGAGCTCTCTCATATCAGAAGCAGTAGCTGCTGTTTTCCTATCTAGTACCACACTTTTAAGCCAACAGTCACAAAGCTTCCAGCATTCCATGAAGGGATATGAATCTTCTTTGGCGGGAAGTTTAGACTGGCTTCTTGTTTTACAAGCATGGAGCAGAGATTTTTTTTTTTCTTTCTGAGAACGAGTTACTGGTTCCTGCTGAGTGAGAACACCGGAATGGAATGTCACTACTCAAATCAGTAAGACTGTCGAGTGCTTTGTCCCCTGTCACTGAGATACAGCATCAATACCACCGTCAGGACTTCTCTGGCATATGACACAAATCAGAGTTGCAGAAATCAGAGTGGTGAGCATACCTATATCTTCACAAAAGCACACACCATAACGTGGATGGATAGGTACATAGTGTATCACTTCCTGGTCTTTTGGCTAAGATCAAGTGTAGTATCTGTTCTTATCTGTTTAACATCTGATACGTCTTCTATCTGAGGACAATGTACTCTATGGATTTTTGGAGCAGGGAGTTGGAATAGGAGCTTGCTCTGTCCACTCCATGCATTGACCTAGTATCGCAGTATCTCAAGCCACAGTGCAAAAAAATAAAAGAAAGAAGAAGGCATATGGTGTAAGGGGAATCAGTGCAGTTTCTTCTTGAAAATCTTGATTAGATGTTGAGCAATCCTCTGTCAGGCAGGCTTTCAGATTTGCGATGCGGCTCTAGTCTTCACGGGCAAAAGAACAGCCACACCGAGATACACAGGAGTCCTTTATGAATCTCTGCAAACACCAACCCCAGTCCTTCCTTCAGACCAAGTTGGCAATGTGTCTCCTCCTTCGGTTGTCCTAAATTACTTTCAGTTACACGTGTGTGCAAGTTACCATTTACACTTCCTTCCTGCCTCAGCTTTCCACAGCCGTGACAGTGATTATAAATGCAACTGAAGGGGGTGTTCGTACACAGAGATAGCAGCATCCTAAGTGTTGCTTTAGGGAGGAAGAATTCATGACCACTAATGGCAAGGCTAGTAACAGTAGGTATAAAGAAAAGTTGGGGTGTGGGAGGAAATAGTCCTTTATCATCCGCTGGTTTGCCCCATCAGGGGCCCCCAACCCCCGGGATCTAATGCCTGATGATCTGAAGGAGGAACTGATGTAATGATAATAGAAATAAAGTGTGCAATAAATGTGATGTGCTTGAATCATCCTGGAACCATACCCCTGTCCATCCCCGGTCCCTGAAAAAACTGTCTTCCACAAAACCAGTCCCTCGTGCCAAAAAGGTTGGGGTTGGTAATAAAGGGGTCCTTTGGGCTGGACGGTTACATCAGCCATCATCTGGGCTGCAGCTCATCCCTTTCCTGGTCCCATTTATCTTTCACCCAATATTGTCTGTGACTCAAAGACTCCCATCCATGATAAAGACTTCAAATAGGTGGGGAGGAGAATTAGGAGCTTGTAGACATCTGGTGATAGGCGATTCAGATTTAGGCTTAGACGTTACAGGATCTTCATTTTAAAACATCAAAATGTTCATTTTGTACAGTTTGAAACGTGACTTTTAAAGATGACCCTAATCTCAGGGGAGTAGATAGTCTGTCCCACAGATGTGAATTTCGCTAGACAGCCCATTTTTGCTCCCCCGTGAGGAATTAAAGTAGATATGCTAAAAGGTTGTACCTCTTTCAAAGCTGATTCTCCCTGTAAGAAAGTGTTAAACCACAGAAAGCGATGGAAATGGCTGATAAGGCCTCTGGTCGCTGCCTCCACCTCCGTGGGTGGCTGCTCTTTGACGCATCTGAATTTGAAGCGGGGTGGGGGTGCTGTTGGTAACAAAGTCTTATGTTCAAAATGTCCACAGTCAGAAAGGTTTGCAATATAACAAACACCCTTATCCTCACTCGAATCTTTACAACAGCTTGGATGACTTTTTAATTGTGGCTTAATATAGTTAATTATGGCAAACCTTCCCTATTTTCCAGGATGATGAATTAATATTACAGATCATTAATGTTACTAAATTGGCATAATGACATAGTAGATTTAACGTCCCAGTTACGTTAAGACCTGCTTGATAATTTGGCTCTTTTGTTCTTTGCCTTAAATAGGGAAAGCATGCAAGCGAGCCTTTTAACAGCAGGCTGCATGTAACTACCTGTGTCATTTTTCCTTAATAAATTATTGATATGGAAAATCCCAAACGGAGGACTTCTTCAGACTGTATGTGAAGCCAACATTTTCTTTCTAATATCCACTTCATCAGTATAAAAGTTAGAAAGCTGCAGCTCTTCAGCCAGGTTTTATAATTAGACAAGAGTGCATTTTACATCTGCAAAAGACTCATGCTTAGTGGGGGAAAAATGAGAAACGTGATATGTTCCATTCTGTTGCAATGGTTATACCATTTTAATCTCTTAAGTTCAATATATATCCTCTAGCAGGCTATACTTCTAGGATTTCATTTTTAGATCCTTAAGGCTGCATATATCTGTCAAACCGACATAATGAATTTAAAGTGCTAATGCCTAGAAGACCAGAAAAACATTGAAATATATCCTTGGTTGATTAAATTACCACCTCCAGCTACTTTACATCCTTCTGTCCAAATAGATTTTCTTTTTTACTTACCAAGTGCTGGATCTGGAAGATGCTGAAGATGTAATTTTATGGTAAAAACATGCACATGTCTTTAGACAAGAGCATTTTATTTAAAGTCTGTAGAGTATTTCTGTGATAGAGCTTACAATTTGATTACGGAGTCTTTCAATTACTCTCAACCTGCAGGTTAATCGGTGACTTTCAAGTGTATTCTTGGAATGGAATCTATGTTAAACATTGGGAGTACTAATATTCAAATGCTGTGATAACAGTATCTAAAATAATGTGAACTTGTTTTGCAAAAATATAAAGCAACCCTGAATACTAATCTTCATGGTAAAAGTTGTTTCTTCAGGAATTGCTTAGATTGACAGACTGACAACTCAAAGTGGCAACAATGACTCAGACACGTTCCTTTCTCTTAAATATAGTGGCTTGGTCCTTTACATAGATGTTAGTCTGTTAGAAAAATGAACCCAGGTGCCAAATCTTATGCCTCCTTGTAAAAGGGGCAGTCAAAATAAACCTAGAAGTAAAAGTGCTGTGGACCTGAGTGGGGAGAAAATATTGTTTTTTGCACTCAACTTTTACTGCTGGAATTTAAGATAGAATCAGATCTGAAATATTAGTCATGTCTTTCTATATGTCTGTATTCAAAGACTTACAGTGTACTACCTTAAACAATCTGTACATGCTTATCACATTGTCGGGTTTCAAACACACATATGAACACACAAGTACAAACCTGATTACACAATCACAGAACTCAGATCTACACATATTTCAGTAATGGCCCTCACACAAAGGGAAAGTAGCAGCAAATGCAGCTGCAGGACCTGGTGGGATTCATTTTCTATTGGAAGATGGCTCATTACAAGCATAGACCGTGGGATGCCTGGTCCTGGCCACCAGCCTCTGGGAGGACCCATTCTGACCACACATTCACCATCTGCACCCTTCTGAACCTGAGCGAGGGAGTGAGAGAAGGGCTCTGCCATTTCAAGGGGAAGGTTCCAAAACCTTGCAATACTAACATACAGTGCAAAGACAGTGAGCATCAGTGGTTAGATATTGGGGTGCTGTGACATCTGGGGGTGAAACTAAAGACCGAAATGAATGCGAAATAAAACGACAAGTATCAGAAGAAACAGGGGCAGAGACTGAAGGCAAGAGAGCAGATTTGTAGTGCTTTGAAATGAAACGTTATAATCCCTCCGACAATCCTGTTGACTATGAGCTATAGCGCTAGGAGTACAACACAGGAAAAAAGATACATTGTAGGATAAACAGCTTCTTAGAAGGTAAAACTGAATGGTCAAAATAGATGAATAAGGACACACAATGGAGAGGAAAAAAAGAAATGAGTCCATGGCAATATGAGAAAAAGGCAGAAGTGAACAGAGGACAGAAAGGCAGAAAAGAAAAAAAATGTAAATGAGTGAGACAAAAAAGCCAAAAGACGAGAAAGAAAAAAGAGAACAAGAGGGGAAAAGAAGTAATATTTTCCTTGATAAAAATGCACAAAAGGGAAGATGAACTTTGTTCTTTTTCTCTTTCTACTCTCCTCTCTTTTTCTGCTTTTCGCCTCGCAGCACGCCAGCCTAAGCTGAGAGCTGTAATGTCATTAAATTGCAAATGCTTTTTCATTTCCGACACACACTGTTTACTTATCTGGCAAAAACATATGTTGGAAGGAATCCGTTAAATTCTGCCCATTGCCTTGGGTAAAAGTGCAATGGAAACGGACCCACCGAGCGTCCTCTTTCTTCTTCTTTAGCACTCCCCTTATCTACAAGACGGCTTCGCAGAAAACTGGCTAGTTCAATGAAAAATGAAGATACAGCGGGAGATTAGGGAAGAACACTGAGCACAAAATTCCTGGAGAGAGGTCACTCCATTGCAAATGATTTCACTCCTCTAGATCTGCATAAATTACTATTTTTAAGGCATCTCCAAAGTCTGTATATTTTTCTCACTCTGTCAAACATTTAATTTCACGCCCCGTGTTCTGAATATGCTAAAATGCATATCTCTGATGCACCTTTAAGCCAGAAAAACGAATGCAAAATTGAAGATAAAATGATGTGATTTACACTACAAGCCTATTACTTGAGGTATTTACATATAGTTTACCTCTGCAGTTCTGAGGATGATTTATTAAAAAAATCTGGATTAAGCTCATATAAATATGTATAAATCTTTGTTTAGAAAATAGATTTTGCAGCTGTTGTGTCAAAAAAGTTCTTTAAGATTCTGTGAAGAATTTTCCTTTTAGCATGCTTTGAGAGGGGAAAAAAAGGGGGACAGAATTTGACATTCTGCTTGGTGGGGTGGCGGGGGTGGGGAGAAAAGCGTATTCCACCATCCGGCGTTTATAAAGACTCCTTTATTGCCCTTCTTGGCCCAAAGCAGGCTGGCCCCTCCTCAATCTTTTCTTATACTTATTTAATTTTCTTTTCTCCTCCCCACTCCCATTTTTTTTTTTTTCGCTTGAGTCCAAATAATAGTGCCCTGGATTACTAAACTGAAATTAAATATCAGTGTTTAATGACTGAAACAATCGTGAGTCTTTTGCACGTACCCCCTTGTGTCCCTTGGCGCCTTCTGGCACCTTCTGGCACCTTTACCTAATTTGCTCTCTTCCAAAATATCTTCCCAGCGTCTCGGCACTGACACCAGACCCGGGACTTGCCACCTGCCGAGAGCCACTTCCAGCTACCGATTTGAAAATGATTATTAACACACTGCAAGCAAGATATCTTATCCTATGGGAAAGCAATTCTAAAAACATGATATTTCCTATAAACAATCCCCACATGTGTGTTTTTGCCTCTCTCTCTCTCTTTCTCTCTCCATCTCTCTCTCTCTCATCTAGAGTTTTGCCTCTTTGTCTGAAAAATGCTTTCTCCAGTTCCCCCTGATCCCCATTTCTCTGTAATCATTGTGGGGGAATTACTCTCTGCTATTTTCTTGTTAGGCTTTGGGTTTAGGAGAATTTAGATAACAAAGTTGACTAATTCAGAGCTGAATGCACATTGGACTCTGCAAATATACCTTCCGCCACATGATAAGGGCAGGGCCAGCTTCTGGGCTGCACCTGCCGAGATGCTGTGGGAACAGCTGCTTCTGGAAGCAGGTACTGGGGACAGCTATTTCTTCAAAGCCTGCATTAATCCTTTCGCAATTATACAAGAAAGGGATGTTCACAGGCATTCGATCGCTTTCGGGGGTGGTGGTTGTGGGGTGGGGGGAGATATGAGTTTGCTTCCTGAGATTGAATTCCAGTTTTGGTGTACGGTGCCTGCTTAAAGTTGACTAAAGACAATTTAAAAGAAAGAAACTGCAGTCATTTTCAAAAGTTACAAGTCATTCTTTTTTGCACAAAATGGCCTAACAATCCCCCCTAGTGGTCCGTTTCCTGTTCCTGTGATTTATGAACATTCTCCTTTTCAAAACTGCCCATTTGGTGTGTTTATAGGCTCATAGCAAAGAAACTGGAAGAAAAAAAAAATAAAAAACAAAGTCAGACTATTCAGAGTTGAGCTTAGCTTTCCCTGAATTCCTCCTTTCCTATGTTCAGACAGAGCCTCATTTCTCAAAAACTGATGGGACTAAATCCTACCATAAAGCCAGCTTTCTGTTTCAAGGATTTCCTCAAAACTGACAAATAACCTGAGAGCTCGGTGTTTACAATTCCCTTCGCTGAAATCAAGGAATAGACCAGGGGTGTGATGCACTCAAAATACTGGATTTGGGTTTCTGAAGGGAAGAAGAGTAAGTCATGGAAATGGCCTGCACCTTTCTTTCAAGAAGGTTTGGCCCAAACTGGATTATTTCAATCCTTTAGGACAGAATTACTTTTATATGATGAAAGAACCCTGTCTCTCAAGTATAACCACGCGGAAAACGCCTGGTCACCGTTGCCATCCGGTGTCCGATCCTTTTCTTGACTCTGCACAAAGAAGCCTCCTTCCTTCAGCGTTTGAAGGTGAGATGAACTGCCTAACATCCTCCGCGGCTTCCTTCTAGGTTCCGCCTACACAGGAAGCCTGCTTTCCCTCAGTTGAGGCCAGCCGAGCATTTCAAGCTTTGAACACTGAGGAGATACCCTACTCCCCTGAGTGCCGGCTCCCTTCCCTCAGCTGTGTTCCCAGTCTTGCTCCTTTACAGACCAGATAGAAATGGAATCCAGCACATCCACTGATCACGGAAGAGGCTCCATAGCATCGCCCTGGACGGCTTAGATGGGGAGAGTATCAAGACTTCTTACACGACCGGATGTCCCAGTCTGTTCAGGCTGCTACAACAAAATACTTCAGGCTGGTGCCTTAGAAACAGCAGAAATTCACCCCTCATGGCTGGGTTCTGGCGAAGGCCCTCTTCAGACTGCTGACTCACACTGGCTGTGTCCTCACAGGGTGGAAGGGGAGGGAGGCCTTGAGTCTCTTTGAGGAAACTAGTCCCATTCATGAAGACAGGGCCGCCCCTCCTCCCAAAGGCCCCATTTCCTAATACCATCACATGGTGGGGGTGGAGGCATTGGGATTTCAACATACGAATTTGTTGGGGTTGGCAGGAGGGGCACACGAATATTCAGAGCACAGCGGTGGAAGGTGGAAGAAAAAGAATTTTAGATCTTTGCTAAACACGCATCTACCAAAAGTAGCGCAAAATAATACTAAAACCCTAAGGTTTGACTCACAGGAAGCTTATGACTATTAGGAAATAGCGACATCATGAAATGAATCCTTTGGGACTTACCTGGTGGTCCTGTGGCTAAGACTCTGTGCTCCTGATGCAGGGGTAACAGGTTCAGTCCCTGGTGGGGAAGTAAGACCCTGCACGCCACACAGCGTGGCCAAAAACAAGGTAACCCATTGCCAACCTCCTTGCACTTCAGCCTTGAAAGCTTGGACTTATTTTAAGTCTGGGTTTCTCCCAAATGTCTAGACTATTTTTTCAATAACACTTGGATTTGGCTTCATTTCCTTCCTTTCAGTTTCTGCAGTCTTCATCCTGGTTTACAAAATCATTTCTCGCCAGAAACATCTCTGGGAGCCCCAGGGCCCTTTTTATTTATTAATTCATCCTAACTCCAGTGGCAAGAAAGATCTACCTAAACATGCAACTTCCCTTCTCAGAAGTGGGCTCTAGTTCTCAATGATATTACCCTGAAATTTCATGTCCTGAACTTTGAGGCCCTTCAAAGGTACAGTGGCCTTTTCAGTCATTCAGTAATGCAACTGTGACATTCTTCTATCTGCTAGACCATACTTGGACAAACCAGTTTGCTCTTCCTTGAACCAGGACTTCGATTTTTACATGTACACACACCCCTCCTGCACAGACAAATTCACCATCAATGTGATGAAGCCTAGACCTCAGGACCTATCTCATGGGTCATTTCTAAGAACTTACACCTAATTTTGCCTGTGTTTCTTAAAGAGGACTCCCTCTCTACCAAGTTAAATAAGTTTCAGGCTCCACACAATTGGTATCTGCCCCCAGTCTCTTACCATTGAACCTGGATGTGAGCATTCACTTAGTCCAGAACCTTCTTAGGACCTAGTCCAGCCTCTCCTGTCTCTGAACTACATGTCTTGCTTGTGCACATTGTTGGTTTTAGGAGCTCGAGGGCTTTCCCTGTGATAATGTTCTTTTCTATCAGATGACCCAGTGAACGACTCCACAGTAGCGATGGTCTCTTCTTTACATTCTGTACCAGGATATCAATGTGTTGGTTCACTATTTGTAATGTGTGTGCATGCATGCTAAGTTGCTTCAGTCGTGTCTGACTCTTTGCAACGCTATGGACTGCAGCCCACCAGGCTCCTCTGTCCATGGGGATTCTCCAGGCAAGAATTTTGGAGTAGGTTGCCATGCCCTTCTCCAGGGGATCTTCCCAACCCAGAGACTGAACCCTGGTCTCCTGCATTGCAGGTGGATTCTTTATGATCTGAGTCACCAGGGAAGCCCATTTGTAACGTATTAAATGAATATTTGACTGTTTTTGAGGAAGCTGGCAACTGTTCATTTATAGGTGTCTACATTAAAGATTATTAGAGGCTAAAACTGTAACTTTCCAATTCCAAGGTCATTCAAATAAAATATGCAAACATTTATGGAGCATGTTCATTGCTGCATCTTTAAACCTAGCATGGGCGGGTAATCAACACTTCTTGATTAAGTCGTTTATAAGTCAGGACTCGGAGTGAAGGGTGAAGACTATTACTCATCGGTTTATCACTGTAGAACCCAGGGGAATTTAACTGGATTCTGGCATGGGCAGGACCTGGACCTCTTCCTCCACTGCTTCTACTATCTTCTGTGTTGGATTCACTCTCAGGCAGGTCTAATCCATGTACTGGCCTTCAGGGTCTCTAAGCATATACACTATTAGCTCAGAAGCCCTAAAGCAAAAACAAAACAAGACAGAAAAATGAACAACAATGGTAAAACTCCTTTCCCCCCCAAATTGCCAGCAAAACTTGTGAAATCAAGTGTCACTGAGCCAACCTGAAGCACAAGCTGAGTCACCTCTTCAGGTAATGAGTTTTTTATGTTAACTACATACTTTAACAGCTTGTCTTTGAAGTATATGCCTAAGTTAGATCATAAATCCAATAACCAAATTTACCCGCCAGTCTTGAACCTTGTTTAATTCTCAGCTTGTGCTCAAGAAATAGTAAATTATAATCATAATGTTACAGGAAACAAACTGAACAATTCAAAATCAAAGGTCATGTTCATGTCTAGAAAAAAATTAAACTGGCCATTTATGAAAAGCAACAGCCATTGTGATCTTAACTTTCCTAACCAAAATAGACTATAAGAAAAAAGAACAATGCTCCAAGTAGATTACACTACAGGAAGTGTACTGATTTCTGAAATCCTTACCCATGCAGATGTTTAATGGTGCAAAATCTGGCCCCTGTAGGGTGGAGCAATTTCATTTTAGCCTTTCAACCATAACTTTAAATTACTCAGAATTCAAAAATCTACATTTTTTTTAAATTAAAAAAAGATCTACTTTTAAGCAGACCTACTGTGCTGTGTGTGCTGTGCTAAGTCGATTCAGAGTGTCTGACTCTTTGAAACCCGGTGGACTATAGCCCATAGCCCACCAGGCTCCTCTGTCCATGTGATTCTCCAGACAAGAATACTGGAGTGGGTTGTCATGCCCTCCTCCAGAGGATCTTCCCAACTGAGGGCTGGAACCTGCGTCTCCTTATCTTGTGCATCGGCAGGCGAGGTTTTACCACTATCGCCAACTGCGAAGCCCTGGCAAACCTATTAGTTTTTGCAATAAATTAGACCTCACACCTAGTAAATATGAATACTCATTTGTTACAACTAGGGAAAAGCAAATGGTATTATATTTTGTGTCTCTCGGTGGATGTAAGGAAAGTGAACTAAACTGTATGCTTCCAACGCAGCATTTCACAAATGTGGAATCCAGTGAGTGAATACAGAATAAAATGAAATGAGACATATCCAAAAAGTAGCGGCTGTACTTATGTGCTAATCACACCTCAAAGAGTAACACTGTTTGTTTGTTTCTTTTAAATAACAGAAGCAATAAAATCCTGTTATGGATTAATCTTGTGCCAAATTTTGTTTTTTAATCAAATCTATTTTGAGCTAAAGAAAATACAAAAATGCAAATGAAGGGCCTCATCCTCCAGATCTCGTGAACATGTAAGGGCTGATACACTTCAAAGATTTTTTTTTTAACTCAAAAATTAAAGTCATCATGCAACACAGCAAAACATGCTTATTGGTAAACATTTTAATTTTGTATTCCATGTGAAGTTTCACCCTAATAAAAATCTTTAGGAGGGAGGGTTTTAAAACCCTGAAATTAGATGTTTACTAAACAAATATTGCTCTCATTTAATGTCTCATGTATGTACCACACTTGGAGACTGCAAGTGAGAATTCAGTTGTTTCACATGGCGAATCAAACCAAACAACAGGAAAACCACGTTGGAAAAGAGTCAGCGCTCCTCTCCAGATACCCACACCACTTGAACACAAAGTGTGGGTAAGTTCATGGTAGGGTTGTTTGCGTCGCACTCTCCGGTGTGTTCCCTCCACTGGGGAGGAAATATTCATTAGTAGACCGAAACAAACTCTTCAGAACATTTTTATCTCAAAGTGAGAAAGCGCTTTTCAAACAGGCTGCTAATGAAGCCATCCGCCATCTTGTTTGATGTTGTGTTTGTAGTTAAAAGGAGCTCTGAAAGGCCTCGGGCGGTGCCTACTCTCAGTTGGCAGCTGTTTCAACCTTTGTGGGGCCACTGTGCAGCTGGAACACAGACTCTCCCATAAAATGCCAACCCACACGCTGTAAGTGCAAAATACAACAATATTCATGGATATCAACTGTGTAATATCAGGTATCACATAAACTACATTTTATTGCATGAGATCACACTCTGCAGAAGGACATAATAACATATCATTATAAGGATGATGCTTCTTAGAATTCAAAGCTCAAGAGAGAATGTGTTTTGCTTTCTATCCTAAAGCCAGAGAACCTAGGAAATATTAGAAAAGAAATGTATACTGTTGATGGAATACATGAAACAGGTGGTTTGTGTAGCCATCTTTCATAGGAATATCTCACACTGCTTAGAAGCACATGTATCATGGGAAAGAACTTATATTATTTCAAGATATGTGTGTGCAAACACACGTGCACAAAACTATAAAGCGTATAAAATTGAAAATTTACATCAAGGTTGTAATGCCACAGTCGAAAGAAATTTTAAGGTGTTCTCATTCGTGCAAGTACTACTTCTGTCCCATTACTGTGTACTGTGCTTAGCTGCTCAGTCGTGTCCGACTCTGCAACTCCATGGACTGTAGCCCACCAGGCTCCTCTGTCCACGGGGATTCTCCAGGCAAGAATACTGGAGTGGGTTGCCATGCCCTCCTCCAGGGGATCGTCCCAACCCAGGGGTTGAACCTGCAGTGTCCTACATCTCCTGCATTGCAGGCGGATTCTTTACCATCTGAGCCACCAGGGAAGCCCTCTGTCCCATTGGCTGGATACAGTTATTCAGAAGATGATTTTGCAGTATCTCTGCTGGAGTGGAATGGTTACCAAAGCGCATAGGCACTGTGGGGAAAGTCACCAAATACAGTATTCTACATCCAGGTAACAGGCATTTCAAACTCAACCCCTCCAATATTAAACTCAATATTCAACACCATTAAAAACTGCCCATCTTCATGTATTTTCTATTTCAGCTCATGACACATTATCAGTGGTAGACAGAACCATAAGGTCACCCTAATAACCCCCTCACACTGTAGGCAAGACCTATGAGGATGGTAGGACAGCCCTCCCGGGGCTATGTCACACTGAGTGGCAAAGGTGAAGGGATTTTGCAGATGTAATTAAAGCCCCTAATTGGTTTACCTTGGCTTCATCAAAAGAGAGATGGAAGGGAAAAAAAAAAAAGAGAGAGAGAGAGAGAGATGAAATAGAATGGACCTGATTGAATCAGGTGAGCCCTCTAAAAAAGGTCTAGAAGTCAGAGAGGTTCTCCTGCTAGCTCTGAAGAAGGAAGTTCCTATTTTGGGAGAGGACCTGTGGGAGGACAATATGCAGATGGCCTCTAGGAGATGAGAGTGACCCCTGACCAGCAAGGGAGTGGGGATGCAAGTCAGTCTTACAGATGCAAGGGACTGCCTGTAACCACATGAGCTTGAAAGACTTGGGCTGCAGGAAGGAAGACAAGCCAGCTGATTCCTAACTGTAGCTTTATAAGACTCCGGGCACAGGACGCGGCTAAGTCACACCTGGTCTGCCAACCCACGGAAACTGACATGATAAATGTATGTTGTTTTTAGGCCAGTAAGTTCATGCTAATGTGAGAACTGGAAAATTCGATACAGTATACCATGGTGAGAACCCATAAGCATGAGCATAAAGGGGGAAAATCTAACACAGCCTGGGAGAAGGGTGAACCAGAGAGGCTTCCCATAGGGAAGTTGACATCATAGAAACTGACGTTTTGGCTGAGTCCCAAAGATCAAAAGTCGGGGGATTCTTCTTAATGAAAAATGTTAACAAACATCTTCCTTTATTCCATAGTTCATGAGAACTGAAATGAATGAGGATGTGTACTGGCTTAGGGGTTTCCTTTGACTGAGCCCAGATGTCCTGAGTTCTCCAGTTCAGGGCCAAGAGGGGCTCTCCACTTGCCGGTAGTTCATGAACTCGCAGGCAGCATCAACACTGAACTTCCAAGGCTCCAGTGTCTGACCTTTGGCTGGTGTGAGCTTGTTCAATCATGAATTTCTTTCTAAAAGTCTAAACTAAATTGTTCTTATGATAGTTCTGAATTATTACATATAATGTCAGCTGTGAAATAAAAAGAAGTACTTCTTCCACATGCTCCTATGTTCACATTTTTTGTTTGCTTTTTAAAGAGACTTTTCTGCCATTTTTTGAATCCTGTAACTGTCACTCATTTCACATTTTCTCATAGAATCTATTTCACCTTGCTTTGTTGTCTATACTCTACATCCATGCTGCTGTTCACCCCAAGGACCTGTCCCACCAGGCTCCTCTGATCATGGAATTCTCCAGGCAAGAATACTGGAGTGGGTTGCCATTTCCTATTCCAGGGATCTTCCCAATCCAGGGATTAAACCTGCATTTCCTATGTCTCCTACACTGGCAGGCAGATTCTTTACCACTGAGCCACTTGGGAAGCCCCAATATATCCATAAAAGTGAAAAGTGAAAGTGAAGTTGCTCAGTCGTGTCCAACTCTTTGCGACCCATGGACTGTAGCCCACCAAGCTCCTCCGTCCATGGGATTCTCCAGGCAAGAATACTGGAGTGAGTTGCCATTCCCTTCTCCAACACTAAACTTGATCTTTATAGTCCTCTCAAAATACTACAATGGAATCAAACCTGTTTCAGTAACAAATAACGCATTTCCAGCTCCTCCGTGTGATGTTTCTATTTAGTACATATAGGTTTTGTAGAGTAAAATATACTCCATTGCTTGGTAATATTCAGTTCAGTTCAGTTCAGTTCAGTCACTCAGTCGTGTCCGACTCTTTGCGACCCCATGAATTGCAGCACGTCAGGCCTCCCTGTCCATCACCAACTCCCAGAGTTTACCCAAACTCATGTCCATCGAGTCAGTGATGCCACCCAGCCATCTTATCCTCTGTCGTCCCCTTCTCCTCCTGCCCTCAATCCCTCCCAGCATCAGAGTCTTTTCCAATGAGTCAACTCTTTGCATGAGGTGGCCAAAGTACTGGAGTTTCAGCTTCAGCATCATTCCCTCCAAAGAAATCCCAGGGCTGATCTCCTTCAGAATGGACTGGTTGGATCAAT
The DNA here is from genome assembly GCF_016772045.2 of Ovis aries. Classification (NCBI taxonomy): domain Eukaryota; kingdom Metazoa; phylum Chordata; class Mammalia; order Artiodactyla; family Bovidae; genus Ovis; species Ovis aries. Next base: position 69,747,287 of record NC_056063.1, on the reverse strand, counting down.
ATTCAGTAGCAGTCCAATAAGAATTTTTCGTCTATACCCTGTGTATACTTAACTATGCCCCTATTTTATGAGAAACAATTTTGTTAGCTACCTTCATAGCTATGAATACAATGGCATCTTTCAAAAATACTTTTTGGTAAAATTTATAGACTAGAATGCATGGATCTTAAGTGTACAATTTGGTGAATTTTGATAAACCTGCATATCCATGCAACAAACATCCAATCAAGATAAAGATATGTCTTGTGCTCAGTTGCTAAGTTGTGTCCAGCTCTTTGCGACCCCATGGACTGTAGCCTGCCAGGCTCCTCTGTCCATGGGATTTTCCAGGCAAAAAATACTGGAGTGGGTTTCAGTTTCTTCTCCAGGGGATCTTTCCCACCCAGGGATTGAAGCTGCGTCTCCTGCATTGGCAGGTGGATTCTTTACTATTGTACCACTTGGGAAGTACAAGGCTATGTCTGCTGCTCCTCCTGCTGCTAAGTCGCTTCAGTCGTGTCTGACTCTGTGCGACCCCACAGACGGCAGCCCGCCAGGCTCCCCCGTTCCTGGGATTCTCCAGGCAAGAACACTGGAGTGGGTTGCCATTTCCTTCTCCAATGTATGAAAGTGAAAAGTGAAAGTGAAGTCACTGAGTCGTGTCCAACTCTCAGTGACCCCATGGACTGCAGCCTACCAGGCTCCTCCATCCATGGGATTTTCCAGGCAAGAGTACTGGAGTGGGGTGCCATTGCCTTCTCCAAGGCTATGTCTAGTACCCCACAAAGTTCTCTTTGTCTCCTTCTAATCAGTTCTCACTGTTCATGTTTCTATCACTATACATTAGCTTTGCCTGCTCTAAAACTTCATATGAATGTGGCATACGCCTTCACGTATGGCTTCTTTTAACATAATGCTTTAGTGATTCATTCATGTTGCTGCATATGTCATAGTTCATTCTCTTTTATTGCTGCGTGATATTTGATTACATGAATCTAGCACTATTTATTAATTCATTCCCCTATTTACAGATATTTGGGTTGTTCCCAGGATTTGGCCATTCTGAACATTCTTACTTAAACCAAATGTTTTGTGGACATATATTTTTTCTTCAAGATAAAGACCTAGGAGTGGAATTGCTGGGTCCTAGAATCAATGTATGTTTGTTTAACCATATAAGAAACTGGCAAATAAATGTTCCAAAGTGAGTGTATTAGTTTACACTCCTAATAGTAATTTAATGTATATGAATTTGAACTGCTCCACAGCCTCATTGTTTGGAAACAGCCTTATTAATTTCAGACATTCTAGTGGGTGTGAAGTGGTATTCAGCTTTGATTTGCATTAATATTTCTCTGATGATAATGATGTTGAACATATTTCCATGGGCTTATTAATCACTCATTTATCTTTTTTGTGTTCAAGATTTTTGCCCATTTTTACAAATTAGGTTGTGCTTTTCTTATTTGATTATAAGGCTTCTTTAGTCTGGATAAAGTCCTTTTTTGGCTGCATGCATTGTGAATATTTTCTACTGATCTATGTCTTGCCACTCATTTTTTCATGATATCTTTTGAAAAGCAAAAGTTTTGATTTTGACGAAGTCACTCTCTCTGATGCTTAGTACTTTTAGTGTCTTAAGAAATTTTTTTCCTGCCCCAAAGTCACAATGTTTTCTTCTAGAAGTTTTGTAATTTTAGTTTTTATATCTTAGACCTATTATTCCTCTCAAATTAATTTTTAAGGTTTGGTATGAGGTAGGGGGTTCAAGTTTCATTAGTTCATATTATTATTTATTATATATGTGATATATAATATCATATTATTATTTACATATATCTATCCAGTCATTTTGGTATCATTTATTGCAAAGACTTTCCTTTCCTCATTTAATTGCCTTGACATGATTGTTGTACAACATTTGATTATGTAAGTGTGGGTCAATTTTGGGTTCTATATTCTGTTCAATTGATCTGTATCTTCACACCAAAACCATCTCATCTTGATTATTGTTTAACTGTATAGAAGGGCTTAAAATCAAGTCATGTGAGTTTAATTTTATTCTTATTTTTCAAGAATATTTTGACTACATCCTTTTTTTTTGTGATTTTTACAAGTATTTATTTTAGTTATCTATTTATTTGGCTGCTCTGGGTCTTAGCTGCGGCACACAGGATCTTTCTAGTCTCAGCATGTGTGTATTCAGATGCTCAGTTATGTCCGACTCTTTGTGACCCTTTGGAGTATAGCCTACCACGTTCCTCTGTTCATGGGATTTCCCAGGCAAGAATACTGGAGTGGGTTGCCATTTCCTTCTTCAGGGGATCTTCCCAGCTTAGGGATCAAACTTACGTACCTGGAGTCTCCTGCATTCTTTAGGCGAGTTCTTTACAACTAGCACCACCTGGGAAGCCTTTACTTTCAGTAGAAGGGACCTTTAGTTGAGTAGTTGAGGGATGTGAACTTTTAGTTGTGGCATCTAGTTTCCTGACCAGGGATCTAACCCAGGTCCCCTGCACTGGGACTGTGGAGTCTTAGCCCCTGAACCACCAGGGAAGTCCCTTCTGCCTTTTTTTTTTTTTTTTTTAAGATTTTTGATGTGTACCGTTTTAAAAATCTTCATTGAAATTCGTTACAATATTGCTTCTGTTTTATGTTTTGGCTTTTTTGGCCAGGAGGCCTGTGGGATGCTAACTCCCCATACCTTTAAAATTATATACTGTTTAATATTAATAAATATAACTTTTGGAAAAAGTCAATTTTTTAAAAACAAAACATTTCAAGATGGAGCTTTTGGCCAACAAAACAATAGCCAACACAATCCCTCTTTGTCATGAGGGTCTTGACAAGTCTGTTTAGATTGCGAGCTAAGTCACTTCAGTCATGTCTGACTCTTTGCGACCCCATGGATTATAGCCCACCAAGCTCCTCTGTCCATGGGATTCTCTAGGCAAGAATACTGGAGTGGATTTCCATGCCCTCCTCCAGGGAATCTGCCTGACCCAGGGATCGAACCTGCGTCTCTTACGTCTCCTGCATTGGCAGATGGGTTCTTCACCACTAGCATCATCTGGGAAGCCCCTTAAATAGATTAGTAGTCTTATATCCTATGTTGACATGTGTACATAAAATCATTCAAGGAGAGATTTCTGTGCCTCCATGTTCACAGCAGCTTTATTTACAACACCTGAGACATGGAGACAGCCTAAGTGTTTATCAGTAGATGAATGGTGATTTAATATATATATATATTATTCAGCTATAAAAAAGAAGGAAATCTTGCTATTTGCAAAAAACAAGGATTGACCTTGAGGGCATTATGCTGAGTGAAATAAATCAGAGAAAGACAAACACTGTATGATCTTATTTATATGTGAAATCTAAAACAATAGCATGACAATAAAACCAAAATCACACAACAAAGAGATCAGATTTGTGGTTATCAGAGGTGGGGGATGGAGAGACAGGGAACTGGATGTCAAAAGATACAAACTTGCAGTTTTAAGCTAGGTAAGTATTGAGGATGTAACATACAACATGATGACCACTGTTAACACTGCTCTATGCTATATTTGAAAATTGTTAAGAGAGTACCTCTTAAGAGCTCTCTTCAACATTTTGCTGTTTCCATCAGCAAAAAATGATTTTTTTCATTTGCCATCTTGCTTTTTTCTTTTGTCTCTATGGAGGTTAATTAAACTTATTATGGTAATGACAATCATTTCACAGTATATGTAAGTCAAATTATTATGCTGTACGCCTTAAGCTTATACAGTGTTACATGTCAATTATATCTCAATAAACCAAGGGAAAAAAATCATTCAGGAATGTGTGTGAAGAGAACAAACTTGGACTCAAATTTTACAATTTCATTAAAAATTTTTTTAAAAGAAAATGTTGTGATGAGAGAGCAATGTGATAATGCTACTACTATTCCTGAAGAAAGCATTTTACAGCTCTTACCAAGGACACACCTATTTTTGAGGTCATGCTTAATACTTTTTTATGGCATATATTTGCAAAGGGATAAAAAATGCAAAAAATTACACTTAATAATGGGATAAGCAAATTTATAACATAATAAAAATATAAAAGATTTTTATTTTCTTTAACACACTTCAGTAAATCCATATTATTTAATAAAAATGAGTGATAATCTGGTTGATGAGAAAGATGCTATGCTACCAATAAAAATCAGCTTATCAGTCTGATTGATCTGAGAGATCTGAAGGCCTTTTCTTTCCCCTCCATGCAAATATAACACAACAGCATCAGTGAAAGTTTCCTCCCAACAGAAGCTGCCCTTCCTACTCCTCTCCCAGCTGGGGCTATGAATGTTCTGGCAAGTCTGTCAAAGTATCCTCTGCAAACATGAGAGGCTCAGGGTATCCATCTTCTGTGCAGTATAAAATACTTCACTTGAAGTTTGACTTCATCAAAAGAAGGGAGTTGAGTGTAGCAGTTAATAAGCTTTAGAGCCTGATACACTCTCAGTTCTGTCACTTAACTGTGTAACTTTGGGTAAATTACTTTATCTGTTTGAACTCATTCCCTCTCAAGGTTGTTGAGAGGATCATATTAGACAAAGTACTTGGCCCTGCCTTGAACTCTGTGAGTGATAAATAAGTCATCACTGCCAGTTTCCTTTTTGGATTTTCCCAAAGTAGATGAAGCAAACACTTACAAAAAAATATGCCAAAATCAGCACATAGTTTATAAATTCAGTGTGCTTAAAATTACTTAAAACCACCATCTTCATATCCTTGAATATGGGGAATGTGGAACAGTGGAAAGGGTGTATTAGACTGGGAGCCTGGGGCCTGGATTCCAGGTTTGGCTCTGCCTCTATGTGACCATGTGATCTTGAGCAAATTATTTATACCCCCTCGCCTCTGCCCAGAGTCTCTAGATTCCTTTCTTCAAAATGAGGGGACCGTTTTAGGAGAATCTCTAAGATTCCTTTTCAAAGCTGTAACTGTAAAATTTAACTGAGTCATATAATTGCCACTCTGCTCAGATCTAACTAGTTAAATACTTATGCATCCCCTCATTCCCCTCTAGCACTTAGGGAAGATGCCAAAGCTATAGCAAAGTAGGGCCTGAATCATTTAGCTAATTAGAAAACTTGTGTAGAAGAATTCTCACTAGCCATAAGATATCACACTTCATATGGCAGAAATCCAGTGTCACTTGGATTGGCAGGAAGACGTGGCTTCTGATCCTTCTTAGGTTGACTTCCCACAATAATACTTTTATCACTTGGACTAACTACATCTCCTCAAAAAATGATCATACACGTCCTTTCTTCACTAATCTGTTATAACATCTACAGATTAATTGTCTGTATGGTATAGAACATTCAAATGTTAAAGTTTAAATTCTGGATGTATTGGAAAAGAAAGTCTCCTCATCTTCCTGTATTCTCATTTAAAGAGAAAAATGCTTGTGTTTCAATTCTAAGGTGCATATGTGTTTCAGATTTTAAGATCCTGAAATTGAATGCATTTAATAGTTATTGTGATTGGAAAACATTTTGTTATAATTTGCTTCTTGGTAAAATTAACAGTAAATCTTAAAAGGAATGAAACCCTAGATTCAATTACACACAGTAAAATCCCACAACCGAATACAAGAACTTTTGTAAGGCTCCAGTGAAATAAATGGCCTTCAAACAGTCTTCTCAATTGTCAATATAAACAACAAGGACCTCTGTATAGCACAGGGAACTCTATGCCATATCTTGTGATAACCTATAATGGAAAAGAATCTGAAAAGCTGAATCACTTTGCTGTATACTTGTAGCTAACACAATATTGCAAATCAACTACAGTTCAATTTTAAAAATATTGTTTTTGTCATCAGGAGAATGGACTGAATATGGTCTAAAGTTCTTAGTTTCTAATGTCTACAGAAGTCCTACATGAATGCAGGATCTTAGTATTAAATTGAATCTCTTCTGTAGAATGAGGAAATGTGCTAACACAAGCTAAGATAAAACCATACCGGCCACTGTGATTTTCTTACTGGCCAAAGAAATCAGATGCTGAACTCTATAGATTATTTTTATCAGTCTTTCCAAAATTGTGTTTTATTCTCAGAGATAACTTAATGCTAAAAAGCAAACATTTCATAAACTTAAAATTAGTTATAATTTAAATCAGTATATATCTATAAAATAAACATGTTTTTGTTTATAAAATAAAAGCAGCAAACAGTAAAACCTAGGTATGCAAGTGCAATGTCCTCATCTTACAAGCCACAGATCTAATCTAATGAAAACTGTCACAGCCAAAACATCTCCCATATGCTCTGATGTACTGTTTAAAAAGAACGACTAGAAATTAGTCTTTTAAAAAAGTAAAGTCCTTCTGCAACTGATTTTTCTTATGATAATTCTCCTTGTAGAGAATTTGGAAAATGCAGAAAAGAATAAGTAAGAACATTTGAATTCCACCACTCTGAGACATCAGAGATTTAAATCTCTGATTTAGATGTATTTAAAGATTTAAATGTATTTTCTCAGTTTTTTGTATAATGTTATATATATTAGTGTAAAGTTGGAATCAGGGGGTATTGGTATATTCGACACACATGTATAAAGTTTATGTCAATTTTTTTCACTTACACACATTTTATCATCACCATTTTCATATTCGCAAATAGTCTTCAAAAACATCTTTGTAATGTGTAGTGAAACAATATGGAAAACAAAACGTTGCATCCACACCTGATTCTTTAAACAGTGTTTCTTGACCCTGGTTATAAATCACAAATCACCTGCAGAAATTTTAAGAAAAATACAATGGCCAGACCCCATCCTCAGAAAGTCTAAACGAATTAGTCTGGACGGCATCTAGCTAGACACACAAATGTTTTTCTCACGTAATTCTAATGCACAGCCCCGGATGAGAACTATTGTTTTACATCAAGATAAACTCCAAGTAGATAAGAAATTGATTGCAACAAAACAAAACAAACCATGAAATTAGTGAATAAAAAATAACTGTATATATAATCCTTAGGGTACTAAAGAATACTAAAGGTAGGAACCATAAAAGGGAAATATTCACATATTTAACTATGTGAAAACTACATTTTCGAATGCCAAAAAAAAATCACAAACTAAATGGAAAAGCAAACCACAAACAAGGAAAAATTTTCAATATGCATTATAAGCAAAGCTCTTAGAAAGTATAAACGGAATGATGAAGAACTAAATAGAAAAGGTCAGGTATAGGTAAATCACTCAGCAAAAAAGAAAATCACTACACATATGGAGATAAAAAACATTTCCTTTTTAAATGAAAAATAAACTGATCTTCACTTCAGACTATATTCTTCCTTTCCTGACTCTTCTCCTGCCACTCATAACTCAGAGGCGTTTACATTTATACCCTGAAGCTTCACCTCATTAAAAAAAATCAAACTCTAAGCAAATATATTAAAACTAAAATACGAATACATAAAGAGGAGAGGAGCACTGACACTTAAAGGTCTCATAAAATCAGATGTAAAGGAACGTAACACCGCGTTATTACTGCCTGAGCCCGGCTCTGCACAGGTTCTACTCGCAATAAAAGGAAGTCTTTTCAATCTGCTGCGGTGACTTTACCTTCATTAGAATGCATACTCATTATTTTCTGATTACTCCTTTACATAAAACATACCATTTTTGTACCTTGGTTTCCACACCCCTTGTACAGTATTCATATTTTATCTCTAAAGACTGTAATCAATCACTTCAAACACAATAACCCATTTAAGAACGGATTTTATAGGCAAAGAGGCACACCTTTGGTGATGTGATTGCAATCATCAGATGCTCCGACTCTCCCCAAGCAAGCATTGTACAGTGTGGACATTAATGATGTAGCAAGGCTAGGAGAGGCGATTACAGCAGGAATGAGTCAGCTCAGCCCAGTGGGTACTTCCCAGTTTCAGGGTGTATCCATAGGAACCCTTTGAAATGTTTTGTTTTATTAATTTGGCTCCTTTCTATTTTTCACTGGTGCCAACACTTTCAAGATAATGCAGTTTAGACATGTCACAGCTGTTGAAACTCATAGCGTGCGCTTGAGCTGACAGTGGTGTATCATCAAGAACTAGAAACACCAAAACAACATTATGATAAAGAGTGAGAAGCACGAGAAATGAGAAGACAAAGGGCAGGAAATATTGCCTTACCGACTTAAAGCAGAGCCCTGGGGGAAAACATCTGGTTCGGAGCAAAGGGATTCTTTCAGCACAAGGAAGGGGTCCTACCGGATAGAGTGAGAGAGACAGGATCTTGGAAGCTGAAGGGCAGGCAGTGAAATGTTGCTCTCTGGAAAGGAATTTATATTTTAAAAGGTGAGATACCTATGACCTTGAAATCTACATAGCAGCCATAATTCGTGACTTTTGATACTGTTTGTAAAACCTAACTCTATTACATCTAGAAGGCCTTCCATCCTGAATTCTCAAATTAAGCGTATGAACCACTCTCTATGCATTTGGGAACAAGTAGAATTTACAGGGGTTTAAGAAGATTGTTAGTTTGGAAATACTAAACTTTAAAAAACTATGGAACGTCATTTATTTCTACAGAACCTGATGTCTTCACAAAAGGAACAAAAGAATACTATAATTTACTAAATTGATAAGGAACTTTGGTCACAGAAATTGGTGTGTCTGAGAAGAAACCACTTTGCCCTTCAACACCTCTCTGCCTACCCTCCTCCACCACCAAATCTTTTACAAATGCTTTAACTTCTGGGTAAGTCTTAAAAGCTAATCTTCTGAAAGATCTTTAAGGCTCACAGGCTAGGCAAGAGATTTAAAAGTTTATTTTGTGTGGGTGTATGTTGGAATGTAGTGGTGTGTGAATTAGATAGAATCTTGAATATATTCCAATCACACCTACTTTCTGCTCTAACCACAGATGTACCATTATTTAAAACACATACTTTCATCTCATGGACATTTAAATATTATCTCTGAGTGAATAGATTAGGAAGAACCTCTGGTTCACTGAAAGTTTTGCACACAACCTTCAAGCCTATAAATAAAGAACACTGCACTGAGCAGGCACAAGCACCATACAAAATCTTTACATCAGTCCCATGAGTCAGTAACATCAGAACCCATCTCACATCTGAACGCTCCTCGCTTTGTTCAGTATGACCCCTTTGCCATGCTAAAGGAATCACTGTTCATTCCAAAACAAGATTACATACGAGAAAATGATTGAAAAATGGCAGAGCCAAGATTTGAAATCAGACTGTCTTGTCAAAAAGTCTCTGTTCTTCCTGGTAGATAATAATACTTTCTAAATATGACAGATTTTGGCACCTTTTACAACTAACCAGCTCTATAAAGCATCTAGTGGCAAAACCCCTGAAATATAAGTGATGCATAAAGCAAAAAATCAAAATAAATCAACCGATTTTAAATGCACTTTTCAGAACAAACACATATGAGTCTTGTCTTTCAAAGACATCCTCAAAGAATAAGAGAATCTGAATATGTTCATTCTTCAAACTGCTCAAGTTTATACCCTGTTGATTATTCCAGTTTTAAAAATCTCATTGGTTTGGGATGGTAAAACTTTAAAAAATGTACTGAATGACGGTTCTTCTTCAGGAAATCTGTTAATACTACTCACTATTTAATAGAACAAAAGAGAAAATCATATCATATTCTTAAGTGCTGAAAGGCATTAGACAACATCCAACATCCACTTTGTAAAATTTATTTTTGTCTCTAAATTATGTCTCTAAATTGACCTTTTCAGTGTGCAGCTCTTAAATTTTAACACATGTACAGATTGATGTAGTCACAACCACAACTGGGATACAGAAAGGTTCCATCTCGTCCAAATAACTCCGTCGTGTTACCCCTTCACAGTCATACCCTTCTCCCACCTGTAACTCCTGGCAACCACTGATCTTTCCTCCGTGACTACAAGCAGATTCTTTACCAACTGAGCCACTAGGGAATCCCTATTTGAAAATGCCATCTAAACGGGATCATATAGTACATAACCTTTTAAGACTGGAATGCTTTTGTGACTCATCCAAGTTGTGTGAATCAATAGTTTGTTTCTTTTTATTACCAACAGTATTCTTTTGCATGGATATATCCTACTTTGTAAATTCAGGGCATGTGGGTTGTTTCCAGTTTTTTATCATTGTGAATAGAGCTACTACCAACATTTGTGTACAGATTTTTTGTTTGTTTGTGGCTGTGCTATATAGCATGTGGGATCTTAGTTCCCTCACCAGGGATAGAACCTGTGCTCCCTGCAGTGGAAGGGTGGAGTTTTAACCACTGGACTGCCAGGGAAGTCTGTGTACAGATTTTTATGCAAGTGTAAGTTTTCCCTTCTCTAGGGTTAATACTCAGAGGTAGGATTGCTGTGTGATACAGTAATTTATTTAACATTATAAGGAACTGCAATAGAACGGCTGTGCCATTTTGCAGTTCCACCAGCAATATAGGAGAGTTACAGACACTCCACATCCCTGGTAGGACTTGTTATTTTCATTATTTTTATTTTAGCATTCTAATAGGTATCTAGTGGTATTTCTCACCACAATTTTAATTTGCATATGTGGTGTGCACGCTCATGCTCAGCTGTGTCCGACTCTTTGTTATCCCATGGGCTGCAGCCTGTCAGGCTCCTCTGTCCATGCCCATGGACAGGGCATCTTCCTGACCCAGGGATCAAACCCACTTCTCCTGCATTGGCAGGCAGATTCTTTTATCACTGTGCCCTTTATATTTCCCAAATGGCTAAATGGGCTTCCCAGGTGGCGCTAGGGGTAAAGAAACCGTCTGCCAATGCAGGAGACCTAGGAGACCGTCAATTAGATCCCTGGGTCAGGAAGATCCTCTGGAGGAGGGCATGGCAGCCCACTCCAGTATTCTTGCCTGGAGAATCCCTTGGATAGAGGAGCCTGGCAGGCTACGGTCCATAGGGTCAAAAAGAGGGGTTATTTTCACTTCTTTTTAATTTTCTTCAGTTGGAAGCAGAAGTTATTAATTTGAGAATTTTCTTCTTTTATGCACAAGATTTTATAAACATTTTTCTAAGAAACACACTTGCTTCTCCCCACAAATTTTCATATGCTGTATTTTCATTTTCTGTCAATTCAAAATATATTTGGTAAGCCATGGTTCATTTAAAAAGTGTTTAGTTTTCAAGTGTTTGTAGATTTTCCAGTTATCTGTCTGTTCCTGATTATGATCAGAGAGTATATTTTGTATAAACTCAATTCTTTTAGATTTGTTATGGTTTATGAACCAGAATATAGTCTATCTTAATGAATGGTCCATGCACACCTGAAAAGAATGTATATTGTTCTGCTGTTGGGTTGAGTGATCTATAAATATCAACTAGATCTACTTGATTGGTGGTGGTATTCATTTCTATATTCTAGCTGATTATTATTATTTTTTTTTTACTAGTTCTGTTGATCACTGAGAGAAGAGTGTTGAAGTCTCCAAATTGAGCTTGCCTATTTCTCCTTTCAGTTCTGCCAGTTTTTGAAATATGTATTTTGAAGATCTATTGTTTGATATATACATTTAAGACTGCAATGTTGTCTTAGTGAATTGACCCTTTTATCTTTTCATCCTTTCTTTATCCCTGGTAATTTTCATTACTCTGAAGTCTACTTTGATCTTAATATAGTAATTCAATAGACTTGAATGAATTTGAGCAAACTTGGGGAGATAGTGGAGGACAGGGGAGCCAGACAAGCTGCATACAGTCTGAAGTGAAGTGAAGTCGCTTAGTCGTGCCTGACTCTTTGCAACCCCATGGACTGTAGCCTACCAGGCTCCTCCATCCATGGGATTTTCCAGGCAAGAATACTGGAATGGGTTGCCATTTCCTTCTCCAGGAGATCTTCCCGACCCAGGGATTGAACCTGGGTCTCCCGTATTATAGGCAGAGGCCCATCTGAGCCACCAGGGAAGTCCAATACAGTCTATAGGGTCACAAAGAGACAACTTAGCGACTGAACAACAACAACAATAGTAATTCCAGTTTGCAATTGATTGCTGCTTGCATGTGTGTAACTTTCCTATTACCACGCATGGCAACCCACTCCAGTATTCTTGCCTAGAAAACTCCACGTTCAGGGGAGCTTGACATGCTGTAGTCCATGGAATCACAAAGAATCAGACACAACTTAGTGACTAAACAACAACAGCAGTAACAGTCTTCAGTTGATTGTTGTTTCCGTGCATATATCTTTCCCATTATTGGGCATGGCAACCCACTCCAGTATTCTTGCCTGGAAAAGTCCATGGAGAGAGGAGACTGGTGGGTGACATCCATGGGGTTGCAAAGAGTTGGACGTGACTGAAGTGACTGAGCATGGACACACATACACCTATACCATACTTGAAGTGTGTTTCTTATAGATAGCATATAGTTGGGACATTTAAAAAAAGCCTATTCTATCTCTTTTAATTGGTGTATTCTAAACATTTACATTTAATGTAATTATTGATGTGCCTATATTTAGGTCTATCATTTTGTTGTTTTCTGCTTTTCTCTTTTTCCCTGTCTTTAATTTCTTTGTTTCCTCTTTCCTCTCTCTCTTTTTTTGAACATTTTTTATTATTTTACTTCAATTTTCCTATTGCATTTTGACAAAATATATAACTTGTTTTTTTTTCTTATTCTAGGCATTACAGTATATATATTTAATTTTTCAAAGTCTCTTGGAACCACCTAATGTGGAATGTAGGAATACTAACACCATGTTACCAAAACTAATTACTCTTGTTCTGGAGATACTAGTAATAAGGAGTGAAAATGAGGGGTACAAAGGGGAAAGAGAATTTAAATGATCATTCTTTGCAGATGTCATGGTTGTTTATCTAGAAAGTACCAGAGAGCCAACTAAAAAGTTATTACAACTGTTAGGAGATTTCAGTTGGATGATTGAAAGCAAAATTAAAATATAGAAACCAATAGTCTTCACATATAAAACAACAGTCATATGCAATATAAAGTGAAAGAAAACATTAAAATATCTAGAAATTATCAAGAAACATTCAAGTTCTATATAAAAGTCTTTAAAAAGTGATGACAAATAATGCTCACATTAGAAAGTAATAGAAACGTATTTCATACCAGTTTCTTGGATCACTATGGAAGCAACCACAATTCAGACAGTTGATGACATGCTTGGCTAAGGAGCCAAAAGGACGAGCTACCATCTGTGAAATCAACATCCAACATGTTAAGTCAAATCTCCCTAAATTAATATCGAAATTTAATTCACTCCACTAAAAACAGAAAGCAGATTTGTTTTTCTTTTGAAAAAAAAAAAATTGATTCTAGAGCTCATATGAAAAAAATGGCAAGAATAATAAAAAATCATGAAAAACGAGAGTACTAGCAAGAAATTATCCCAACCAGACAGTAAGGCATATTTTAAAGCTATAATAATTAAAACAGTGTGGTATTAGACAATGAATCGAGTTTACTGAAAGGCCTAAAAGTTTCAAAATAGACTAGCTACAAATCAATAAATAAAAGGTGGATTACACAATAGATGATGTTGCAATAAGTGGGCAACCATCTGAAAAAAATTAAGTTGTATCCCTCGTTCATATTTTACAGCAAAATTAATTTCAAATGGATCAAACCTTTAAACATAAAAAAATAAGACTGCTAGAGGAAAATATGGGAGTTTAAACATAATCTCCAAGAGGTAGGCTTTTCTACCTATGACACAGGTAGAACAGTGACCATTAAACAAATGCTTTTAATTCTACCTGTATTTTAAAAAATCTATAAGCTCATCTGAGCTTCAGTGTGCAAAGTTTTTGTTGGGATTTCACTACATGGGCATGATAGATTGGCTCGCTGGCCACGAGGCTGAACTTAATCCTCATTGCCTCTTCCCTCCTTGGAGATCAGGCTGAAATTTTCGTGACTCAAAGCCCCAACCCTCTAATCACATGTTTGGCCTTTCTGGTGTGGTCAACCCTCATACTGAGTCATCTCATTAGCACAAAATATCAGTTTCCACCATGAATAACAAAAACACTTCTATCACTCTGGAAATTTCAATGATTTAGATCCTGCAAAATGAGACAGGGAGGGTCTCGGAATAGGGGAAGAGGGCCAGGCAAATTTTTTATTCCAAAAATTTAGGGGGCTACCTGTGATAGCAAAAGGCTTGAAACCGAGTGTCCAGTAACAGAGGACTATTTTTAAAAACTCACTCAATGTAATTTAAAATCACTAATTGAATCACTAATTGAAAAAAGAGTCATTCATATAATGAAATTCTAAGCAATCAGTGAAAAGATGGGATGATGCAGCAAGTAGGGATACAAAACAAACTGCTGACTGTGCATAACAATCTGTATGGGATGCTCCAATTTATGTTTCACATATGTTTACATATACATGGGGCCATCTCTAGAAAAATACACTACCAGTAGAGTATTTTTGGTAGTAGAGGCTGAATCCAGGGGAGGGAAATAAGTGGCCATAGGGACTTAATTTTTTACTCTTTTCAAACTTCTAATTTTTGTACAATCAGTGTATGTGTATTACCAATTTTATAAGGATAAAACACTAACAGTGTACTTGAACATTTCTATGAGACTACTGAACATTATTTAATCTTTGAATATTAAGGATTATGACCATGATATATGTGTGTGTGTGTGTGTGTATATATATATATATATATATACATATATATATATTTATATATAGGCCAGGCTGCACAACTCGTGGCATCTTAGCTCCTTGACCAGGGATCAAGTGAAGGCCCTTGGCAGTAACAGCACAGAGTCCTAACCACTGGACCACCAGGGAATTATTGTCATGAGCTATATTGAACAACAAAGCTCTAAGTGTCTATCAAAGTATGCAGAGCTGTTTTTACCTACACTAAATGACCCCAAGCTGCTGGAATTTGAGCGTTAGGGTCATTTATATTTTTTCTGTCTTCTCCCAGATGCTTCAGACTATTGTCAACATTCCTTCCTCTAGCTAACTTAAACATCTTTTAAATTGATTATTTTAGTTGTGGTGGACTAAGATGCCGGTCACATGGTCTCTCTATTTAAAAGAGGGAGAAACTGGTTCTCTGATAACTTGAAAAATCCTTTTACAATTGATGAATTTTAGAGATTAGACTTTATTAATAACTACTTGACTACTCAAGATTTTTACACATTCTCAGTTCCATATCTTAATAACTTAATAAAGAATAGCATGTTGGCTTCCCTGGTAGCTCACCTGATAACGAATCTGCCTGCAATGCAGAAGACCCTGCTTCGATTTCTGAGTTGGGAAGATCTGCTGGAGAAGGGATAGGCTACCCACTCCAGTATTCTGGCCTGAAGAATCCTATAGACTGTATAGTCCATAGGGTCACAGAATTGGACACAACTGAGGGGCTTTCACTTTCACTTTCAAAGAATTAGGGTTAGGGTTGAAGTCACTATATAGGAGATATTGCTAAATATATGTTTAAAACTTTTTCAGAATTTCTTTTATCCATTGATTCAAAAGTATTTTTGAGCATCTAGAGAATACCAATCAGAGAATGTTCTAGGTTCTAGGGATATAGCAATAAACAATACAATGGGCCAAACTCCCTCAGAATTTACAATCTAATTGAGGAGAGAGGCAATGGTAAAGAGAAAGCAGTACTATAGAAAGAAAATAATGTAATAGAGATTAGGATGGGGAACAGCATTAAATAGGATGGTGTATCTGTAGGGTCGGATCACAAAAGGAATACCACTAGGACATCCCCCCCCACCCCCAACACACACATTCCATTTTTAATATACAAAATAAGGTATTTATTATAGGGATTTTCTTATAGGAGGCCATTCCAATGCCAAAGAAAGGCAATGCCAAAGAATGCTCAAACTACCGCACAATTGTACACATCTCACACACTAGTAAAGTAATGCTCAAAATTCTCCAAGCCAGGCTTCAACAGTATGTGAACTGTGAACGTCCAGATGTTCAAGTTGGTTTTAGAAAAGGCAGAGGAACTAGAGATCAAATTGCCAACATCCACTGGATCATGGAAAAAGCAAGAGAGTTCCAGAAAAACATCTATTTCTGCTTTATTGACTAGGCCAAAGACTTTGACTATGTGGAGCACAATAAACTGGAAAATTCTGAAATAGATGGGAATACCAGACCACCTGACCTGCCTCTTGAGAAATCTGTATGCAGGTCAGGAAGCAATAGTTAGAACTGGACATAGAACAACAGACTGGTTCCAAATAGGAAAAGGAGTACGTCAAGGCTGTGTATTGTCACCCTGCTTATTTAACTTCTATGCAGAGTACATCATGAGAAACGCTGGACTGGATGAAGCATAAGCTGGAAACCAGATTGCCAGGAGAAATATCAATAACCTCAGATATGCAGATGACACCACCCTTATGGAAGAAAGCGACAAAGAACTAAAGAGCCTCTTGATGAAAGTGAAAGAAGAGAGTGAAAAAGTTGGCTTAAAGCTCAACATTCAGAAAACAAAGACCATGGCAGCTGGTCCCATCACTTCATGGGAAATAGATGGGGAAACAGTGGAAACAGTGAGAGATTTATTTTTGGGGGGCTCCAAAATCACTGCAGATGGTGACTGCAGCCATGAAATTAAAAGATACTTACTCCTTGGAGGAAAAGTTATGACCAACCTAGACAGCATATTAAAAAGTAGAGACATTAGTTTGCCAACAAATGTCTGTCTAGTCAAGGCTGTGGTTTTTCTAGTAGTCATGTATGGATGTGAGAGTTGGACTATAAAGAAAGCTCAGTGCATTAGAATGGATGCTTTTGAACTGTGGTGTTGGAGAAGACTCTTGAGAGTCCTTTGGACTGCAAGGAGATCCAACCAGTCCATCCTAAAGGAAATCAGTCCTGAATATTCATTGGAAGGACTGATGCTGAAACTGAAACTCCAATACTTTGGCAACCTGATGTGAAGAACTGACTTATTTGAAAAGACCCTGATGCTTGGAAAGATTGAAGGTGGGAGGGTAGGGGGACAACAGAGGACGAGATGGTTGGATGGCATCACTGACTCAGTGGACATGAGTTTGAGAAAACTCTGGGAGATAGTAAAGGACAGGGAAGCCTGGTATGCTGCAGTACATGGGGTCACAAAAAGTCAGACACAACTGAGCAACTGAACTGAACTGAACTGAACTGAGAAGGGAAAATGGATGTGAAGTGGGGAAAGCAAGGATGCACTGGGACCTGGCAGGATGAGGAGACCCACAAGAAGTGAGTGGAACTCATGAGGGTGCACTGGAACCCAGGCCAGTCTCATTGCCTTCAAGTCTCCAACCTCGATGACGGGGTTGTCCTGCAGAACCCAGCACCCTTTGTCACAAAGCAATACACACATCTGGCCCAGGAGTTAAAGAAGCTGAAGGAGGTGACCCAGCTGGAGTTGGTGTTCTGTGGGCCTGGCTGTTGGTCCTCAAACCAAGGTGAACCAGCACACAAGCAATAAGCCGGGTGAGCAGCAACAATGCATGACTTGCTTGCACCTTTCAATTATCAAAAGAATCTGGATCTGGTTACTTTCCCTTAGTCCTTTAAGTCTCATGCCAAACATCTCTTTGACCCACACTATTCTGGAATTATGCAGACGTAATTCAGAGGAACCTATGAGCAGCTTAGCTATATTGGCCCCATATAAATTCACCACAGATGGTCAGAGGTCTCTGAAAGATACTTTATCTGAGAACTTGAAGGATGAGAATTCAACCATAAACCACATCAAGATTTGGAAGAGAATATTCCAGGCAGAAGAAATAGCTAATGCAAAGGCTCTGAGGCAGTGACATAAATGAGGTATTTTGGGAGGATAAGGCTGGGGCATGGTGAGAAGAGTGGTATGAAATGAGATTAGATGTAGAGAAAGGGCCCTGATCACGTGGGGCCTTGTAGAACATTGTCATGAGCATGGGTCACTTTTCCCCAAGTGCAATGGGAAGCAAATAGAGAGTTTTAATAAGACAGTCACTTTGAGCTCATTTACATTTCTAAATTTTAAAATAATTTCAAATATACAAAAGGCATACAGTTAGCATGAAGAATTCCATCATCCAGCTGATTTCCCTTAGCTGTGTGGAGACCGGGCTGTAGAGAGCAGGACCACTCCTTCCACAACTCCAGGCTTCCTGCTATTCTTTTGTAACTGTCACCCCTAGGGTACTTTCCAGGTGCCTATAGTGGTAAAGAACCCGCCTGCCAACGCAGTAGTCGTAAGAGATGCAAGTTCGATTCCTGGGTTAAGAAGATCCCCTGGAGGGCATGGCAACCCACTCCAGTATTCTTGCCTGGAGAATCCCATGGACAGAGGAGCCTGGTGGGCTACGGTCCATAAGGTTGCAGAGCCAAACACAACTGAAGGGATTTAGCATCCACTCATATCACTCCTAGAGCACAATGCCCTTGGAGTTGTGCAGAGAAGGTGCCCAAGTGTGGAAGAAGCACTATTAGAAAACCACCGCACGAGTTCATGCACTAATTTTCAGATCTCATGGGAAAACTAATGTCATTATTTTAGTCTCAATTTAGAAATACATGTTGAAACAAAAATTGGTGCTACCGCTTCAGATCTAGTCTCAAACTGATTGGCTGTATCACATCACTTCTCAAGAACAAAGAACCTCCAAGATTTGACATCACTGAAGCTATTTAAAATAAATGTTTCACAAATAATTCCAGATTTCCAAAGAAATTTCAGAGAGCATGCACAGCCTCCTGAGGGAAACATGTTGAAGGGGCCAATGTTCATGCTGATATATAGATTCTACTTTCCTTACGTTAGAATTGGCCTTAGACTCGTTTATCTCCCATTTTCATCAGACATGGCTTACTTTACTTGAGATCATGAAAATTTTTTTCCTAAAGCAAGTTCTTCTGCCTGGATTATCTCTCCTTGCTAGCAACACTATCTGGCTGAAAGCCAAGGTTCAAATATTGAAGTGAGCTACGGTACACAGAGATATTAAAGCTCATTTCTAACTTTCAGCACAATTTCAGGTTTACTGTTAAAAACCAACAGCAAAAGTTAACTATGGCTAGCCATCCTTTCTCACTAAAATTTAACACAATATCTAATAGGTGCTCATTAAATCATGAGGGTAAAGTATAAAAGTGAAAGAGAAGTCAGGTGACTATGGGGAATCATTTATTCTGTTTCATACTCAGTTACAGGGGAGCATGATTATCACACTAGCGCTTAGGGTGATATGTACTGATTATACATATCAATAAAAACACCTTCATATACCTTCCTATATAGCGCTTCCCAGGTGGTGCTAGAGGAAATGAATTTGCCTGCCAGTGCAGGAGACTGGAGACACAGGTTTGATCCCTAAGTCAGGAAAAGCCCCAGGAGAAGGAAATGGCAACCCACTCCACTATTCTAGCCTGGAGAATCCCAGTGGATAGAGGAGCCTGGTGGGCTACAGTCCATAAGGTTGCACAAAGAGGGTCACAAAGAGTCAGGTACAACTGAGCATCTGAGCACACATACCTTCCTACATGAAGAAAGAAAATGTTTCTGGGAAAAAAACGCTGTGAAAGACCATTCAACTTCTCCAAGAAAAAATGTAAACATAGATTTTTTTTAAGAAAGCATTATCTGACAAAGAAAAGTAGCCAAGTTCTGATCTTTAATTAGTTTGCAGTATATACTTATCTTTCTGTAAACTGTGGTAACAAATCTCCATGTAAACATTCAGGAAGAGAAAAAACAGGGGATACCATGTCATGAATTATGAACTACGAATTCTGAACTCAGATTACTAAACTTTATTCACAGCTGTTTTATACATTTATTAACAAACTGTCTTCCTTCATTTAACAATGGCTCTTGAGTAACAAAATAAATTATCAGTAAAGTCAACCAGAAATTAAAAAATAAAAGTAAAAAATAAATTGCTCAAGCATCATAAATGCAAGCACAGTAATGTATTTCATACATGTTGATTACAGTTTCCATGTTCTTTGTGTAGGTAACACAAAGATTATTCTCTTCCATTGTTGCAAGTTAACAAAACTTTTGAAAAGGCTTCAGTCTTTTTTTTTCAGCTCAATTAACTGCACTTCAGTTGAATAGAACAGATAATAACTAGGGTTATTAGTGAGATGTGGTAAAAGAAAAGGTCATGACCACTCAGAAGATCACATAAACCTAAAATATACTGTGGACTTTCTAGTCTCAACATGTAGCTCTCATTTATTAAATAATTTACAAAGAGCTGTTGATGATTTAATGAGCAGGTTGAACTTTGTCACTCTGCCATTTTGCTAGTCACGAACACATGTATTTTGCCTTTAAAATGAAGCAGAATACTATTCACTTTCAATGAGACTAGATGCAAAGGAAAAACAAAGACAAAATCATAGATATTTTTTAAGTTCTGCTATGTTACTTTAACTATTTAATTAAAAGAGGTTAATTACCAGATCAGTGCACTATTTCTTGCTTAAAAACATAACACCTTTGAAAGCAGATTTTTTAAAAAAAAATCTTTAAAATAAGCCAGAGGTAAAAATGAAAAGGCCTGAAGGACTTGCAAGACAGAATAATTTCTGATCAGTGACTCTTAATGGGAATAGTCATTTTATACTGCAAGTACTAACAACCATTTAGCAATTTTTTTAACAGGCACTTGATAGAGTATTTGTATACTCAATACCAGGGCATCATTCGCAAAAAATATGGCTTTATTACAAAGGATTCAAGATGGCAACCACTTAGAATCCAGTGCCAACACGGATTATAACAAATCCAGAGAGTATTTTGTTTTTCAATTATTCATAGAAAATTTAATCCTGATTAAGTATCCATGGGCAGGAATTCATGGGTAGTTGATGACTGAAACCAACATTTATGTGAAATGCTTCTGTTAATTTAATCTGTGTATACAGCTTAATTATGATTGGGGATTCAATGTAAGAGAAATGAATTATATCAGGATTAAAATTTTAGTAACCATATCATAGAGTACTTTTTCCTTCTTTCTTTTTAAACATGTTAACCTGCTTGTCCCTTCACCTAAGTGCTCAGATTTTAAAATCCTTTGTATAACCGCTGCAATGTATCTAAGTTTTCATAAATTATCTGCCAAAAACCCTTTGCTAATCAAGCTAAATCCTAACTAGAGAGCCAAAAGTAATATAAGAAAATGGAGAATAACCCCATCCACAAATAAACAAAAGCTTATTCACTTAACTACAAATATATTTTATATTAATTTTCTGAAGTAACTTAATTTTCAATATCTTTAAACTCCAATATGAAATGCATTTTTCTTAAAGCATAGAAAGAAGCAGTTTTTAACCAGTGTATTACACTGATTTCATAAGTGGACTTAGTTTAGTTACATATAAGTAAGTAATCATTGAACTGATCACTTTTTTTGGACTATCAAACCTGAGTTAACTACTGATGTAGGATGAGGCATTGTAAGTGGTGAGTCTCTTATAAAAATATCAAACAATTCTTTTCAGCTTTATTTCCATATGGAAACTGCATAAATCACCTTATAACAATGCTCTTTCTTGAAAGTTTATTAAGTATATTTCAAAACATTTGTTACCTTTTTTTCAGTTTTCAGTTTGGTACTGCTTAAATGCAGTTATATATATATAACATGCTCTGCTTTCTCTGTTCAATTTTTCATACCACAAGTATGAAAAGAAAGTCACTGTATTTGGATCCTTATTGCACTCTGGTGAATCAATTCACTTTTCCTTAGAGAAAAGCAAGTATCAGAAGTGAGGCCGAGTTTTGTGTCCAGATGATATGGTCAGTGGTAGTGTTACTGAGGAAAGTGAAGAAACTTCCCAGAACAGACTGTGGGACAGAAAGAGTCTGTAGAGAATGACCATGGCAACAGACTGGCAAAGGATAACACCTATTGTAATGACCTGAAAAGAAAAGAAAAGGAATGCTTTACTGCATGCAAAAACAGAGAAACTGTATTCAATTTATCATGAACCTATATATACTTTATACATACATAAACATCACACATAAACTTCTATATACTTTAAATAAATATATATAAATAAAAAATTATATCTTCCCCATCTTTACTGAGGGTAAATTTTTAAAAAGAAATTTTCAATAGAAAAATACAACTAATGTTCAGGACTGTAATTGTTCAAAAGTAAAACTCTTTTTTTTTTTAAGTAAAACTCTTTTAGCAGTTTATAGATGTCACAATAAGACACACAAAAATAATTTATGAAACCATTCTCTCCTCAGGGTGCATGCACTGAAAAAAGTAATAAGTAATAAGAAAGTAATAAGAAAAATCAGGCTCCTGGCTAATCTAGTAACAGGAATAAAGGATGCCCCTACCTGAATCTTGACAAGTATTCTAAAAGCCCTTTCAGAAATTCTCAGGTCGCTTCTCTGTCTTTGTAGACTAACTTCCTACCTATTTACCCTCTGTAAATACCTGAGGGTCAAGAAACGCTTCTGTGTTTTCTGTGTTTAAGCACATATGGCATTGCTTGTAAACAGCTCCTGGCAGAACTCCACTTTGAAATGATGGAGTCATTCACCTAAGATGTTAGGTATCAATGCAACCAAAATGTGACATACTTGAGCATGGCACTCCAGTTGGCAGGGTGTTAAAGCAACTAGACTGATTTTTTTTAAAAGCTATCTTGATATTTACCATTATGCAGTGAATATTTTTAATCAATTTTCTTAACAAAGCTGTGTTTATATACTCTACAAGTTAATTTATAAAATAGTACTATGAGACAGGTTAAAATAGGAATAACAAAAGCTATTTTTCCATCATTTTGCTTATAAACTAAATTGAAATACTCACTGGTTTAATATTTTGTTTCCAAGTTTTATTTCGCAGAATCCAAAGAAACTACTGAGTGGACAAATAGGTTTTTCCTACTTAATTTCCCAATAAAGATTAGAAATAAAACTATTAGATCACGTATATTATTTACCTTCTCTCTTTGGTAGTCATCAAAAATGATAGAAGTGCACACAAGACCTGGATGGCACAAAAACCACAAGATGCAGCCCTGAAACAAATGAAAAATACGTTGAATAAGCACAGCTGTGCCTCTGTTTTCATAATGTACCAGACAGAAAACATTACTAGCCTATTTAGGAGGTCTTCATTGATCTCAATTGGCCTGTACAGTAGAAACTGCAACAAAAGATAGAAATGTTTGCTATTGTTGTGACAATGATACTTTGTTTCTAATCAAATGGATGGTTTTTTTAGGAGTATTTAAAATCTCCCATCTTTCACATATACACATTTTGATATACTATGAACATGTTTAAACAAATAAATCAATAATTGAGAAAAGCGAGGTACAAATGTGCAATATTTCTATAAAAGACATAAGAATATTCATTCATAGTTTCATATACATACATGAAGAAATTCTGTAAGAATAACACAAAAAACTGATTAACAGTGGCTACTTGTTTGAGATATAGTACAAAAGACACTGGAATTAGGAAAGTAGGAATGGGAAACTTTTTAACACTTTTATTTTCAAATATCTATTTTCTATTTTTCCTAGAACATGGCAAAATATCCTTTTCCAAAATTAAATTTGAAATAAAATAATAAATTAATACTACTAGCTCTTGACATGGTTAGTACCTTGATGTTGTAAGAAAAATAAACAAGATGTATAAATATGTGTTTAGTATGTTACTATCTGTATAAATGCAAAGTAAAATATAAAATATTTAATAACATATATTTTTAATTCTCTGAAAAATAAATTAGGAACTAATAGTCGTGATTCTGTAAGGAGGTGATAACTGCATAGATGGGAGAGAGGTGAGAATGTGTTTGCTACTCTTTAAATGCTTCTGGATGTCTGAATCTATTCAGATAGTTATATGAAAACATATAAAAATAAAAATTTCAGTTTAAGAAAAATTTTGGTACTGTTTAAAACATTGAAAAGAAAAATTTTAGTTTTTATACAACTGAAGTACATACTAACATTTCAGACAACAGGCACTACTGTATCTGTGAAGAATTCCAAAGTGAAAGGCATATCCTTGCCTGTTGGATACACAAGAGGCCTGTGGCAGCAGCTTGACAAAGCTCCACATCAGGAATAAAGAAGGAGTCCTGGCCCTCTGTCCATAGCAGCCTCACTCTTCTGAGACTGTGGACTAGGGTGGGTGACCAAACAGCTTGTCAGAATGCGGTTTAGAGTTGCCGAGAGGATGGGTTATGGATTCTCTCCATCTGTATACCAAAAGCATTACCTTCCAGGGAGGGAGGCTTCTGTAACGTGACTGCCCCAACCTCTCTCCTGATCTTTTCCTTTATTAAATGGGTACAGAAAAAAAAAATCGATCTGCCTTTAGCTCTCACTGGCATAGGAAGGACATGGAAAGGGGGGATGAAGTCAACATGATCTCGTATGGATGCCACAAAATGGCTTAAGTGTAGCATGTACTCAGGCTCCTGGCTCCCTCTGCTTACCCTGAAGGATGGCTCTTCATGGTTCATTATAAAACATTGCATAATTCTGGGAGTAAACAGTTCATAGTCAATTAAAAACTGCTTTTTTGAGAAATGCAAACAGCATTTCTATTTTTTTATTAAAAAGTTCTGATACTATAAAAAAGAATGTAAAATCCCTATTGATCGAGAAATTACAATTCAAGCAAAACTGTCCTGCCAAAGATTACATGGAAACTACTGTTCCTTGGGCTCTGTAACATGGGGATAGTATCATCTGCAGCTCATGAATTGTGAAGATTAAATGAGCTGAAGCACATAAAGGGCTTAAGAGTGGTGCCTGGCACATAATAGAAGTTTACGAAGTATTAGCATAGGGTTGCATACTAACTTCCCAGTAATGCAGAATAAAGTCGACAATGCAAAGAAGTCATTTTCTAAGCAAACCCATACTTTGGCAAAGGTGATGTAGAACTCCCTTTTGAGTGTACTTCTCTCCGCTGTGATGATTTGGTAGAGTCCACAGCCTAAGGACAATGCTAGGCAAATTCTTAAAACGATAAGAAGGATCCCTGCTAAGCTGTGGTGCGAATGGTGACTGTGAGAACTGGTTTCTTCAAACTGTTCCCAAAGTAGCAAAATACTCTGCAAAAAAAAAAATAAATAAATAAATAAATAAAAACTAAATATTTTTAGAGAAAAAAGTCTTATCTATTTACAATAAAGTACTTTACTCAACTCTTTTATATATCCCCCGAAACAGTACATTCATTCCTAAGAGGTTTTAAGATTTATCTAACTATATAAGGTGTTGATGAAGTATGGGCAGTTTTTCCCCTCACTGACATCCCTAAGCTGGAGGAAGGGGCTTGTTATCAAATGAGACCATGTATCAGAGATAAAAAATACTACTGCTAGCACGATTCAAATAACACATCTCTTATGATGAAAATAAGTTGAAAAGAGGAACAGAGTAAGCACAAAATTTCTTCTAAATCAATCTCTTTCTTACTTTAACACCTTATTATGAATCAAACTGTTCTGCATTCAAGCCTGTTATCTCAGGATAGAGTTTCAAATATCTCAGTATCTTTTATAATCCACAAACTAGCAAGTCTGAATTGTTGATTTCACTCTTTTTTTCCATGTTAACCTCTCTGGTTAAAGGAGAGCAGATTTTTTTAAGATTTGTTTTTTTTTTGATGTGGACCATTTTTAAAGTCTTTACTGAATTTGTTACAATACTGTTTCTGCTCTATATTTTGATTTTTCTGCCAAGAGGCACATGGGATCTTAGCTCTATGACCAGGGATTGAAGGCAGACTCCTGGCACTAGAAGGTAAGTGCTAGCCACTGGACCACCAAGGAAGTCCCAAGGAGAGTGGATTTTTAATTCCCTGGTGGCTCAAATGGTAAAGCGTCTGTCTACAACGCAGGAGACCTGGGTTTGATCCCTGGGTCGGGAAGATCCCATGGAAAAGGAAATGGCAATCCACTCCAGTACTATTGCCTGGAAAATCCCATGGACAGAGGAGCCTGGCAGGCTACAGTCCATGGGGTCGCAAAGAGTCGGACACGACTGAGCAACTTCACTTCACTATGGCGCCCAGGGCAGAGTTACTTTCCTTATGTGTTTGTTCACCTTTTCTCCCCTGTGGTTACTATACCAGTGAAAAGCTCAGCAAGTTCCTGATTAAGCTGTTCTGTTTATTGCTATTCAGTAGAAATCAGCGCCCACATTCCCTCCACCTTTACTAAATATCAATCAGTTAAATTATGATAATTTTTAGCATCACACAAGTCATTGGTCCTCTGTGCTCCATTCATTTACCAACTCAGCCCTCAGAATTGAGTCTTCAGTGGCTTCCAAAGGATTTAGATGAAAACTCCATTACTAAATCTGATTTTAGGCTTTATGGGTTTACCAGCAACCACCTCTTTTCCTCATTCTTGAATCTTCCACCCTAATTTTACTCCTGCTATGTTCTTGCTAGGTGAACTCCCTTTTCCTCTTGCACAGATGAATTTCCTTCTTGGACCAAATATTTGATCTTTTTTCCACTGAGTTATTCCTCTACCCCACCAAATTATACCCATCTGATTCCTCAACATGCATTTCTAAACTTGATTTTTTACCACAAAAAAGTGCTATCACAGAACTATTATCTCCTGCTATACGAGGTGATGGATATTAACTGGCTAGGTTTTGGTGATCATTTCAAAATGTATATATATCAAAACATCAACTTATGTAGCTTAAATCTATACAATGTCTGGTTTTCAATTATAATCCAACAAAGCAGAAAAAAATAAACATTTCCCATGATTCACATTTTTACATATTCATATGCTCATATTTTCACATATGTATGCTAAGGCTTGATCTGTAAAATACAGTGTACATATTTACGTGATCTCTCTTTGCCTGTCTTGTCCACCTAGCCTGGCTGTTGTTGAGGATTAGTGCCATGTCTAACACATTGTTCACAAATGCTTTCCTGGTGGCTTAGGCAGTAAAGAATCCGCCTGCAATGTGGGAGACCTGAGTTCAATCTCTGGGTTGTGAAGATCCTCTGGAGGAGGGCATAGCAACCCACTCCAGTATTCTTGCCTGGAATGCCCATGGACAGAGAAGCCTGGTGGGCTACAGTCCATGGGGTCACAAAGTCAGACACAACTGAAGCAATTAAACTCAGCACTCCCGTATTTTCACATACATATGCTAATGTGTGACCTGTGGAATATGATATACATATTTACATGATCTCTGTTTGCCTGTCTCATCCTCCTAGTCTGGTTGTTGTTGAGGAACAGTGCCATGTCTAACACAGTCTTCACAAATGTTCACAGAAAGTCTAAGGTAGAGTTACAATCTCAATTTGTATGTTTATGATAATGAATTTAAATTACAATGAAATAATGAAAATTCAGTTTTTAAAAAAGGCTACTGAGAAATGAGACTTGAACTTGATGTAACATTACTCTCCATAAACCCTGGATCAGAAATGTTAAGTTGGTAGGATCTTGTCCTTACTTTAATCACCTCCAATTCAGTTCTTTCTCATTAGCTCTCCCTTGCTGGCATTATCTTCTTTTCAGGTATAAACACCTATGATATGGTCCCTTTCTAAATTAATCATGTAAATTCAACAGACCATCACTTGGCACTTACAGTGCTAGAGGTACAGAGATGGATAAAGCACAGGCTTTACCCTCCACTACTGAGGTTTTCAATCTATTTGATGCATTAAAACAAATTATGATGTCCTATATAGAACCCAAGAGTATATTTCATTTTCATCTGTAACTTATACTGGTCACAAATCCAGTACAAATTTTTATGTCTATATCTTTCATCTAAATTGTTATAAATCCATGGCATATAAGCATACAGAGATCCTAGAATGTCTACATATCACAACAGAGGAAAACAAAACAAGAGCAGAGAGGACCCTTTTAAGAGACCAAATTTGTTTTGGGTGTATTTGCGTTCAAAAACAAGATCCCCTTCTTTTTTATTCTACATTTTGGTTTTTTCTTTAATCTGATATTCACTTGAATTCTTTCATGTATAAAGTAGATTCCTGCCAATGAATGAATCCAAGATTCTTTAATTGACTGATTTAATACTGAGTACTTACAAAGTGTTAGAAAATATGAAAGAAAGCTCTTAATTCGAAAATGAGAATCTAACTGAATATTAAACATACTGTGCTTAAATACACTGATAGGAAGCTCAGATTCAGGTAAACTACAATGAAATTTTACAATCTACACATACTAGCACTCAGAAAATTAACAGGTTATTTGATCCATCACTCTTTTTTTCCATGTTTTTAAAAAATTGAACTATAAGTGATTTACAATGTTGTCTTAGTTTCCGATGTACAACAAAGTGATTCAGTTACACATATGTACATACTCTTTCTCATATTCTTTTCCATTGTGGTTTATTACAGGATTGTGAATATAGTTCCCAGTGCTATACAGTAGGACCTTGCTGTTTATCTATTTAATACATAACAGTGTGTATCTGCTAATTCCAAGCTCCTAATTTATCCCTCCTCCACCCTCTTTTCCCTTTGGTAACCATAAATTTGTTTTCTATGTCTGAGAACAAACTCTGCTTCATAGATAATTTCACTTGTGTCATATTTTAGATTCCACATGTAAGTGATACTGTATAGTGTCTGTCTTTCTCTTTCTGACTTACTTCACTTATGATCTATCACATTTTAAATTCATAGTATAAAACAACACAAATTTCTCATGGGTCCCGGGGTTCAATTTTAACAGGAGAGGTGTTCAAGTCTGCATTTTTGAATAGTGTAGAACAGAACTACTTGGCTTCACTGCTCACCTGTGTTATGACCATGAACACGGCAATCCCAGTGGATGCAGGAGTAGAGTCCCACTGGAGAGGTCTGCTCTGAGACTTCTTCATTCTGACTATTGTCCAACCCATGCACAGACTCAGAAGTAGGTACAGCATTTGAATTTGGGAAGCAATGTCAAAAACTAATGGGAAATGAAAACCAAAGTCAGCTGAGCTTTTGCAATACAACAAATCTTTTTTTTTTGTGGCCATGCCACACAGTTTGTGGGATCTTAGCTCCCCAACTGAAGAATGAACCCACACTCTGGGCAGTGAAAGCTCAGAGTCCTAACCACAGGACCGCCAGGGAATTCCCAAATTTTATCCTTTTTGCATTGAGAACATAATTACTTTATTGAGCACAAAAGACAGGCACTTTCAAAAAGAAACTACTGCAATTCAATAATAAATCTAAAGAATTAAAATTCTGCCATTAAATTTGTAAACATTTCTGAAAATGGCTAACACAATGGCAAAACTCCTATTTAAAAAAATATATATGTACCTGTACATATTTTTAAGGCCAGCTTTAAATCTGTTTGTGTTCCTTATTTTTCTTAGTTTTTCTAACTACAATCTATAACTCACTACTTATGAAAACACATTTAAAATATAACTTCTGCAGTGTGGAGAACACTACGTATTTCTGGGTTGTTAATGTTTTTTTGATGGCTGAATCACAATGTGAAGAATAGTTTCTAAAACTATTAGTAAGAAATAGCATGACGATAAAGAAACGCAGAGCTTCTGTGACATCCAATTATGCTGGCCTTAGTGTCTGAGTCCTGAAGACAGATGAAGTGCTCCATGCATTAGCGTGAAGCGCCACCAGGCGGCCATCACTCACACTTCAGGGGCAGTCTACTGCTGTGGAAAGGACGCAACGAAACCGCCCCCGTCCAGTTCAGCGCTACTGGTAAACAACCATCAGGTGTTTACCTCCACTTACACGTGTATTTATTTCAGAAGTTCTATTTATTGATTTTTAAAAAAATTATAACCTTTCATCAAAGTGTATTTTGATATGGATTTTGGAATAAACATTTGATCACAATTTAACAAAATAAAACTTCCTTCAAATTGCCATTTATGACCTTGATGTCTACAACTACTTCTTTTATACAAAGATATTCTTAGAGAAACAGATAAAACTAGTTGTAGTATAATACTTATATTAAAAGTCACAAGCCAAAAACCTATTAATAATAGATCTTCTCAGATTTATTTTGACACATTTCTCTAACCCTAACCCCAATTAAAACTAGATACTTTACATTTCGGCTTATTTATCTGTAATAGTGAATTTTAATAATGAACTGTCACCACATTTCAATAATATGAGAAACATCATGGCCTTTCAGATCAAGGGTAATTTACTTTCACCACAGATTTTAAATGACTATGATGCTAATTATTTTTATTAAGCATTTTACAAATACATATTCAGTTACTTAAAGAAGTCAGCCAAAGGAATATACCTACATAAGTTGCTACTTAGCTTTTGCTATTTGTTTTTACAAATACAGGGTGTGGGGGGTACATTGATTTTCTGGTTCATTTCTGTGTGTACTAACTAATGCACATATTGACATAATACACTGTAACTGTGACGATAGGCAGAACACGGTGTATCTGTTCTTGGAAAAGTAACTAATTATAGACAAACTACACAGATCACACAAAAAACCTCATCCTGTGGAATTTAATTAAAAATCTTGAAATTTTAGGGGCTGCTCTGGTGGTCTTGTGGTTAAGACTCCGCACTTCCACTGCAGGGGGCAGAGGTTTGATCCCTGGTCTGGGAACTATTAATTAGATCCCACATGCCATGTGGTGCAGCCAAAAATTTTTTTTAAAAGAAATTTTATCGTTTAATGAACCTGTTGTCAGAACTACCAAAAATGAGCAATGTTGATTTACTGTAGTTTTTTTAAAAAAGACTTTTGCTTTTAACCTACCATGAAGATGCCAGACAGCCTGAAACTGTTTTGTCTATAGTAAAATTTCAAAAGTCCTTGATTTTAGTAATAGCTTTGCTACTGATGGGCCTCTGTATACTTTGCCTCTCTGGACCACAATTTCCTCATCTAAAATGCATGAGCTAAATTATTTCTATGTTCTGTGCAGCTTTAAAACTCTAGGACTCTATTATAAACATCCTGAGTCATCTATGAGAAAACAGGGGGACAAAGAAGGGTTCTGGTAACATCGAAAGAAAGAGAATCAACCTTTGGTCATGCCCAAGAGGTAACAGTATATACATCCTCTTCACAAGGAAAAGGAGAAGTTATAGAAGTTTTAGAATCTTAAAATAGGCAGCATCAGGACAAGCGGGTCCTGAGATGATTACAGAGATTACTGTAAGACACCCTATTAAAGAGTGAGGAGACTAGAAGAGAAACATGGAAAATATAAGGAAAGTAAATCCTAGGATGGTTGTGTATTCAGGACCTGCTTTTTTAGAGCAAATCTTAACTTGTTTTTCAGAACTGAGAATGACATATGACCTGATGTACCTCTGAAGTTCTCTTTTAAAAGTTATGATTATAGGAAATTTTATTTTTTCACCATCATGCTTAATTGAAAAATTACCTCATACGAGTTCCTCTTATAAATCAAAGAACAAAGCTGAGAAGTCAGCTCAATTATAGGTTTATTCTATGGCTCCAGGTTAGAAATACAGAGAAAAAGTCAAACAAGGGATGATAAAAGGGAAAAAAATCTTTAGCTTTGTGGTCAGAAAATTATGTCTAAGTCTTGGCTCTACCATCTACCAGATGACTGACATTTGTAAATGTATTTTCTGTCACTGAGCCCAGATTCTTCATCTGCAAAATAGGGATAAGCATACCTACTTCACTGAGTCTTTATTGAGGGTAAAAATGACAGAAAGGGCATAAATATGCTCTAAAGACAATGAATAGCTAAACACATTACCTACAGAAACTAAACAGGATATGTGGAAACTAAATCTGTAATCTTATTTCCAGTTGAGCCAAATCTAATCAACCTCAGATTAAAAAAAAAAAAAGAACTGTATTATGACAGAAAATAAGTGATGAAAAAGGAAAACATATAAGAAGCAGATAGCAAGTTTATGTTTTAAAGAAATGCTTAGTAAGATACTCACATTCTGCCAAACTTCCCATAAAAGGTACCCCTATTCCATCTTTGGAGTAACTGAGGAATTGAAGAGGAGAATATTAGCATAAATTACAAATGTGAACAAAATTATTCATAATCAAAGCAAATATAACTTTGGTGGACTAATTATGATTAATTAGACACAATGATGAACACAGTTTTAATGGTTTTGAGTTACCTGGAGAAATGAATGTAATTAGCGAAAGCTGAACCAGCTTGTAACAGCAATGCAGTTGTCAGAACCTTTAAAACCATGTGCATGGGTCCTCCTTTCTTAATAGCCTGCCACAATGACTGAGCATAAATGCAAGCAATCACAAAGTACACTAGGACTAGGAGGAAAAAGAACTCATGTAACCCTGTGAAGAGAAGAAAGGAACAAGCCAGTTACAGTGTTGGGTTGCTTTCAAATCTTCCCATCAACATATTTTCAGAACTTGTCTTTTAATTGGAATCATAGCCTTTATTTGCTTTTGCAAGAGAAAAAAAGGAAAACCCGTTGAAACTTAAATAATCTTCTACTCTGGAATAAAGCCTTAACTCTGAGAGCACAGCTTAAACTAAGGTCAATCTATTAAAAAAAAAAAAAAAAACTACTGGTCAGGAAATAAGCCCACAGACTAACCACAAAATAACAGTTTTGTTTGAAAAAACAATGATTTCAACATTCAGTTACATATGTTTCTTACCCCCAAAATGGGTTTCTTCTGTAAGACATTTAAAAATAGACTTAGTCAGTCAATAATAGTTTACACACCCTGACCATGCTTCTCGAAGTGTGAGCCCTGGGCCAGCAGCAGCACCAGCACTAGGGACCTAGTTGGAAATGCACATTTGGGACTCATCCTGCATCTAGGGTCTCAGAGACCCTTGGAGTGGGGACCAGCACTCTGGGTTTGAAAAAGTCCTTCAGTGACTCTGATGCAGCTAAAGCCTGAGAGCCACAGCTCTGGGATGGATGGAAGCCTTAAATCCCCACTAGGACAAAGGGTCACAGTATGTGTCATGACCAGAGCCTCCTTCTGAAGGAAAGGGCTTTCGTTCTGTCAAAGAGGAAAACCTATGGAGACCACGTGATTCCACTCCACAGGTGACTGAAACTAAAACACCTGACCAAATGGCTACCAATCCAAAGACTAGTCATTGGGCAATAGCATCACTTGGTTCTCAAAGGTAAGAGGCTAAGCATGTTCTCTTGGGACATTAAACCACAAAACACAGAAAGGATGAAGCAAGAAAACTTAAGTTGGAAAGAACTGATGCTAGGGCAGGTCACAGGAGTCAAGCCAGGCCATACTGAAATAAAGATTCTGAGTGGGCAGAAATTTTGAATGAGCAAAGGGAGTTGGCTGGTAGAGACAAGAACAAAGTAACTGTGTAGAATTTTTTAAATGGTGCTAGGCATTTAGTGACCTCTAGTGTCTACCAGCAACTTTTCAGGATGGTCTGCACACATTCTCAAGATAAACACCCGCTTTTCTGCGTTAAGTGGAATCTTTTGACTGTGTCTTCGTTTTTCAGAACTTTCAGAAAATTTTTATAACAAACCAGGGCAAGCTCTGAGTTTAACAGTTTACATATACTCTGTTACACTGAAAGTTAGTCCCAAACATTAGGGCTTTTATATTCTATCTAAATAACACTGGACACCGTGACAGTGGCTATGAAGACAGCTCTATTGAATCTGTGAATGAATAGTCTAAACTGCACTCACTTTCATCCAGCTGTGACCCCTGAACGTGCTCCAATTTCCGTCGTGGGATAAACTTCAAACAACAGAAGGAAATATTTCCATTATATGGAAAATCATTTTGGAAAAGTAATTCAGGAGATACAAATAGTAGGAAAAATACTCAATAAACAGTTCAATCTCAGTCATGTTTTAGCCATGGTTAGGAGAAAACAGAAAGTCTTTCAGCCACTGGGTGTCTCTCCTGCTCTTCGTACCTAAATGCTGTTCATCCACTTCCCTAGTACAGGTGAGAAAGCACGTTCAGACTTCAGGAACTTCAAATAACAGAATGGGTGTATGTTCTTTTAAAATTCCTCACAGAGAAGTAGAGTATTCTAGTTTTAGAAATAATAGGACCATAAGCCTGCGATTGTTAGAGTAATAGAACAAGGCAGAAAATAAGCTAAACATGTGACTGTGGGCTTCGCTGGTAGCTCAGTTGGTAAAGAATCCACTTGCAATGCGGGAGACCTGGGTTTGATCCCTGGGTTGGGACGATCCCCTGGAGGGCATGGCAACCCATCCAATGTTCTTGCCTGGAGAATCCCCATAGACAGAGGAGCCTGGTGGGCTACAGTCCATGGGGTTGCAAATAGTCAGACACGACTGAGCAACTAAGCACACCATTATAACTGTGGGTTAGTAAAAGTCTTGATGCTATCCCGTGTTCTGAATCTGTTTTTGTCTTTCCTTCTCAGTATAAAGAAACATGGTATTCTACTTAAGTTTTTATTTATTTATAATACTTTACAGAATATTCATTACAAGTTAAGGTTCCAGGCTCTGTTAGGTTAGAAATGCACTAGAAAAAGAACATTCTCAGACTGTTTATTGAGTAACCAGAATAGTGAGCCTCCCAAGTGGCTCAGTGGCAAAGAATCTGCCTGCCAAGCAGGAGACACAAGTTCAATCCCTGGGTCAGGAAGATGCCCAGAGAAGGAAATGGCAACCCACTCCAGCAGTCTTGCCTGGAGAATCCCGTGGGGTTTCCCAGGCAAGAATGGGAAATCTTGCCTGAGAAACATGGACTGGTGGGCTACAGTCCACAGGGTCACAAAGAGTTGGACATGACTCAGACTAAACAACAACGGCGACCAGAATAATAGAGGAAAGGACTTTTGAAAATAAGACATACGTCACTAGCAAAAAATGTTTTCAGATTATTCAGAAAAGACTAAATGTATTTTCCATAAAAAGCTAACACTGTAACCAACAAACTACTTCATTGAGATAATATATTAAGTAACTTGAACAAGGACATTTGTCCTATACTTTGCTCATTGCATTCTGCATAAATTATTTACCTTGACTCTGATTCTTTAAAGATAAAACTCTGCTTTTGCACCCAGGGTTCTTTTAAACAAACCACCTCTAGGAAAAAAAGTCTGTTTCTTTCCTCTTCAACTTTACTTTGTTCTGCCAACGTCCCTCAGAGGAAAGCAATCTATGTTCACCTTGAAACTAAAATCTAATTTTAAAACTAGTGGATACTAGGTATTAAGTCTTGCCTATACACAAAAGAAGAAAAACACTCTTAAATCACCGTGCAATGGGTGACAAAGGCTTATAAGGGAATGAGTAGATTTTAAGGCAAACTTAATGGGAAGAAGCATTAGCAAAATTCACCAGGAAGAAAACTTTCAGGACAGCTTTAAAAAAATTTACCTCTGGCTAAATGATGGGAGATGAGAGAAAAGAGGGTAAGAGAGGGAGAGAGTCAACAGGTCATGGGGCAGCCCCTGGAACAGTCTGGCCTACCAGTGATGTCTGCGGTCTCAGAACCCAAGGTCCATCCCACCCGCAGGTGTCTCAAGATACCTCCTGATGAGTCTAAACCAATTAGAGAAATTCCAATACTCTCTTTGCCTAAAGATGTATGCCTAATCCTAACCCTTTAACTTGTTGGTTTGCCTTTATCTCCTTTCTGATACCTTCACTTAACATTTCTCTTACCATGTTAGATAACAAGGTCATGTGTAGAGTTCTGGCCAATGAACTGTGATGAGGGACCTTCTGGGAAAAGTTTCCTTGCTCTTAACAAAGAGACACTGAATTTGGCCATTGTCTAGATACAAGGACCAGATAACTGCAGTTAACCGTGAATATGAAGGAGCTGACAAAGCTGACAGTCAGAGGATTTGAGGTAGAGAAATGCTAAATAAACTGCCTTGAAGAAATCGCAGATGTTATCGTTATGTAAGAGAATTAATTTCCTTATTGTCTATACTACTTGCAGTAGAGTTTTCCATTAAAGTTACAGAGCTAAAAGTAAGATCGATGACAGAGAGGAAAAAAGGAACAAGAGAAAATAATAAAAGTATCTGAAGTCTTAAAGACAGTGAGATGGCAGATGTGGAAGAGCATGTAGTATTATTCCAAGAAAAATCAAGTCTACTTTAGACAATGATGCTTTAACTCTCAGGATTCTGTGCAACTTTTGGTCTCTACCAACTACAAGTAATTAACAACGATTCTAATTTTTTAAGAGGCGATTTTGGTCTCTACCAACTACAAGTAATTAACAAGGATTCTAATTTTTTAAGAGGCGATTTTATTTTATTCTACCTTGAGACATGATATTCCTATGTAGTGCTTTGTCAAATAGCATCAAACTTGCCTTAGTCAATATTCAAAAAACCCCCTAAGTTCCTATGTCTGTAAAATATAGGAGTAATTGAAGTCTGGTAGATACATAAAATACCTAATTGGTTTGAAAGGAAACTATAAAATTTAATCAGAGTAACATGTAACATTAATTGCAGCTTTTTGCATCAGGTTATTCTAATTTGAACCTCTAAGATACACGGTTTAACAGTCTATTCTGAGTAAAAAGCATAGCAAATCCATTTTTTCTACTCAGGGCAGAAAATTAGTCAAATGACGAAAAGTTTCTAAACGGAACCTAATTATTCCCTGGAAACAAATTCTATACCTGAGGCTACAGACCAGGAAGAATCCTTCTGCAGGCTTTATGTTAAAACCAACACATTTCTAAAACAACATGGACTATGGACTTCCAGATAAGTGGGTTTGCACAGTAGAATTAGCTAAATGCCTCACTTCCACTCCAAAATCAAGTCTATCTCAGTCTCTGGGGGCAGACATCTATATTTTTCCCTAAGCTCTCCAGATACAACCCACAGCGGTGGGTTGAGAATTAATGAATTAATCCCTCAATGTAGAATTGTTCAGATTTTAAGGTATCTAGATATTTAAAGAAAGAAATGATGAGATCCTTGGAAGTTACACCAGCTACCTAGCAATGAATACTTTTGAGTACTTACGGCACCTTTTAAAAATCAATCCCCACATAATAGCCTTGCAAAGAATCCCATGCTTAATGGAAATCCATATTATAGTGAGATTTTTTTCCCCCTTCATTTAAATACTCTTGGTGACATGACCAAAGTAACATTCCCCACTTGAGCAAAAGAAAGACAGATTTTAAACACACTGTTTAAGTATCAAATCAAAATCAGTCACAGGAGAAGATAGACCAGAAGGAGTCAGGACTAAGAACTGAGTCAGAACTTCAAATTCTGTCAACCTAAAATTCTGATGAAATATTTTATGGGAGTAGATTTGGTTTCAGAAAACTTCATCAATTTTGATCATTCCTAAAATGGACGCAAGCTCCAAAGAAGGCAACTCCTAAAAATATTCAAATACCCTAGTGAAGGACAGCTACATGAAGTAATGGAGTTTCTATCCTACTTAATCACTGGGTTGCCAATTTAGACTGCTCAGTTTATCAACATTCTTCTGTTCATAAAAATTAAGCTAGCTTATCATAAAAACAGATTTTAGAATGCAGAAACTATTAGCTATCCATAATCCTAATAGCCAAAGTATGGAAATAATCTGTTCATATTTTTGTACTTCTTTCTGTTGATTCTCTGCATTTTGTAACATAATTGAAATCATACAACATAAAATTTCCAGTTCTGCTTTTAAACTTAATAGTACAGCTGTTACAATTCTATAAGAAGGTTTATTTAACCATTTCTCTACTGTTGGACACAAGTTGTTTTTAATTTTTCAGTATTCGAATAACACAACATGAAGATTCTTGGGCATAAAACTTTTTCTACACTTAGGATATCTAAATACATATTCTTACCAGATTCTCCAGCACTGAAATGATCAAACGGGTTCCCTTCAGCATCCGGGTTTAGTAACATCATTTCAAATGGGATATCTTCCACCTGAGAATCCTCATTGCCCTCTCTGCATGTGTACTTATCTGCATAGAACACGTGCCACTTTTGTGGATAAGGAATCTGGGACACTGTCAGGTTATGTTCCGTCTGATTCATGGCCACTTCAAAGAAAAAAAAAAATAGCACTTTCAAAGCAAAACTCTCAAACGTATTCATTGTTTTAGTCACACAATCAATTTGAAATTAGAATTCTTTTGTTTAGTTCTTATTGCCTCAGCAATCCAAATCCTGATGTATGTTGGAGTAAGTTTTGTAAGTCAAAAAGCAGGTAAAAATATTGTATTTAACCAACCAAAGGAATCACTATAAAAGTTCTATGAAAATATGTACACTGAGTCATTCTGCTGTGCACCTGAAACTATCACAACATTGTTAATCGGTTATACTCCAATATAAGAAAAGTTCTATGAAATACCACAAATGACTAGAAAGGTTACACTGAAATCCTGAATTTCAATTAAATATTTCCGAAGTTTTCAAGTAAGTGAGCAATACTAAAAAATTTTTTGTTGCAGTGGTAAAATGTCTACAACACAAAAGTTATCATTTTAATCATTTTTATGTGTACAGCTCTGTATTAAATACATTCACAATGCTGTATGAACCATCATGGTGACATTTCTGAAAATTACTTATTTGAGTTATATTTAAATATGGAGCATTCAACTTTGGAAACTATTATATCGGAAAACTATGGCTGACAAACACCTTCAAAAGACTGTCCAAAATCTCTGTTTGGTTATTCCTTTAAAAGGTACTCAAAGCAGAAGAACAGAAATTATAGGAATATAAGAGTTGTTACACTGGGTCAGATCTACATAATGTATTGGGGGGTGGAAACTGTTGGCCTCACACAGACCTGTGCTTGAATCTTGGCTCCAATATTTACCTTCTATATGACTTTGGGCAAGTTACATAAGCAATGACACTCACTTTCTCCATCCAAAAAATGAAGATAATACGTAGAGCAAAGAGCCAATGCAAGCACTAAGTTATACACTCAGCATGGTTGCTGAATACAAGTTGTCCTTTTCCTTTCTTTAAAATAAAGTGATTACACTAATCAATGGTTCTCAATCCAGGGTAATTCTATTACCCTGTAGAGCATTTGTGGAGAAGGGAATGACAACCCACTCCAGTGTTCTTGCCTAGAGAATCCCACGGGCAGAGGAGCCTGGAGGGCTACAGTCCATGGGGTTGGAACGAGTCGGACATGACTGAGTGCCTAACTCTTGCACTCTCTTGTAGAGCATTTGACAATGTATAGGGACAGTTTTGCTGTCATAGCAGTTGAGAACATACTTGAAGCGAGGCAGTGCTAAACCTCATGCAACCCAACATAGTCTCCCATGATAAAGACCTGTTCCTACCCAAAATGCCAACAGCGCTCCCTTTGAGAAACACTAAATGATGTCTGAGATCCCTTCTCGATCTAAAACTATGATTCTGACCTAAGAGAAACTCACTACCACCGTAAGTGTGGTAGGAGAATGAAGTCTCAAACACCATGTGTAATAAAGACAATAGGAGAATTAGAGGGGCAAGTCTTATAACCTTGGGACTCATCATATAAATACAACACTTAACCTCTCTACAAGTGTTTCTTCAGTAGAAAACGTAAGACACTTTCCCTGTCTGACTCAGAATCCTTGTGAGGAGCAAAGGAGACGGTATATGAAAATCCTAAGTGAAGAGTCTGATTCTACACAAAGTGTGCTTAAAATATAGGATTATGATGGGCCCAATTCCCAAGTCCAGACTGCCCCCAGCGCATGCCAGCTAGTCTTGACCTTTTCCTCAAGTGAAAACACAAAACTTTTTAATAAATAAAAGACATTTCTTGAGATAACTGTGGAAATTTGCATATGGAAAAGATTTTAGAGGATACTATGAAACCGTTCATTTTCTTAGATGCAGTGATGGTATTGTTATGGTAATATTTATGGAGAAGAATGTCCTTACTCTTATGAGATGTCTGCTGAAATATGGTGAATTGCTCAACACACCCACAGCTTATTTTCATTTCGGTTCAAAACAAAAATCACACACACATACAAACATAAAGCAAATGTAACAAAATATTAACATTATTAAACATAAGACAAGAATATTCAGATGCTGGCTGCACTCTGCTTTCAACTTGTATGTATAAATGAAAGTTTCCCTAATAAAAAGTTGGAAAAACATTTGTAAGTTGTCTTTATCACTGAGACAGGGACTTATCTAGACAGGATTCAAATTTGGAGGACTTAAAACTTTACATTTGGGCATTTCATTAATAGCAGTTAAAAGGGACAAGATGACTTTGCTAAGAATACCACAGCATTGGGTTTTTTTGCTGTCTTAATTTAGCTGAAATTTATACTGTTTTTCTTAAGGCACAGCTTCTGGGGGAAAGTAGCAAGGACTCAAGTTTCTGTTAAATATTTGAAGACCTTCAATAAGAATTCAATATACGATCAATAAGCAGCTCAGAAATAAGGCTTTTGAAATGTGCAGCTTGCAATTATATAATCTGGGCTTATTATATAAAAGCTCTGCTGTATTGAGGTTTTATCACTTCCATTTTTTCTCTTAGATAAAATAATATAAGAATTTAACCATTATATTTTCATCAATATACTTTTTGATGCTTCATTTTAAATTATGTGTTCATTTTAAATTACCACATCATAAACAGACACTGGCTTGAGTTTTTGTCTTGCTGCCTTTTTCAGTAAGCCTAGGAAATAAGCCTCTTGACAAAATGCATGTTCATTGTTTTTGAAACAAAAGACTACAGCACAGCATGCTCATTGTATGCTGATGCAATTAGTACCTCAAATATTAACAAAACTTGAATTGCAGAGAATGGTGTTGAATGGCTAATTGCCCAATAGAATTATAAAACGAAATGAATACTGTTAACAAAATTACTCAAAATAATAAGATACTAACACTTTTAAGCAATTAATAAAATATACCAAATGTACAAAAGGAAATATATGCGTATGATATAAAAAGACAATACTGAAAATGTTTTATATACAAAATTACATTTAATTCTTGTTATCTGACAGCAAATTTCTTTTGCATAAAACTCATTTTCTGTGCTTTAAATATCTTCTTTGTTTGCTCTAAAAAAAAAAAAACCTACAAAATACTTTTCACCATTTAAAAAAATCTGATGGTTTATGTCATTACTGAAAGAGAAAAAAGGAAGACTGAAAAATAATTCTTCAAACATTAATTTGGGGAGAACGTATAATCAAAGCAACATTCAACACTGAGATTTTTCAAATCTACTAATCTTTTCATAGTTCATGGCAGCAATAAGGTTTTACATAGGAATCAGGCACAGTTAATGAGCTCATCACCAAGCAGGTGAAAGGCTATTAATACTTAAAAGTCTCATTAATGGTCAGGAAATGAGAATTTTTTTAACAAGGAATTATCTTCAAATATGTGATACTACTACACTGTCATGAATTTAAGGATATGCTTTTTGTTTCAATACATCAGAGCTTCTAGATAACAATATACTATAAATATGAAAATAATATGTGAAAGTTAAGAGAATACAGATATTGTTAAGACTTGGCTTTAGTTACTGGAAAAAGAACTGATTAAATATGTAGAAAGGAATATATATGCCATCAGTACTTAATTTATTTCAGACCTTCAAATTTAAGAAAACAATCTTCATTCCTCAAAAATTCCTGTTTCCTGAGATCTTCCGTTCCACCAATTTCAAAGAATACCCTTCACATAACAGAGAAGGAAGAGGAAGGGAGAATAGAAAAAGAAACAACAGCAAGAGGTGTTATAAATTATAGCTCTCTATACATGCAACTCCACCTAAAGGGTCATAATTAGAATCACAGCATTTTAGACTTTTAGGAACCTTGGAGAAAACTAGTCCAACTTCCTTGTTGCACAAATAGGTATAGTGCAGGTGAAAGATAACAAGATCTTATTACAAGTTACTAACAGTGATTCTCAGTTTAGCGGTCTTTCCACTGCACCAAGTCTCTCCATATACATAAGTTCTGTAACTGAAGGTATTTGACTGATATAAAAATTATGTTTTTGCAAGTGTATATACAATATGGTATAACATTGACCATGTAATATAAGAAAATAAATCGATTCCTATAGCTCAAAGCTTTAAACTGTCCGATCAATTCTAACAGACAAGCAAAAAGACTTTAAGGTGCCAAATACAAAGAAAATGACCTACTAACCAAAAACCCCTCAAGCGCTAAGCTGCATGACAATTCACCCTACAAATACTTAGCCAATGCTTAACTGAGCACTATAGTAAAGTAATGCTCAAAATTCTCCAAGCCAGGCTTCAGCAATATGTGAACCGTGAACTTCCAGATGTTCAAGCTGGTTTTAGAAAAGGCAGAGGAACCAGAGATCAAATTGCCAACATCCGCTGGATCATGGAAAAAGCAAGAGAGTTCCAAAAAAACATCTATTTCTGCTTTATTGACTATGCCAAAGCCTTTGACTGTGTGGATCACAATTCACTGTGGTAAATTCTGAAAGAGATGGGAATACCAGACCACCGGACATGCCTCTTGAGAAATCTGTATGCAGGTCAGGAAGCAACAGTTAGAACTGGACATGGAACAACACACTGGTTCCAAATAAGAAAAGGAGTATGTTAAGACTGTATACTGTCACCCTGCTTATTTAACTTATATGCAGAGTACATCATGAGAAATGCTGGGCTGGAAGAAGCACAAGCTGGAATCAAGATTGCAGGGAGAAGTATTAATAAACTCAGATATGCAGATGATACCACCCTTATGGCAGAAAGTGAAGAGGAACTAAAAGCCTCTTGATGAAAGTGAAAGAGGAGAGTGAAAAAGTTTGCTTAAAGCTCAACATTGAGAAAATGAAGATCATGGCATCTGGTCCCATCACTTCATGGGAAATAGATGAGGAAACAGTGGAAACAGTGTCAGACTTTATATTTTGGGGCTCCAAAATCACTGCAGATGGTGACTGCAGCCATGAAATTAAGACGCTTACTCCTTGGAAGAAAAGTTATGACCAACCTAGATAGCATATTGAAAAGCAGAGACATTACTTTGCCAACAAATGTCCGTCTAGTCAAGGCTATAGTTTTTCCAGTGGTCATGTATGGATGTGAGAGTTGGACTGTGAAGAAAGCTGAGCGCTGAAGAATTGATGCTTTTGAACTGTGGTGTTGGAGAAGACTCTTGAGAGTCCCTTGGACTGCAGGGAGATCCGATCAGTCCATTCTAAAGGAGATCAGCCTTGGCATTTCTTTGGAAGGAATGATGCTAAAGCTGAAACTCCAGTACTTTGGCCACCTCATGTGAAGAGTTGACTCATTGGTAAAGACTGATGCTAGGAGGGATTGGGGGCAGGAGGAAAAGGGGATGACAGAGGATGAGATGGCTGGATGGTATCACCGACTCGATGGACGTGAGTCTGAGTGAACTCCAGGAGATGGTGATGGACAGGGAGGCCTGGCGTGCTGCAATTCATGGGGTTGCAAAGAATCGGACACAACAGAGAGACTGAACTGACTGACTGATGGTGATTATAAATTCTCTCTCTCAATCATAATGTAACTAACACTCATACTTCTTACCACAACCTCAGTTTCTCATTTACTCACAGTGACCTGATCCATACCCTTAGCAGCCTTAAGTGCTGTGGAGAGTGTCAGGATTTTGGTCCCTTGATTTATCACTATCACTAGTGCCTAGCATAGTATGCGAAGTATTGTGAATAAATGAATGAACAGGTCAAAAGAGCCCTTCGGCTCTCACTGATTGATTTTATACCAAATAAATATAAACTTGTAACTATAACAAGTACTGTGGAATAAAACAGGCTATAAAAGTGTTAACTTAGTGGATGGAAGAGTCAAAGAGGAAGAGCAAACAGAGGAAAAGCCGATGCAAAGGCCCAGGCGAGCTCTGAAACAAAACCAGCAGTACAAACAAAATGAGGCCGAAGTGGGCAGTACTGTGA
This sequence comes from Ovis aries, assembly GCF_016772045.2. Classification (NCBI taxonomy): domain Eukaryota; kingdom Metazoa; phylum Chordata; class Mammalia; order Artiodactyla; family Bovidae; genus Ovis; species Ovis aries. The sequence continues at coordinate 69,703,351 of NC_056063.1, read as the reverse complement.
GATGAAGCTGGGGGTTAGGGGCGTTAGTATCAGCCAGGCTTGGATGGCTTTCCTGATCAGGTTAGGAGGGTCATCTCTCCTTGCGCAATAGGAACCCACTGCAGTATTTCAGGGTGTGGTGAGGGTGTAAAGGTGAGACAATCAAACCTGCTTTTCTGTAACTCTGGTTACAGAGAGGGAACAACACAGCTGCAGTGGCCAGGCAAGAGACTATGCCCTCCTGGAATAACACGATGGGGGTAAGATAAAGAAAAGTAGATGAATTCAAGAGATATTTAGAGGAAACTTACTAGACGGGAAGGGGATAGAGAGGTTAAAGAGAGGAGTGTTGGAAGACTCCTTGGTTTCTAGCTCATTCACTGGATAGATGGTGGTGCCAGTGTCTCAAACAGGGAACACTGGAAGACAACCAGGTTTGGATGGCATGGTGGCAGACAGTACGAGAACTGGGAACTGACGGTCAGAACTTCTTATACTTGTGTGGAACACTTAGCTGAGCAAATTGGTGTAGAAAGGCAAAGAAAACTGACAATGACCTTTTGTATGAATTTCCCAGATAAGTTCTATAATTCAGGGTTGGGGTAAATAAGTAACTGTCTCTTTGATATCTGAATCTAGTCATTCAGGCTTCTTCAGCAGACTGTCAATGTCATCTCAGAAACCTAGACAAGAGATCCCCACAATAGGCAGTGATGATATGGGACCTGTACTCTCATCCCTATTCAGGCTATGAGGGAACCAGACATCTGCTGACTGACCGCTAAACTGAGACTCACTGTTAGTAACTTGTAATAAGATCTTGTTATCTAATAAACAAAGAATGGATGTTTAGAAATAGCAGTGCTTGACTGACTAGACTAAAAGAAGACTCAAAGACTCATCAATATGTAGAACATGGTAGAGGAAATACAGGGCAACAGGGGAGAAAGATAATTCCCAGTTTTTCTCATAGATATCCCACATTCCTAACTAATAACCAGTTAACTTCCAAGGGGTGGGATGGGTAGCACGGCACAGGCTCTTCATTTCTGCCTTAAAAATACCTGCACTCACTCTGGATGGCAAACACCCTAATGCATGGGACAATGCTGAAGACAACAGAAGAGATCAAGGATTCAGGCAACCAGAAAAATAAAAGCAAAGCCTCTCCAGAGGTGAACCTAGCAGTTTACAAATGATGTGGTCATGGGATAATCCAAAATGACACACTGTGGCACCGTGTGACTGGGTCCCAAGTATGCCAACAGCATATTACAAAACAGTATCACTTGGGGTAAATTATACAATTAACTGAGATAATGCATGCTTAGTGTTTAGCTCAGTGCTACCAGATAATAAGCATTCAACAAATTCATAATCATTCACTCCCTGCTGCCACTGGGTCAAAATACATCTGCCATATTGGTAGGAATTATGTGGCCTGTAAGAAGTCTGAATGAAGGAAAGTATACCTTTATAAATTATCTGCATATTTTTTTCAAATATTTTGAATAAGAGGGAAAAAAAGTCATTCTATCTTTTGACCAAAGAGAAGATTAGTTTCCTTAAAATTTGGCTTAAAATGTATTAGGCAGAGAGTGGTGTATGCTGTGCCATGAAACATCTTGATATGTAAATACTATACTCCTAACATTAAGGAGGAAAAAAAAAACACATAATGATCAAAGAAAAGGGGAAATACTCACTTGTCAACTGAGCTTTGGATAATTTTTCACTACAGCTATACTCAGGACCACCTTCCTGCAGCTTTAGCCATTCCTGGGCTTGGAACAGGTAGAGTTTAGCTTCCTTTCCAACAGCTACTGCTATGTTGTTGATTCTGACACACAAAAGAGCGTGGTCACCTGGGACATTAAAACAAAAATTATCTCTTTGTTTGATCTTGTATGGAGCTGAAATGGTAGGACAATTCAATAACTCTATTTATCAAAATGGGAATTGAAAGAGCACGATTTTTCTTAAATCTCATTTTAACCAGGTACTTCATATTAGAATGACCATCCTATTCAGACACAAGTCAAGTGATTATTCATATTAATTATGCAAAACAATATGCTGTGTTTCCTTATACTTCAGCAGATAACTGATTGCTTTTCACTGAATAAACAGCCACATCTGCTGTAGGTAGATATGCACTGTGATAGAATTTCGCCTCATTTTACAACCATTCCAAATCTTTAACACTTGTTTATAAATTATCTTTAGAAATGTCCTGTCAGTTTCTTTTGGTTTTTAATATAACATGGATGCTAATATTTAATTATTCTTTTACTATAAAAAGCAAACATATATATAATATAGCAAGAAAGTTTAAATAAATGAATTTTAGATACATTTGACATCTGTGACTTTTACATAGTAATTTTCAGAACAATATATGTTGTAAGACAACTATACAATGAGCCTTGTTGCACACCGCAACTACATTTAAGGCCTAGAAGAGAAATGGCAAAAAGTAGGTCCCTCTAGGGAAAGGAAGGTCCCTCTGAGTAAGGAAAATTGAAGCAAGGGACAGTTTTTTCATCTTAAGATCTTTTAATTCTTTTGTTATTGTTTTATACTATTATCACTTTGACAAAACATTTTAAACAAATTTATATGCATAGTGTGTATCAAAAAATCATTTAAGTCTCTGACATAAACTCATCACATTATAAATTATCAACATCCTTAAAAATGATTCTATCCCCATTAACATTTTGAATCATATTCTGAATTACAATTCCTAAGTATGGTCTTGGTACTATTATTTTACTGAATTCGAATTTACTGAAAACTGATAATAGTAAAAACACACACGAAAAGAGAAAGTGTGTATGTTAATATACTTGGAACACTCTATTCCTCAATCTTTACTCAGAAATCTGGATTTATTACTTGTTTGTCCTCTATATCTATCAGGTAACCATCAGTGAAATATCTGGGCTGTCTAAGCCTGTTTGCAAATCATGAATAAGCCATATCATAGCTTCCATACATACCACATTTTCCGACACTGTCCAGATTGTGCCATTTATCGCAGTGACATTACTATCACTTGCGCATGCCACACATGGCACAGCCAAAAAATAAGTAAATGAAATAAGGGTCCTAACCTCATCAAAGCAAATAATTATTTTAAATATAGTAGTAGTCAAATTAAGAGTACTAAGAGTAAGTATCAAGAAAAACATTCAAACTTTGAGGGTGCAATTGAAGCAAAAATTAGAATGAAAGCAGATTCATTCATTTAATAATTATGGATTTTTGAGGGAGACCAGAAGTGAAGAATCAAATGCAATCTCATTTTAGAAGGGTCACATAGGATACAAATTAAGAAGCTTCCAGGACGCACTAAACGTGCATTTCCGTCAAGTTCATTCTAGGCCTCGTGGTCCACAGTAAAGCTAGGGGAGTAACCAAACTATTCCCACAATTGTGACAATTATAAGACGTGGTGAGGAGGGGAATCCTAAATTTCTGTGCTGCAAGCAGGTTTTAGCAAATTGATACTAAAACAAAAAGGACAAAACCCAGAAAATCTCAGTTCTGAAACTTATGTTCACGTGTAATTACGGTGTCTTAGTGTACACAATTAAGCTGACAGGAGTGAATAAACGATGCTTCTTTGAGCGAAGGATCTCGAAACTTGCAGCAGGATAGAGAACAGCACATTCGTCAGCACGAGAGGATTGAGGAAACGGTCTTTTAGGTGCAGGATACAATCCCTCATGGGGGAGGGAGCTGACGAGGATCTGGGGAGCTGCAACAGAGGGGTTGGTCATAAACGCATCCCACGATTCCGGGAAGCCGCGGTAGGGGAGACAACCGGCGACAGGGGAAGCGCAGGTAAGCTGGCTACAGTCCCCAGCCTTGCCGCTGCCAGCTCCAGGCTCCCCAAGGGAGGAGGGTAGAGAAGGGCCCGCGGGATGGGCCCACGCGCCTTTATCCCTCTCCCCGGCCCCGAACCTACCGTGGAACTCGAAGTGGCCGATGCTCTGGCCCTGAGCGTCTCGGGCTGCGGCGCTACTGAAGCTGCCCCGCAGCGTCTTACCCTGGCTGCCTGGTGGCCACCAGCAGCAGGTGAGGGCCACGGCCAGCAGCCGCAGCCCCCCCATCCCCGCCTCCTGCTCGGTACCCACACCCCAACCCCTAACCGCCCGCGGCCACGGCCCCACGTCGACAGCTCAAGATGGGGGGGGAGGGGGATGATGGGAGCAGGACCGGCATCGCGGGCCCGCCCCCAGGAGACTAGCAGCCAATGAGATGGGCCCTTCCGCCACGAGCCAAGGATATTCACCAATCAGAGGCTGACATGGGCGGGACTGCAGATACGGGAGTCCCATCACTCCCCGGCCAGTTGGCTAGTTCCCGCCTTTTTTATGGAGACTCAGGAGGATGTTGCTTCTGGTTACGGAAAAATTATTGCCCTCCTCTCTGCCGCGCGCGTGGTGCCACTGCGCATGCGCCTGCGAATGCCATCGGCCCGAAAGGTTTTCTCGTGATGTGTGGGTTTCGGAAAGAAGAAACACACAACAGACCGTTTCTGGTGAGGTGAGGAATGCTCCACCCAAGAAAGTTCTATGTGCCCAATTTGATCTCTCAAAGGCAGGAAACTGTCCCTGTCCACAGCTTAACGCCTGGCCACTTGGCACCTCCAACCGACTTTTCCCTCCTAGGTTTCCTGTCTTGTGTTATGCCATGATCCAGCAGGCCAGACAGCTGAGAATTGTAACAACCCCTCATCACCACCCTAACCTCCACCCCTAAGCTCCCTGCATCCAGTCAGTTAAAAGAAACAGTTTATTAGCGCCTCTTCTGGACGATTAGGTTAAGAAGTACTAGCCACTGTACCGGAGAAGGCAATGGCAACCCGCTCCAGTACTCTTGCCTGGCAAATCCCATGGATGGAGGGGCCTGGGAGGCTGCAGTCCAGGGGGTCTCTAGGAGTCGGACACGACTGAGCGACTTCACTTTCACTTTTCACTTTTATGCACTGGAGAAGGAAATGGCAACCCACTCCAGTGTTCTTGCCTGGAGAATCCTAGGGACGGTGGAGCCTGGTGGGCTGCCGTCTAGGGGGTCGCACAGAGTCGGACACGACTGAAGCGACTTAGCAGCAGCAGCAGCAGCCACTGTACTACCCAGGCCACCACCTTACCATCATTTACTTGGCCTATGACAACTGATCTGACAACAGTCAGTTTTCTTCAAGTAGTTACACACAGTCCATCTCTACCCTAGAACCACAGAAAGCTTTGGGAAACACTGTATGACTGCATCGCTTGCCTTCAGAGGCTCTCTCCTTAGCACACAACTCAAACTCTTCAGAATGTGACTTTCAAGCCTCTCATATTTCCACCTCTCAGTGTGGGCCTATAGCATTTGCAGATCCCTCTGGCTGCAATACTTCACATATTCTACTATTTAACCCCTACTTCATCTCATTTTCCTACTCTACTTTCCCAAGGCACGTTAAGAAGCCATTCTCAAGCCTTCAGATCTGTGTTAGATACCCCAAGAACCAGAATCTCTTACTACCCTACCTGGATATTTAACCATACTATATTGTAAATATCTACTGATTTATCTGAATACCTTAATGTATTGTAAGCTCCAGATGGTCAGAGACTATATCTTGAGAATAGAAGCTCAAAAGCATTTCATGAATAAAGGTATATAAATTATTTTCATTGGACAGCAAGCTTTTATTACATATAAGCAAGTTCTCACAACAGATCTCATAATTTAGAAAGGGAAAACTTCATATCATGTATCTAGCATTTTCTATAACTCTGGCTGACTAGGAATAAACTGAAGATATTAATATGAGGTTTTAAAAAATAACATTATTTTTAATTATTAAAGTAATTCATGCAGCTTAGAAAAAATTTAGATAAAATTTAGATAAAATTAATTTAGATAAATTAAGATAAAAATGGAAGTTTTCATTTCCCTGCTCATACTGATACCAAATGTAACTCCTTGTTAATAGTTCAAGGTGGATCCTTTAAGACTTACATTTACAAATTGGTGGTGTTTGTAAACCAAGGACAGGAATAAAATTGGTCCTGAAAAAAAATCTGAACATAGGCCTTGAATACTGTGAAGATTTCTTCTTTTTCTAATCTTCATGGTCAACTTCATTTCTCTCTCTTTGAAGACAGGCTTCTTGCTTCCTCATTTCATTTGAATGAGTATAGCTAACAAGTTGCAAATTTTTATAGGTCCTCAGAGTTCAACAAGAGCAACCAGACTATGCTGAAACCTTAGCCCAATTCCAAATCCCAGGAAGAGGATTCAGTTAGCCTATGGTGAGTCAGATGCACATTCTATGGTCTTCCTGGGTAACTTGAGAAGATGATAAAAGGTAGGGAAGTCTGGTCAGATAAAACCATAAGTATTCACTGCAATATATTTTGGCCTTCATTCCATGTTGGAACATCCTTTTTAAAGGCCATTATCATTCAATTGCATTAAATTAAATTTTATGAGCCCATTGCATTAAATTTTATCAGCCCATTACATTTAAAAAGTGAGACAATACTAGTAGGCATGTACATTGTATCCAGATTTTCATTATTGTAAGCAATATAAAAGTGAACATATGTTTTTTTGCAATATCTATATTATACATCATGAAATTTTGGGATCATAGAGTGGTCTGTCAAAGCTATGGTTTTTCCAGTAGTCATGTTTGGATGTGAGAGTTGGACTGTAAAGAAGGCTGAGAGCTGAAGAATTGATGCTTTTGAACTGTGGTGTTGGAGAAGACTCTTCAGAGTCCCTTGGACTGCAAGGAGATCCAACCAGTCCATCGTAAAGAAAGTCAGTCCAGAATATTCATTGGAAGGACTGATGCTGAAGCTGAAATTCCAGTACTTTGGCCACCTGATGTGAAGAACTGACTCATTGGAAAATACCCTGATGCTGAGCAAGATTGAAGGCAGGTGGAGGAGGGGTCAACGGAGGATGAGATGGTTGGATGGCATCACCGACTGGATGGACATGAGTTTGAGTAAGCTCCGGGAGTTGGTGATGGACAGGCAGGGAAGCCTGGAGTGCTGCAATCCAGCAGCAAAGAGTGGGACACGACTGAGCGACTGAACTGAACTGAGAGTGGTCTCTGCGTTTGAAATTTTCATATATGTTACTACTTGTTTCCCCCCAAAAGGCTGTAACAAAAAGACACTTCCACGTATACTGAGTATTCCCATTCTTCTTGCGTGCGTGCTAAGTCGCTCCAGTCCTGTCCGACTCTGTGCGACCCTATGGACTACAGACTGCCAGGCTCCTCTGTTCCTAAGATTCTCGGCTGTTCCTGGGCGCGCACACAGGAGGGCCCCGCCCAGCCCTCGGTGGGCGGGGACAAGTCGGTCTAAGCTCCGGAAGCGGCATCTGTCTGCTCCTTTAACGTGTCTCGGGGAGTGGGACGCGTCGCAAAAAGTCGCGGTGGAACTTCCCTACGATCTACAGACCTGGCACTTTACGGTGCCAAGCCCTGCTGAGCTGGGAGATGTCGGCTGAGGGCCGCGCCGAGTCCTTGGGTCCTCCCGACAGCTTTGCGAAGCGGGTCCTGGTGACCGGGGGTGCTGGTTTCATGTAGGTAACGGCGCCGCTGGCCGAGTAGTGGCTCCCCCAAAACCCCAGCCTTTTCCTGCGCCTCTACTTGGCCCTTGGCAACTTGGGACCAGCTTTGGGGATCTGATTGACAGGGGGAGGGTCTTAACGCACGACCTGGATCGTTCCACCTTCTCCTCCTTTACTGGCCTACGGAGACGTGGCTCCTTTGAAACTACGACTTATTTTAAACGTCTCCCAATCAAAAGTAGCTCAGAGGCTAAAGCGTCTGCCCGCAATGCGGGAGACCCGGGTTCGATCTCTGGGTTGGGAAGATCCCCTGGAGAAGGAAATGGCAAGCCACTCCAGTATTCTTGCCTGGAGAATCCCATGGACGGAAGAGTCTGGTGGGCTACAGTCCACGGGGTCGCAAAGAGTCGGACACGACTGAGCCACTTCACTTCACTTCACTTCAATCGAAGCAGAAGTGCCGTGGTACTGTTCCTCTTTCTACCTGGCCCGACATTTACCTGTCACTCTTTTGAGCACGCCCGCTTTGCAGAAAGTTTCTCATCAACTGTTCCAACCCCGGTCCGGTTCCCACCCCACCTTCACTCCCTCGAAACACAGGCCTTGTACGTGTAGGCTTCATGAAACGGTTCTTGGATTATGAGAGCGGTTTCATTTATGCAGCCGACTTAAAAAAAAAAAAATCCTCTGCAGGTGTTTTGACCTATGCTAGTCTGAAAGCCTCTTTCCGTCTCACACCCGCATTTAATCAGCAAGTCCTCTCTCTACTTCCTAAGCGACCACATCTTACCTTCCTCCCCATTTGACCCTAAACCCTGTTACTGTCTGCTTTTGCCTAGACTACTACTGTAACCTCCTGATGAGTCATACCACTTTCACCCTTGTTCCCTTAGAGTTTATTCTCACGCACAGAGTCTGTGTTTGTTAAGTAAACGGGTGTCTCATTTCACTCCAAAGGTTTCTTTCAGGCTTAAAATAATATCCAGACTCTTAGTCACATATAGAAGACTCTCAGGGGCCTAAGCTGGAACCTGATTTCCTGTCTTTCTTTCTCTTGCTTTTCTGTGCCTGCCACCCTTACCCCCTGAAACATGGGAGGCTAGCTCCTCCTTGGTCCTTGCTTCCTCTTTGCTGACGCTCTTTGTTTTTGCATCACTCAGTTCAGATGTTTGCTCAGACATCACCTCCACCTGGTCCACCCTATCTAAGTAGCCCCTCTCCCAACTAACACACTTACCACTACCTGAAATAATATTGCATATTTGTGTTTACTTGCTTAGTGTCTGCATTCGCACCCTAGGATGTAAACTGGTGAGGGCAGAGACTATGGTTCTATCAACACCTGGCGGAATGCTCCCACCCCATTAGTACATTAGATCACCTCTTCTAACGGGACAGGGACTTGGAGGAGGGTACTAGGCAAGCTTCCTCTAGTGAAAGGGAAGCATGGGCATATAACGGTTGTAAAGTGCTGGCCCGGGAAAGGTACATCCTAGAAAATTCTGTGAAAGAGCTGTCGGGTACAAACTCTGGATTTATCATTTGTTCCTAGGAGCCCAGCGTTTTGGTGCATATGATAAAATCTGGTGGATTATCTCACAGAGAGGTACCTCTGTCTCCACTTCAGGGTCCTCTGATACTCATGATGTCACTATGGATATTCACCTCAGGATGGTTTCAGCAGTTCTTAGCCTTGGAAACCAAGGTTTACCCTAGAACTTCTCTAGGACCTTCCTTTCTCCCCACCCCCAGGATTCTACTTTACACCACCAAATTCTTATATCAAGAAATAGGGTTTCTGTAGACATGCAGAAATTGCAATAAGATTACAGTAAACATGGACAATTCCCGTGCTCATAAGAGCTTAATTTTTAGTTATGCCTACAGTCTCTGTAAAAGCACATTAGAGTTCTAAGTCCATTTGTATTGACCATCACCTGTTGTATTTATGATATTGCTTTACTCCTATACTCAAAGCATGCATGGATAGCATCTTTTGGCTAATTATTTTCTTATATCCAGGACCAATGAATTCTCTCTTCACCATAGTGTAAAAGGGAAGGTAAGACTTTGTATATCAATACTGTTGAGAAGATTAATGAAAAGTATGGATCATATATTCAGCATCATTATTCTTTCTGTTATCTTGCAGTAATTTGATAGCATCTTTGAATAGTTTCCTAATACTCAATAGCTTAGGGTAACATTTGAAAATTTAAGGAAAAGGTTAAATTTCTACTAACAAGATATGCTTTTTTCTCTAGAGCATCACATATGATTGTCTCTTTAGTAGAAGATTATCCAAATTATATGATCATAAATCTAGACAAGGTAAGTTTGACAAAAATGAGCTCCATGTAAAAAGAAAATGAACTCTGTGTTCTGAACCTTATTTATATTTTTAAAAAGTATTAGAATCCTGTCATGCTGATATTTTAGTTTTGTATTTAGTCATTTTTAGCAACTTAGGAGCCTACCTAGTCATGTGATCATACAGGTTTTTAATCTTACATAAAGTCTTGATACTTTTAAATTTGCTACAGTAGCCCATAATGTAAAGGTTTTAAGTGTGGTATTTTTACTGTAAGAAAGTCTTCACTCTAAATTCAATATTTGGTGTAATATTTTGTGTAATCTTCTGATTGTTAACCTTTTTTGACATTGAGGTATTCTGATTATTTTATTATATGGTTTTATAACTGCCACCTCCCGAAAATTGTATATTTATTTTAAAAACTAAAGTGTAGTTAAATTAGTTTTGAGAATATTTCTGTAATCTCCCTGGAGATTCTGAAAGCCATGATTCATAATCATTGCATTGTTGACTTTAAGTACAAGATACAATTAGTTACCATAATTTCATAAAGCAAAATAGTAAAAAAATATATAGACAAAAAATAATCTTTAAGTCTTAATTATTTTTGCCTGCCAACCACAGACAGTAAGTTTTCCCCCATTGGTATACACTGATTTGCTAATAATGTTATGCTTAGAAGATCTATAGTATTTAAAATAAATTGATATTTTATAAGAAATGCTATTTATTATCACTTTTTGTGTTGTTTTTGCCCCCCTTACTTATTTTAAGTTGGATTACTGTGCAAGCTTGAAGAATCTTGAAACCATTTCTAATAAACAAAATTATAAATTTATACAGGTATGAAAATATTCTTATAATTATATAATTATTTTGTACTGTGCCTCTTAGGCATTCAGACTTCATTATAGCTTTCTACTTTATAAACCTGTGTGATATAGGCTTGGAAAGCATGCTTATTTAATAACCTTTTTAATTTTAGAAGCACATGTGCTATAGAGAATATTACTGATACTTGTAGATTGATACTGCATTATAGTTACATATGATTTTTGGTGCCTTGTCAGATCTGTGAGTAGCTGATTGAACTTCCATGCTATGTAATTTTTAGGTCCTCACTAGCCTTCTAAATAAGCCCTTGCTAGGATTTAAAGAGATTGAAACAAAGTAGGGTGTTACTCAGGCCAGTCAGTCATCAAAAGCCCAGCTTATAGCCCATGGTAGTTTTTTCCTATGAAGTTGATGAATTGGCCCTGGAAGGCTGATTCTTATTAGCCGCTCTTCGAATAGTCCAAAAAATAAACCACATCACTAATTCAGAAAGGGAAATTTTAATGTCAAATGGAAGTACCTTGTGATTTATGTTTTTTAAGTAATTGTAAAAACTCTTTTTAACAGCAGATCATAAAGATTATACTAGGCAAACATTTCGTAATTTTTTTCTTCTGTGTGAAAGTGTTTCCTTCAGTTACTAAAGAATTGTTAAGAATACATATTTTTAGAAGAACTAGTATGTATATATAACATTAAAAATATTTACTTAGTTGTGGTGATATCCATAATTCTAGTTGTTACACTTACTTTAAATATATTTCAATAATGGTTATCTCAAACTTTTAAAAATATGTTTAAATTTTTTCCTGCTAACATAGTTATCTCAGGTTGGCAAGAATATGAAGGGAAAGAAACTAGCACAGTCCATAGTAGTAGTTGGTGCCCCCAAAAATACTGTTTTAGATACTTATTTACAAAAACATATTTTGAATTGATTATCTTGTATACTAGAACACAGGAGAAATACCCCATTACTGTACTTCACCCCTCAATTGAATTTTCAAGATATTCTTTTCTGTACCTGGGGTGGGGATTAACTTTTTTCTTATCATTTTTTTTGTTCATGAAATAAAATGGTTATTATGATTGAGAATGCTCGATGAGACTTAGTTTTTTTATGTTTGCTTTTTAATATAGGGTGACATATGTGATTCTCACTTCGTGAAACTACTCTTTGAAACAGAGAAAATAGACATAGTACTACATTTTGCTGCACAAACGCATGTAGGTAAGCATTGTTTTATGTTGCAGCTATGATAGGCAAAGTTTTTTTCCAGTGTCTAGCCAAAATCAAGGTCCAGTAATGGGGTTGAACAAATAGGTACTTAACGTACGTGAAAGAACATATACCATGTTTTATCAGAAAAGCCCGTGGTCACTCTGTCAGGATACTTGGTGCTTTCCAGATTACTTGTGTTAGTGTAGAGTAAAATGTAACCTTGAACATTAGCTGAAAACTGAGTTTAACCAAATCCAGAATAGTGATTCCTTCTGGGGAAATGGGCCTTCAGCTGTATTTTTATATTGTTTTTCTTAAGGTGGATGGTTGATACACAGTTAAACCTTATATTATTATCCGTACTATTTTGTTCTGAGATATCTTCTAATAATTTGTTTAGCATTTTATATTGTGAAATATAGCACATATTCAGAAGAATTTAGAAGTAAGGTTAAATAAATGATGATAATAAAATACCCAGGTAGCGATCACCTAAACAAAAGGTAGAATGTTGCTGAACCCTCTTTGGAAGTAGTATTCCTACTGCCTTAGTACTTGATTTTTAAGTTATAATTTCCCTTGGTGTTCTCTGCAGCTTTGTCTCTGTTTATCTCTAAATATCTCTGTATTTATCTGTAAAGAGTTTAGGTTAGTTTTGCCTGTTTTTAGATTTTATAAAAAGGCATACATAAAATAACGTGTAGGTGTGTTTGGTCTTGATATTCCATGCTGGTAGATTCATCCATACAGTTGGGTGGAGGTATAATTTCTTCATTGTCAGGGACATACAGTATTCATCTCTTTAAGTATATAATACTTCCTCTGTCTGTTTTAGTCTTGTTGGTCATTTGGATTATTTGCACTTGGGGGAATTTTGAACAGTACTACCATTAAAACATTCTTACACATGCATCTTGGTACACATTAATACACATTTCTCTCAGTATAGCACTGTCATCATAAGATCTGCACACTTCAATGTAGGGATGATTTCCAATTAGTTCCCAAAGCAACCATATGAATTTCTTCTCCTTCAGGAGTGTAGGAAACCTCCTGTTATTCCAGATGTCACCAAATCTTAGTTTTGTTAGTTTTTTCCATTTTTGTCAATCTGAGTAGTGTGTGCAGAGTGATATCTCATTATGGTTTTAATTTGTATTTCCCTGATTACTAATGAAGCTGTGTACCTTTTATAGGTTTCTTAATAATTTAAGTTACTTGTTTTGTGAAAGCCTATTGAAATCTTTTGCCTATTTTTTAATTAGGTTAGTTGCCTTTTTCTCATTGGTTTGTAGGTGTATATACACATATATATGTATATATGTATGTGTAACACATATACACACACGTGGATTTGTTGGATGTATTACAGATATCTTCTTCTCCCACTCTGTGGCTTATCTTTCCATGTTTTTGCTAGTGTGTTCTGATGAACAGATGTTCTTACATAAATTCTTAATTTATGTATCTTTTATGTTAATGTTTTCGGGGTCTTAAGAAATTCTCTTTCACCCCAAGGTTTTGAAGATATTCTCCCATATTATTTTTGAAAAGGTTTGCAGTTTTGCCTTTCACATTTCAATTTGTAATCCATCTGACATAGATTTTTATATGCAGTGTAAGATGAAAATCCAGTTTTATTTTTGAATACTAATTGGACCTCTTCTGTTTATGGGAAAGCTCATCAGTTTTCACTGCCCTGTCATATATCAAGTATCTTTATATAAGGTACTGTTTCTCAACTCCCCATTTGTCTATTTGTCTGTGCCTGTGCTGATTACACAATATATTGACTAATCTTTCATATCTGTTAGAACAAATTCTTTTGCTTGATTAATGACAAAGCAGTTTTCCTTCCAGCAGTTTCTGAGATGCTTACCATTACTTCCTGTTGTCAGCCTTTGGTGACTTTATTATGGTTCCCTGATTATGAATGAGGTTAAAACCTTTGCATTTGTTTATTGGGGTATTCTCCTCCCTTTCCTATTCGTATATGTCTTTAGAAAGTTTCTGTGTAAGTCTCTATACCATTTTCTAAAGGATTGTCAGTTTTTTTCATTACAGATTTTTATTAGTCATTTATTTGTTTATTTACTTTTGACCTTGCCACATGGCTTATGGAATCTTCGTTCCCTGACCAGGGATCGAATCCTGGGGCCACAGAAGTGAAAATACCTAGTGCTAACCGCTACACCACCAGGGAATTCCTCTGTAAGTCCTGTATATACTCTGAATTCAAGCCTTTTGCCATTACTGTTTTTCAATCTGTGATTGGCCTTTTCACTTTCTTAAAGGTATCTTTTGACCAGCTGAAATTCTTCACTTCAGTGTAGTCCATTTGTCTACATTTTCCTATAGGGTTAGTTCTCTTTGTTATCTGTGTAAGAATTCTTTTCATACCTCCAAGGTCATGGAGATATTCTCTTATATTCTTTTCATAAAAGTTATTGTTTTGCTTTCTACATTCAGATTTTTTTTCCCGCATGTCAATATCGGTTTGACCAAACACAGTTTATTGAAAAGACTAAGCCTTTTCCCACTGCCCCTTTATTGGAGATCAGTTCAGTTCAATCACTCAGTCGTGTCTGACTCTTTGCAACCACATGAACCTCAGCATGCCAGGCCTCCCTGTCCATCACCAACTCCTGGAGTCCACCCAAACCCATGTCCATTGAGTCAGTGATGCCATTCAACCATCTCATCCTTTGTCGTCCCCTTCTCCTCCTGCCCTCAATCTTTCCCAGCATCAGGTCTTTTCAAATGAGTCATCTCTTTGCATCAGGTGGCTAAAGTATTGGAGTTTCAGCTTCAACATCAGTCCTTCCAGTGAACACCCAGGACTGATCTCCTTTAGGATGGACTGGTTGGATCTCCTTGCAGTCCAAGGGACTCTTAAGTCTCCTCCAACACCACAGTTCAAAAGCATCAATTCTTCAGCGCTCAGCTTTCTTTATAGTCCAACTCTCACATCCATGCATGACCACTGGAAAAACCATAGCCTTAACTAGATGGACCTTTGTTGGCAAAGTAATGTTTCTGCTTTTAAATATGCTATCTAGTTTGGTCATAACTTTTCTTCCAAGGAGTAAGCGTCTTTTAATTTGATGGCTGCAGTCACCATTTGCAGTGAGTTTGGAGCCCCCCGAAATAAAGTCTGACACTGTTTCCACTGTTTCCCCATCTATTTCCCATGAAGTGATGGGACCAGATGCCATGATCCTTGTTTTCTGAATGTTGAGCTTTAAGCCAACTTTTTTGCTTTCCTCTTTCACTTTCATCAAGAGGCTTTTTTAGTTCTGCCATAAGGGTAGTGTCATCTGCATATCTGAGGTTGTTGATATTTCACCCCTCAATCTTGATTCCACCTTGTGCTTCCTCCAGCCCAGTATTTCTCATGATGTACTCTGCATATAAGTTAAATAAGCAGGGTGACAATATACAGCCTTGATGTACTCCTTTTCCTATTTGGAACCAGTGTGTTGTTCCATGTCCAGTTCTAACTGTTGCTTCCTGACCTGCATACAGGTTTCTCAAGAGACAGGTCAGGTGGTCTGGTATTCCTGTCTCTTTCAGAATTTTCCACAGTTGATTGTGATCCATACAGTCAAAGGCTTTGGCATAGTCAATAAAGCAGAAATAGATGTTTTTCTGGAACTCTCTTGCTTTTTTGATGATCCAGCAGATGTTGGCAATTTGATCTCTGGTTTCTCTGCCTTTTCTAAAACCAGCTTCAAGTACCCATATACGCATGGTTCTGTCTCTGGGCTCCTGTTCTGTTTCGCTGGTCTTTTGTCTATCCTTATGCCATTACCACACTGTAATTACTGTAACTTTATAATAATTCTTGATACCATCAAAGCAAACCCTCCTATCTTTTAGTTGTTCCAAAACTTTTAAAATTTAAGAGCACTTAAAATTTTAGCTGTATCATTTCTTCTTTTTCTTTTTAGAATTAAAAACAAAAAGTGTTTCCTGTAAATATAGCACTGATAGTTTTCTAGGTTCTAAGAATGTACATGTAGTATGTAATTTGAGTTTGAAGAAATCATAAATAGCATTTCACTTTTATGTTAGTTTTAACACTGTTGCAGTTGTGGTAAATGAAAAAACGTAAATAGAGCTCTTCTTTGAGACCCCATGGACTATAGCCCCCCAGGCTCCTCTGTCTATGGGATTCTCCAGACAAGAATACTGGAGTGGGTTGTCACTCCAGTGAAGATCCAGGGGATCTTGCCAACCCAGGGATTGAACCCAAGTCTCCCGCATGGCAGGTGGATTCTTTACCACCTGAGCCACCAGGGAAGCCCACGCCTGAGTCTACTGGTTGCTATTTCCTTTGTCCTTTGAAAGGAACTGTTCTGGATTTTTCTTCTTTTTTTAGATCTTTCATTTGTCCGTGCCCTTGAGTTTACCTACGTTAATGTTTACGGTACTCATGTGTTGGTAAGTGCTGCTCATGAAGCCAGAGTGGAGAAATTTATTTACGTCAGCACAGATGAGGTCTATGGAGGCAGTCTTGATAAGGTGAGCTTAGAAAATGTCTGTTTCAACTACTTACCCTGTACCACCATACAAACTTGTCAGATGAAAATACTCTAGACTTTTTTTTAATCCTCTGATTTTACACACTTGTGGGACTCTTCAGACTGTTATTCCATTGTTTAAATCAAGTAATACCACCCCACATAGGAAACAACAGCCTAGTCTGGTACAGATTTTATATAATTTGACTGACAGTATTTTGAAAGTGAGCTCTCACTGACTACCCAGTCTTACATCATGAATGTCATTCCCATGGGCCAGCGCATGTATAAGTTAGGCTGCAGCATAAGGCCTGTCTCCCTTATCTTCTGCTCAGAAAAGCACATTACACTGTCAAGGAGTGAGTGTGAAATTGTTATAGAAGCAGGAATCTGTTCTCCTTTGTTAATCATTTGTAAACATCATACTTTTACACAAAAAGTGGCTGCATTGTTCAGTCTTTATTTTTCATAGTGTTTACAGTGATCTCATTTTATTTTTAAAATATATTTATTTACCAAAACACATATAGAATGAAAAAAAAAAGTAGCTTGAAAAGACTTATAGTGAGAAAAAGCAGACCTGACCGTTTCTCTTTAATGCCCCATCCGACTTCTGAGAATCAACCGTTTGCAAAATCTCTCTGCAATTTTTATCAAGCAAGCCTCTTCCTTCTTATACTCTCGTCGAGCTACATCAGATCTGACACAGTAGCCAGGATGTTTTTTAAAACCTAAGTCAGATCTTGATGTTATCCTGATCAAAAACCCGTCAGTGTTTTGACAGGCCTTCCGGGCTCCACGTGCTCTGGCCTCTAGCTTTCCAACCTCATCTCACGTTTCTTCCCTCACACCAGCCTCCTTGTAGTTCCACTGGATGCAGTTCTGTCTCAGGGACTTTGCACTTGCTGTCCTGCCTTCCTTGTAGGGTTGTTGTGAACTATAAAGAAGTTACTACATGTAAAGAAAGTGCTTAGAAAAGTGCCAGGCACATAGCTGGGTTTCAGTAAATGTCCTTTAAATGTAAGTGGTTAACATTTCAAGTTTGTAATATGTTCTCTGATTTTTCAACTTAGGAAGTGTACATAATACTTACTTTTTAAATATATCTTTAAAATTAGGAATTCGATGAATCTTCACCTAAACAACCTACAAATCCTTATGCATCATCTAAAGCAGCTGCTGAGTGTTTTGTACAGTCTTATTGGGAACAGTATAAGGTAAGAATTGGCTTCAGAAACTGGAATCATCTCTTTTTTGGACTTAGGTATTAAAACCCCAGGTTATCATTAGCCAGCATTTTATTTTTAGAGTAGAAGGCATAGACTGAGAAAAGTTATATATTAAGGAATTTAAACAACTGATTTTCAACATTTTGTGGGCAAAGCATTGACCTTTCTTCTTATCTAGTCTGTCATTTAAAGGAACAATTTCTGGGGATTTCCCTGGCAGTCCAGTGATTAGGACTTGGCACTTTCACTGCCATGGGCTTTGGTTCAGTCCCTGGTGTGGGAACCAAAATCCTGCAAGCCACACAATATGGCCAAAACAGTAAATTAAAAAATAAAGGAGCAATTTGGATATATGTTGCTTCTACTTCACTAATAGGTAGAGTGTGACAGCTAGGGTGAAAAGCCCTGTTGGAAAATCCTGATTCCAAGGAGTCCTCAGAGTGAAGGGAGACAGAGGGAGAGGAGATTCGCTTACATGCCGCTGCTCCTCTCGGCCCCTCATGAATGGAGCTGGATTTGTCCCTGTGGCTGTGGCAGTGTCCCTGCGGGAGCCTGGCCCACTGTGTATCAACAGCTCGAATCCCTGCACTTCACTTCCCACTGATCTTCCAGTTATTCGGGACTGGGCCAGACAGGAGAAGCAAGGAATTACTTCAGGTTCTCTAGCCTCTTATGGTCCAGTAGCGTTGGTCTTGTAGCTCTTTTCATTTGTAAGGATTGGTCCCACAGAGAAAGCCAACTTGGAAGTTTAACATCTCAGATGGTCTTTGAAATAATCAGGTGGAAATGTCTTTAGTTTCCTGCAATCAGACCTACAAACCTGCCTCCATCTATTTTCATCCTTCCCTTGTCCCAGTAAAGACTCTTCTTCTTTCTCTTGGAGCTTCTGTCTTTTTCTGAATCTCATCCTCTCCTGTCTTTTCAAGAACCTTACATTAGAAAAAAAAAATCCCTTCGCTTCTGTCCTAAAGGTGTGTGGAATTATTTAGCCAAAAGTGCCCATATTTTAAAACTGCTTATCTTTAGATAATCAATTTTTGGACCTTTCCATGACCTTAATGTCAAATACTCTTTTAAGTTTCCAGTTGTCATCACACGAAGCAGTAATGTTTATGGACCACATCAGTATCCAGAAAAGGTACATTTTACTTCGAATTTACGTTCTGTTTTAGTGATTGTAACTTCTCATGATTTAAAATAATCTCACTTCAGTTATTTGTACAAAATAATTTATGTTGTAATTAACCATAATTATAAATGCTATATAGGCCACATGTAAATCTCGATAGGTATGGAGTTTGACAACTTAAGTCTCAGCTTGATACTTACAAGCTGGAATGGCCTTAGTTAGGCCCTTTGAGCATCATCTTTAACTTAATGGGTAATGATAATTTTAGAAAGAATTTTGAAAGATCAGTGAGATGATGTATATGAAGATGCCTTGTACGTTGCAGGATTCTAAAGCACTATAGAATACTCCCATCATTAATATCTTGCCAGTGAAGACTCCTTTCTAGTTTGCAGTCAGGCCATATGTCAGGCTGTAAAGAAAGGTAGACACTAGTTAGAGAGTGATGCAGGAAGCTTGTACATAAATTTGTCTTACAGTCTGCTGATTAACTGTTCACCAACAGTACTTTTGCCTGGAAAATCCCATGGACAGAGGAGCCTGGTAGGCTGCAGTTCATGGGGTCGCTAAGAGTTGGGCACGACTGAGCGACTTCCGTTTCACTTTTCACTTTCATGCATTGGAGAAGGAAATGGCAACCCATTCCAGTATTCTCGCCTGGAGAATCCCAGGGACAGAGGAGCCTAGTAGGCTGCTGTCTATGGGGTCACACAGAGTCGGACACAACTGAAGCGACTTAGCAGCAGCGGCAGCAGCAACTCCTCTGTATTATGCAGGCCTGAGTGTCTTCCAGAAAGTAGTTTAGCAAATACGACGGGTTGTTAAAAGGCTTAAAATGTGTGCATGGTTGATTCTGTACCATAAAGCCCATTGTTAAGTAACTACTAGTCTCACTGCTAAACTTTTGAGCTGGGTTTTCTTACTTCTTAGCTATTGCATTGATCTGTCTGCCCAAAGAAAAGGGCCGTATCATGATCTGCTGATATTAATATATAGTTGGCTTAATTTTTAGAATATTCTTAACATATTTATTATAAATTTAATAATTTCTTGCCTCACTATGTTTAACATGAATTTTCTTTGAATACAGTGGTACTGGAATTGCTTTATATTAATTTCACAATAACTTATTGTGTAGATACTGTATATAAAGTAAGAAGTAAGCTATGATTCATGCCGATAGAAAACCAACACAAAAGTGATCTTATGTTGAGGTCCTTTAATGGACCGAAACCTGGTGGTCCAGAGTCAACGATAAAAAAGTAAAGGAGAGGAAAAGAGGCTGATATTCCTTGGTTTACGCAGAAAGCCAATAAAGCCCCTGCCACGGGGCTTACTCTGTTCACGGAGGCCTCAGGCGCCCTCTTGATAGAGTGAAGACGCAGAGCGCCTTCTCGAGAGGGTCTTAGAAGCCTGGGCAGGAAAGTGGACTCAGAGGGCCTCTGCGCTGCAGGGAATCAGCCTGAAAGAGAGAGGGAGACAGAGAGAGCAAGAGAGAGACACGGGCACCAGAGCTCTGATGGAGCAAAGGTGTTTTAATTAACATGGTGTGGGCATATATACTGTCTTACAAGGTTGTTATTCTCAGCAAAGATAAAAATTAAAATTCCAGACTTATAAAACTTAGGAGATCCATATTAAAGAGAGAGAGAGTTGTAAACAATCACTTTTACCACCTGGTTCACAAGAAGGAAGAGGGTACTTATCACTGTATAGAAAAACTGATGAAGGAAATAAATGCCTGGATTCTTCAGCCCCCAGGAGAGGCTTGCCTCTCAATTCCTGAATGGAATTAATAAGGAACAGAGAATTCCTGACAGATCCAAAACAGCACACAGGAAGCCTCCTGTTAAATGCTTCCTGACAATCTTACAGTGAGAATAAACTGTTCATGAAGACTTTACCTGAACTCTTTTTCGCTATTTATATCATTTTATCTTCATTTTAATCTAGCGATAACTGGTTTTATGAAATAGGAAATGATCTTAGAGTTCTTTTACTTATCAAAATTACAATAGGTATTTTGTGAAGTGATAAGAATTAAAATTTATCCTTACATGTGTTCCTTAACAATAATAATCTTTTAATGTTATGATGAGTTTAAGTTTATAGTTATGAATGAATTTCCAAAGTATGAAATGATCTTTAAATATTCTTTTAGGTTATTCCAAAATTTATATCTTTACTACAACACAACAGGAAATGGTATGTTATTTACCTTTATATGCATGTTTTTCTGGTATGTTAGAGTATTTAGTGTCAGTCTTTCTTGAAAATCATAAAGCGGTAGAGTTGGAGGCCTTAGAGTTTAGTGTCACAACAAATTTAGGAATGCCTTCTACGATTACTAGTAATAGTTTTTAAAATAATTATAATGGTTAATTCATCTTTATAATTTGATTACTAAGATAATTTTAATCCTTAAATAATCTACCTTAAAACTTTGAGTTATGGCATTACAATTTGTCATCTATCTTTATGTAATTTTATTTTTGCAAAAGATGTGTTTAATTCCTAGAACTGTAGATAGTCTTCAAAATGAACTTAAGGTATAGAATTGATGAATAATTATTTCTGCAGGGGTCACTTAGATGTTTGCCACTTTCCTAATGAGTACCCACAGACGGTTTGGAGATGTGTTAAGAATTATGGATAAAATTTAGAAGTCATGAGAATTTGTATTTTCAGTAAGAGATATCTAGGATCTTTATGGGAATTGGCTTCTCTGAAATTGTACTGTCATTGCAATACCCAGATTTGGGAGAGCTTACTTTTTTACACTTTATGATTCTCTCTTTCATTTCATCTTTTTAGCTGCATTCATGGGTCAGGGCTTCAAACAAGAAATTTCCTTTATGCTACTGATGTGGTAGAAGCATTTCTCACTGTCCTCAAAAAGGGAAAACCAGGTGAAATTTATAACATTGGAACCAATTTTGAAATGTCAGTTCTCCAGCTTGCCAAAGAACTAATACAGCTGGTATGTATATATTATGAAAGGGCAATATTTTCAAAATAGTCACGGAATTAGTGACAGTAATCACAAATTTTGTCAAAATCAGCAATTTACCATTTACTCACTGGAAAAGTGAACAGGTAAAGAGGAAGAACTTCATAATTATGTGCTGAGATGTGTCATTTTGGGTAAGTATATCACTTATTCAATCACAGCTTTCCAGAAAAAAAAATTCCACTATATTAAATGTACATACCCATTATAAGACATAATCAAGTTCAAGAAATCAAATGTTAAATCGTGTGCCCTAGGATCAAGAAACAATGATATATAAATAATAATTCTGCATGTATTAGTGAGCATCAGTTATAAATCTCAGGATGCAATAGAAAGAGTGACTGAGCAAATGGTAAAGCGTGTTTTCCTTCGCACTACTCACAGAACATGTCTATACTCCAAATGTGTGGGTTTTCCACACCCAACAATTCTCAGTCACCAGCTTAGTAGGGTCCTACAGTTTAACTCAGTTCTGACATACCTACCTGGAGATGGTGTCAGATCCCATAGGTTAAGGGTTCAGTCCCCCAAGACTGCCCTCACTTCATACGTCAGTCCCGAAACCTGACTGTCACCTGTGCTTCTGATCAGCCAAGTATAAGTCTGAGATAATCTGCTAGAGGAAGTCACAGAACGCAGGAAAAGAGTTTGCCCATTAGATTACCAGTTTATTACAAACAATAGAGGAGATCCTTAGGGCACACGATAACGAGGGAAAGGAGAGGGAGCTTCCTGCCCTCTCCGTGTGTGCCCCCTCACAGCACCTGGAAGCTTTCCTCTTGGGGTCTTTATGGAGGCTTCATTAAGTAGGCATGATGGATTAAATCATGGCCACTGATTAGTTCAACTTCTAGTCTCCTCCCCTCCTCAGAGGTGGGAGCAGGGAGGCTGAGTTCCATCCTCTAATTGCTGGGTTGCTTCCCTTGGCAACCAGTCTTCATTCTTAGGGACTTTCCAAAAATCACTCATTAACATAAACTGTGATGTAGTTGAAAGGGGCTTGTTATAAATAGCAAACACCACCTTTATCTCTCATCACTTATGTATTTTTAGGAGCTCTGTGCCAGGAACAGGGATGAACATCAAATAGACGTTTCTGATTTTAAATCATAATATCACACTCAGTAATAACCAAAAGCCAAAAAATTTATTTTTTCCTATGGTTTTTATAATGTGTAATCTTTCTGAGCTTCAGCTAGAATTTAGATTATAAAGTATAGAAAGCGTTAATAAAAATGTTATTCATCTTAGCTGCCTTCCCCACTTGGAGGAGGCTGTTTTTCTTGTCGTTTGAATCAGTTGACTACCTTTTTATTCACTGGTCTCATTTTATAATTTGACTTAAACGTCTTCTCCTTTTTGACAGATCAAAGAGACCAATTCAGAGTCTGAAATGGAAAACTGGGTTGATTATGTTGATGATAGGTGAGTAACAAGTTAAAAAATTGGGGAAAAGTTTTGAAGTCTTAGGTACTTATAAGATGATAAATGTATGTCCTTACCCAGAAAAGTTTTTCTCTTCAGTTTTCTGCTAAAATATTTTTTCCTAATTATAAATGTAATAAGAAGAAAATATAACATTATTAATTACTACTGGTATGGCTTAAAGAAAGTTTATTGACCCTTTCCAAGTCTGAGATTTTCTTGAGTGTGACATAGGGATAATAACATCTTGCTATGGAAGTATTTTAAAATATAATTTCTAATGTCTACAAACTACCAGACCCAGGACATGAAACATAGAGTCCTAACAAGTTAATATGTGGTTGAAATAAGTAAAGGATAAGCCACAGAGGGTTAGGCATCTGAATTATAGATGGTTTTTAACATATAATTTATTTTCTAAATTTTCTATAATGGGGTCATCAGGGGAAAATTTTTGAGAAAAAAAAATTGAATTATGGACTCATTGTTTCTCTTAAGAATTTAAATTTGTAAATATATATCCACAGTGTCATTTTAAATCTGTTTTGTTTTCTAAGACCTACCAATGACATGAGATATCCAATGAAGTCAGAAAAAATACATGGCTTGGGATGGAGACCTAAAGTACCTTGGAAAGAAGGAATTAAAAAAACAAGTATGTTATGAATTGATCCCTTGAGGGTAGGGGGAGATTCAGAAAAATTTTAAGGCACAATAATTTGTTTTTTAGGACACTACAAATTTGGCAGAATGTTATGGTAAATCACTTTTGTTTTGGAAGTTTTTGCATTTAATGTATTTCTAACATTAGTAATTAAGTGTCTTGAACTTTAAAGACTAACTTCTGATCAGGCTTCTTCTTCTTAGCATTTGTCAGGTACCTATTTCATTGATTCTCAGATGCACATTTTTCACTTTTTTCACCTCCTTCAGAGGTATGTGTTTTACAGTCACTAGTGTCTGATAATTCTTGCTTCAACTTGTTTTCTTTCTTACTAATCTGTAAAGTAATGATTCATCTTAAGATCAGGCATCTGAGATTTGGTAAAATAGAGACAGTTACAGTCTTTGAGTCTCTTGAGTCTTTTTATACTGAAACAAACAAATAGGAAACAAATTTAATATGTGCAGCAGAAATATATTAAAGTAAATCTATATAAAATCTGTGTATATATATGTATATCTGTTAAATTCTGTTTAGAAATGTACTCATGAGAAAAGATACCCAAGTGTAGGAAAAAAGTCTTGGTTCAAAACTGGACATAGAAAATACTTATATTGAGTTCTAAAAAGCAAATTCAAAGATAATTTATCATTTTTTCAACTGAAAAACTTATTAATAAAGTTATAGATAGCAGCATAAAGTAATTTTACATATTAACAGAAGGAAGTTCACATCATTTCACTATGCCTATCATGCAATATTGTGATATTTATTTACATGAACAAAACACTACATGTTTTTCCTTTGACCTTAAAACAAGCACAAGTGACTTAGTTACCTTTTCCCCTGAATTGTCTAAAATCAGAATGTTTTAACACTTTTACCAGCAAATTCAATATTGAAGGGCTTTTGAAGTTAAAGAGAAATGTTGATTATTTTTCTTTTATTTAGACTTTTTGTTTTGTATGGTACAGCCAATTGACCAGGTTGTAAAAGCTTCAGGTGAACAGCAAAGGGACTCAGCCATACATATTCATGTATCCATTCTCCCCCCAAAATTGTTGATTCTTAAATCTAAGTTTTCAGGTGATGAAAGATTTCCTGATTAACATCATTGGTTCAAAATCAAATTGTTTTCATCATTAGGTAATCTTTGCCTACACATTAGCTGATGGGCAAGACTTTTCTTACTTAGTAGGAACTCAGTAAATATTGGTTAACTGATGTTTAGTTTTCTTTATTTTATTTTATTTATTTTTTTGTCTTTTGTCTTATCAGTTGAGTGGTACAGAGAGAATTTTCACAACTGGAAGAATGCAGAAAAAGCATTAGAACCCTTTCCGGTACAACCACCGTTTGTATAGCTGGGAGTTTTCAGAGAAAGAAGAAAATTATCCTACCTACCTCGACAAGTGAGATGAAATCAAGTGACCAAATGAAGCATCTTCTTTTTCATTTGGAATTAGATTATGACTTTGTGTATAAAATTCAAATGTAAAATGCCTCAATCTTTAGAAGAAGTTCAGTCTCAGCATAGGATTTAAATAATCATAATTCTCTCAGAAACATTTTATTCTGAAAATTAGGAACCAGTATGCATAGAAAGACTTCTTGGTAGATATGGGTCGGGAAGGATGAATCTCCTGTTTCTGAGAACAAGGAC
Source organism: Ovis aries (assembly GCF_016772045.2). NCBI lineage: Eukaryota > Metazoa > Chordata > Mammalia > Artiodactyla > Bovidae > Ovis > Ovis aries. Next base: position 69,677,766 of record NC_056063.1, on the reverse strand, counting down.
AGGTAGCTCTGGGCAGATGACAGCCTTTGCTGACATTGAACTCTCCAGCTTTTCCCACTGCCTAGAAAGTCTCTAAAGTCTTTTAGGCAATATAGGATGAACCTTATGCCCTAATTTATCTTTTTAAGGTCAGATGTTGTGTTACAAGTGCTTTAAAAATGGAACAAATGGAAGCATATCTAGCACTTTTTAACTTTTGATAATTTTTATAAAATTAAGTTATAAAAAAGGTAGTTTTTATATTTTCAAAATCGATCATGGAACTATATAAGTCATCTTGTATCAGAGAAATTTTATCATGTATTTACTGTTTAAAATGATTTTATTTATAAAATTATCAATATTTTCATGTATTTAATGTATCATATGGCTTTTTAAAAAAGTATGTCTTTGTTTTGCTGTACGGAATTTTTAGAAGTACTTGATTATCATGTATTTTTAATTCCTCTCTCCCCTAAAGTCTTTAAGATGATTGGAAAAGGTAACTGATTGGATGTTACACCGAGAAAAGGGAAAGAGTCAAAGGCTATGCCCAACTTTCTGGCTTCAGTGTATGAGTGGTGGCTTGTTTCCTCTGTGGAGTAGAAAGTGAGGTTATTAACTCAGCAGTGGTTGAGGATGGGTGATAGGAGTGGAGAACATGAAGCTTGGGAAAAGAGTAGTAAGCAGATCCAAAATTAGTAAGGGGACTTGCCAAACAGCTTCCCTTGTTACTCAGCAAGTAAAGAATCGCCTGCAATTCCGGACACCTGGGTTCGATCCCTGGGTTGGGACAATCCCCTGGAGAAGGAAAAGGCTGCCCGCTCCAGTATTCTGGCCTGGAGAATTCCATGGACTAAGCCCATGGGGTCGCAAAGAGTCAGACACGACTGAATGACTTTCACTTTCACTTGCCAAATAAGAATGAAACAAACTGAAGTTAAAACACTGTCATTTCAGAATTCTTATAGCTGTAAGAATAGACTGAGCCAGAGTTGGGCATAGTATGAGGCACGAGGACTACACACAAGGACTAGAATGAGAACTACCAACGTGATGGTCCTTTGGTCTTAGTTATGTAGGGAAGGAGTGCTTCTTGGAGCTCTGGAGAAAATGGATTTGGGGTAAGAGCTCAGGGAAATGGCTGTAGGAAGTGACAGGCAGAAAATGGAACAAATTGAGAGCAAATTGTCTTCAGTGGAGTTTGGTCATTAAGGGTGGATGACAAAATAAAAACACTTGCTCTGTGTCCTTTGTTCTGTGTCATTTGTTCTTGCACGTATGTTTGTGATCTTTTCATTCAGTGAAAATACCCTGTATGATGGTATGATGTCCATATGTCAATTTATATCTATTCAAGGACTTCCCTCGTAGCTCAGTTGGTAAAGAATCTGCCTGCAATGCAGGAGACCTGGGTTTGATCCCTGGGTTGGGAAGATCCCCTGGAGAAGGGAAAGGCTACCCACTCCAGAATTCCGGGAGAATTCCATGGACTGTATAGTCCCTGGGGTCACAAAGAGTTGGACTCGACAGATTGACTTTCACTTTCAAAGGCAGAGAATGTATAAGAGCCAGAGTGAACCTTAAGAAAAACTATGTACTTAGGGTGATTACTATCGATTTGGATTCATCATTGGTTAAAAAAAAAAAATAGAAGCACCATTCTGATGAATCATGTTGATAATAAGGGAGCTATACATATGTAGGCTCAGGGAGTATTAGAGAAATCTTTGTTCCTCCTTTTCAGTTTAGTGGTAAACCAAAAACTGCTCTAAAAAGTCATCTTAAAACAAAAAAAAAAAAACAAACTTCAGAAGTTCTCTGGTGGTCCGATGGTTACGAATCTGCCTGCCAATGCAGGAGGCCTGGGTTCAATCCCTGATCAGGGGAGATCCCACATGCCACGGGGCAACTAAGCACGTGCAGCACAACTGCTGAAGCCCCCATGCCCTAGAGCCTGCGCTCTGCAACAAGAGAAGCCACCACGATAGAAGCCTGTGCACTGCAACGAAGACCCAGCAGCAACCTAAGTATTTCTCCAAAGAAGACATACGGATGGCTAACAAACACATGAAAAGATGCTCAACATCACTCATTATTAGAGAAGTGCAAATCAAAACCACAATGAGGTACCACTTCACACCAGTCAGAATGGCTGCGATCCAAAAGTCTGCAAGCAATAAATGCTGGAGAGGGTGTGGAGAAAGGGAACCCTCCTACACTGTTGGTGGGAATGCAAACTAGTACAGCCACTATGGAGAACAGTGTGGAGATTCCTTAAAAATTACAAATAGAACTACCTTATGACCCAGCAATCCCACTGCTGGGCATACACACCGAGGAAACCAGAATTGAAAGAGACACATGTACCCCAATGTTCATCGCAGCACTGTTTATAATAGCCAGGACATGGAAACAACCTAGATGTCCATCAGCAGATGAATGGATAAGAAAGCTGTGGTACATATACACAATGGGGTATTACTCAGCCATTAAAAAGAATTCATTTGAATCAGTTCTGATGAGATGGATGAAACTGGAGCCGATTATACAGAGTGAAGTAAGCCAGAAAGAAAAACACCAATACAGTATACTAACACATATATATGGAATTTAGGAAGATGGCAATGACGACCCTGTATGCAAGACAGGGAAAGAGACACAGATGTGTATAACGGACCTTTGGACTCAGAGGAAGAGGGAGAGGGTGGGATGATTTGGGAGAATGACATTCTAACATGTATACTATCATGTAAGAATTGAATTGCCAGTCTATGTCTGACGCAGGATGCAGCATGCTTGGGGCTGGTGCATGGGGACGACCCAGAGAGATGTTATGGGGAGGGAGGTGGGAGGGGGGTTCATGTTTGGGAACGCATGTAAGAATTAAAGATATTAAAATTTAAAAAATAAAAAACTAAAAACAAACAAACAAAAAAGAACACTTTTAGAAAAGAACGTTGAAAACTTTGTCTCCAAGAGCCCTTTGAAAACTGCCTCCCTTTTCTCCCTGCTGTGTATTCAACTTACTGCTTTCACTGCCTCCATGGCAGGAATTCTCCTTTGGGTCATCAGCCTCAAAAACCTTCCTAAAAGAGACTTCCCTGGTGGTCAACTGGTTAAGACTGCACTTCCACTAATGAAGGGGGCACAGGTTCAATTCCTGAGTGGGGAACTAAGGTCCCAGATGCCATGTAATGTAGCCAGGAAACTGAGAAATTCTTTAAAAAACCTGGGAAATACCATCTACTCTCATTGCTTTAATTACTATCTTTTTTTTTTTCAGTTCCTTATCTCTACCCAAGATCTCTTCTGAGCTTGTGATCTCCAATCACGTACAGCCAGACATCCTGGAATGTGAAGTCAAGTGGGCCTTAGGAAGCAACACTATGAACAAAGCTATTGGAGGTGATGGGATTCCAGTTGAGCTATTTCAAAACCTAAAAATGATGCTGTGAAAGTGCTGCACTCAATATGCCAGCAAATCTGGAAGACTCAGCAGTGGCCACAGGACTGGAAAAGGTCAGTTTTCATTCTAATCCCAAAGAAAGGCAATGCCAAAGAATGCTCAAACTACCACACAGTTGCACTCATCTCACACGCTAGTAAAGTAATGCTCAAAATTCTCCAAGCCACGCTTCAACATGAACCGTGAACTTCCAGATGTTCAAGTTGGTTTTAGAAAAGGCAGAGGAACCAGAGATCAAATTGCCAACATCCGCTGGATCATGGAAAAAGCAAGAGAGTTCCAGAAAAACATCTATTTCTGCTTTATTAACTATGCCAAAGCCTTTGACTGTGTGGATCACAAGAAACTGTGGAAAATTCTGAAAGAGATGAGAATATCAGACCACCTGACCTGCCTCTTGAGAAACCTATATGCAGGTCAGGAAGCAACAGTTAGAACTGGACATGGAACAACAGACTGGTTCCAAATAGGAAAAGGAGTATGTCAAGGCTGTATATTGTCACCCTGCTTATTTAACTTCTATGCAGAGTACATCATGAGAAACGCTGGACTGGAAGAAACACAAGCTGGAATCAAGATTGCCAGGAGAAATATCAATAACCTCAGATATGCAGATGATACCACCCTTATGGCAGAAAGTGAAGAGAAACTAAAAGCCTGTTGATGAAAGTGAAAGAGGAGAGTGAAAAAGTTGGCTGAAAGCTCAATATTCAGAAAACTAAGATCATGGCATCCGATCCCATCACTTCATGGGAAATAGATGGGGAAACAGTGGGAAAAGTGTCAGACTTTATTTTGGGGGGCTCCAGAATCACTGCAGATAGTGACTGCAGCCATGAAATTAAAAGATGCTTACTCCTTGGAAGGAAAGTTATGACCAACCTACATAGCATATTAAAAAGCAGAAACATTATTTTGCCAACAAATGTCCATCTAGTCAAGTCTATAGTTTTTCCAGTAGTCATGTATGGATGTGAGAGTTGGACTATAAAGAAGGCAGAGCACTGAAGAATTGATGCTTTTGAACTGTGGTGTTGGAGAAGACTCTTCAGAGTCCCTTGGGCTGCAAGGAGATCCAACAAGTCCATCCTCAAGGAAATCAGTCCTGAATATTCATTGGAAAGACTGATGTTGAAGCTGAAGCTCCAATACTTTGTCCAGCTGATGCGAAAAGCCAACACATTTGAAAAGACCCTGATATTGGGAAAGATTGAAGGTAGGGATGACAGAGGATGAGATGGTTGGATGGCATCACCGACTCAATGGATGTGAGGTTGGGTAACCAGGGAGTTGGCATGCTGCAGTCCATGAGGTCACAAAGAGTTGGACATGACTGAGTGACTGAACTGAACTGATCTCCAGTTTGAAATAAATTTGATTAAGGGCTCAAAAACTTAAACATAGAATTACCATATGATCCAGCAGTTTAGGTATATTTCCCAAAGAATTGAAAACAGGATCTCAAACAGGTGCTTGTATACCAATGTTCTAATGAACATTCCAGAAGCTGGAACCTACCCAAATGTACATCTACAAATGAATGAAAAGATGTGGTCAATACAAACAATGGAATGGTATGATTCCACTTAATTGAAGTATCCAAAGTAGGCAAATTCATGGACACAGAAAGTAGAGCAGAGATTGAGCAGAGACTGACAGAAGAGGGGAATTATTGCTTAATGGGTATGGAGTTACTATTTGGTATAATGAAAAAGTTCTAAATGTGGATGATCCTGAATGTACTTAATGCCACTGAATTATACACTTAACAATAATTAACATAGTAAATCTTTTGCTATGTAAATTTTAGCACAACAATAAAAATCTTTTAAATATGTACCCAGACCAACAGCATTTTTATCTGTTGTTAGACCTGCAAATTCCTGAGCTCCATCCCAGACTTACAGAATCTGAAACTTTGGGGATGGGGCTCAGTGGTTCTGATCACTAATGCTTCAGAACGTCTGCTCTGTGATGTGAGAGAACGGGGAGGGGAGGCCAGAGAGCAACATGATTGGGCCTTGGAGGGGCTCTTCTGCCATGAAAGAAGTGCTTTTACCTCATTTTTCTGGGTTTCCCTGGTGGCTCAGCAGTGAAGGATCTGCCTGCAATGCAGGAGGCCTCTCAGGAGATGGAGGTTCAGTCCCTGGAAAGGAAGATTCCCTGGAGAAGGAAATGGCAACTCATTCCAGTATTCTTGCCTGGACAATTCCATGGACAGAGGAGCCTCGTGGGCTACATTCTATGGGATCGCAAAGAATCGGATATGGCTGAGCACTCACTCATACCTCTTTATTCCAGCACCAGCAGAGAGTTAATTCAGAATTTTAAGGAAGAAATCAACATCATTGGATTTGTGAGATTTATCTAATTCTTAATTTCAAACTAATATGTACTCATTGCAGAACACTTGGAAAACTAAATCAATAAAAAACGCAAACCACTCAAGGTCTACCACTGGACAAAGACTGGCTAATATTCAGATGTATGTTCTCCATTTCATTTCTTGGAACGTATATACACATTTTAGAAGACCAAAATGGGATCAGAATGAACCAACTGTTTGGGAGCCTGCTTTTTTTTTTTCATTAAGCAATGTATCATGAACATTTTTACATATTATGAAATCTTTTGCCATTTTTATTGACTGCAAAATTACTTTTTTGATAGCTGATTCTGGCAACAGGATGAAAGATGAATTTAAAGGAAAGCAAGATTGAGCTCCTGCAGGGATCCAAGTTATGAAGCCGTGGCAGTAAATCAGGCCGGTGATGATAAGGCCTGAAGCACCGCACCCCAAACACGTTACATCAGTGACAGCAGTGAGAACTCTTTAGATTAAAAAACTCATTGATTGATTATACGTGGGAGGTGCACTTTCTTGGGTGGTATTTTAAGGTTTTGAATGTTGAATTGGAAAGAGTGGAGAATGATAAATTCTATTTCGCAGATGGTAAGCTTTAGGGAACCAACGGTGACTCAGAGGTAAAGAATCCCCCTGCAATGGAGACGAAAGAGACATGGCTTTGATTCCTGGGTGGGGTAGATCCCCTGGAGGAGGAAATGGCTACCTACACTAGTATTTTTGACTGAAGAATCTCATGGACAGAGGAGCCTGTCAGTCCATGGGGTTGCCAGAGAGTCGGACATGACTGAGCACATGCGCATGAGTTTTAGGGAAATGTGGGATATCCAAGGACATGGACTCCAGCCCTCCAGGCTCCTCTGTCCATGGAATTCTCCAGGCAAGAATGCAGGAGTGGGTAGCCATTCCCTTCTCCAGGGGATCTTCTCCACCCAGGGATCAAACCCAGGTCTCCTGCCTGGCAGGCAGATTCTTTATGGCCTGAGCCACCCTGAGTTGGGGATATCTAGCAAACAGTCAAACATGAACCTGATGTTTGAACTGGTGGGTAGGGTTTGAGATCTACAGAAACATATTTAGGAGTTAAGCGGTAAATCTCCACAAGGAGAATATACAAAATAACAAAGTTGATAGCTGATTCACAGACAAGCTATGAAAAATACCAAGATTTTAACTGCAGGCAGGAAAGCCAGGGAGATTAAGAAGGCGTGGTTAAAAAAATAAATACAAATGAAAGAGTGGAAGAGAACAAGAGGAAATTATACCACAGACACCAAGGGGACAGATATATAATAACAAGCAGGTGGTGAGTTGAAGTTCAGTAAGGAAAAGACAAAAAGGGCCCAATGGTTTCAGCCATGTACAGCAAATTTCCTAGTCATTTTAGTGGATGCACTAAGCGCAGGCAGCTGCGACCGGCACACTAAGCGCGGCCGAGAGGAGCTACCCCACATCTGAGGTCAGGGGCAGAAGCCAGGAGAACCCCATGACTGAAGAGCGGCGGCCAAGAAGAGTTACCCCACTTCCGAGGTCAGGCGCAGAAGTCGGGAGTGCCAGGCTGTGATGGCGCAGGAACAGCCGAGAGGAGCTACCCTGCGTCCGAAGCCAGGGAGGGCGGCAGGGAGGAGCCACCCCGTGCGCGAGGCTAGGGGCGACGGCCGGGAGGAGCCAGCTCACATCCAAGGAGCGGTGGCTGCGTGGGGCGGCAGGAGGGCCTAGAGGAACTATCCCACGTTGAAGGTCAGGAGGGGCGGCTGTGAGGAGATACCCCTCATCCAAGGTAAAGAGCAGCGGCTGCACTTTCCTGAAGCAGCCGTGAAGGGATACCCCACGCCCAAGGTAAGAGAAACCCAAGTAAGATGGTAGGTGTTGCAAGAGGGCATCAGAGGGCAGACACACTGAAACCATACTCACAGAAAACTAGTCAATCTAATCACACTAGGACCACAGCCTTGTCTAACTCAATGAAACTAAACCATGCCCACAGGGCAACTCAAGACTGGCAGGTCAAGAGGTCTGACAGAATGTGGTCCACAGGAGAAGGGAATGGCAAACCATTCAGTATTCTTGCCTTGAGAACCCCATGAACAGTAGGAAAAGGCAAAATGATAGGATACTGAAAGAGGAACTCTCCAGGTCAGTAGGTGCCCAATATGCTACTAGAGATCAGCGGAGAAATAACTCCAGAAAGAATGAAGGGATAGAGCCAAAGCAAAAACAATATCCAGCTGTGGATGTGACTGGTGATAGAAGCAACGTCCGATGCTGTAAAGAGCAGTATTGCATAGGAACCTGGAATGTCAGGTCCATGAATCAAGGCAAATTGGAAGTGGTCAAACAAGAGATGGCAAGAGTGAACGTCGACATTCTAGGAATCAGGGAACTAAAATGGACTGGAATGGAATCTCAAAAACGACAGAATGATCTCTGTTCATTTCCAAAGCAAACCATTCAATATCACGGTAATCCAAGTCTATGCCCCAACCAGTAACACTGAAGAAGCTGAAGTTGAACGGTTTTATGAAGACCTACAAGACCTTTTAGAACTAACACCTAAAAAAACTGTCCTTTTCATTATAGGGGACTGGAATGCAAGAGTAGGGAGTCAAGAAACACCTAGAGTAACAGGTAAATTTGGCCTTGGAATGTGGAATGAAGCAGGGCAAAGACTAATAGAGTTTTGCCAAGAAAATGCACTGGTCATAGCAAACACCCTCTTTCAACAACACAAGACAAGACTCTACACATGGACATCACCAGATGGTCAACACCGAAATCAGATTGATTATATTCTTTGCAGCCAAAGATGGAGAAGCTCTATACAGTCAACAAAGAGAAGACCAGGAGCTGACTGTGGCTCAGATCATGAACTCCTTATTACCAAATTCAGACTCAAATTTAAGAAAGTAGGGAAAACCACTAGACCATGCAGGTATGAGCTAAATCAAATCCCTTATGATTATACAGTGGAAGTGAGAAATAGATTTAAGGGCCTAGATCTGATAGATAGAGGGCCTGATGAACTATAGACTGAGGTTTATGACATTGTACAGGAGACAGGGATCAAGACCATCCCCATGGAAAACAAATGCAAAAAAGCAAAATGGCTGTCTGGGGAGGCCTTACAAATAGCTGTGAAAAGAAGAGAAGCAAAAAGCCAAGGAGGAAAGGAAAGATATAAGCATCTGAATGCAGAGTTCCAAAGAATAGCAAGAAGAGATAAGAAAGCCTTCTTCAGCGATCAATGCAAAGAAATAGAGGAAAACAACAGAATAGGAAAGACTAGAGATCTCTTCAAGAAAATTAGAGATACCAAGGGAACATTTCATGCAAAGATGAGCTTTATAAAGGACAGAAATGGTATGGACCTAACAGAAGCAGAATACATTAAGAAGAGGTGGCAAGAATACACAGGAGAACTGTACAAAAAAGATCTTCATGACCCAGATAATCACGATGGTGTGATCACTCATCTAGAGCCAGACATCCTGGAATGTGAAGTCAAGTGGGCCTTAGAAAGCATCACTATGAACAAAGCTAGTGGAGGTGACGGAATTCCAGTTGAACTGTTTCAAATCCTGAAAGATGATGCTGTGAAAGTGCTGCACTCAATATGCCAGCACATTTGGAAAACTCAGCAGTGGCCACAGGACTGGAAAAGGTCAGTTTTCATTCCAATCCCAAAGAAAGGCAATGCCAAAGAATGCTCAAACTACCACACAATTGCACTCATCTCACATGCTAGTAAAGTAATGCTCAAAATTCTCCAAGCCAGGCTTCAGCAATACGTGAACCATGAACTCCCTGAGGTTCAAGCTGGTTTTAGAAAAGGCAGAGGAACCAGAGATCAAATTGCCAACATCTGCTGGATCATGGAAAAAGCAAGAGAGCTCCAGAAAAACATCTATTTCTTCTTTCTTGACTATGCCAAAGCCTTTGACTGTGTGGATCACAAGAAACTGTGGAAAATTCTGAAAGAGATGAGAATATCAGACCACCTGACCTGCCTCTTGAGAAACCTATATGCAGGTCAGGAAGCAACAGTTAGAACTGGACATGGAACAACAGACTGGTTCCAAATAGGAAAAGGAGTATGTCAAGGCTGTATATTGTCACCCTGCTTATTTAACTTCTATGCAGAGTACATCATGAGAAATGCTGGACTGGAAGAAACACAAGCTGGAATCAAGATTGCCAGGAGAAATATCAATAACCTCAGATATGCAGACGACACCACCCTTATGGCAGAAAGTGAAGAGGAACTCAAAAGCCTCTTGATGAAAGTGAAAGAGGAGAGTGAAAAAGTTGGCTTAAAGGTCAACATTCAGAAAACAAAGATCATGGCATCCGGTCCCATCACTTCATGGGAAATAGATGGGGAAACAGTGGAAACAGTGTCAGACTTTATTTTTTGGGGCTCCAAAATCACTGCAAATGGTGACTGCAGCCATCAAATTAAAAGACACTTACTCCTTGGAAGAAAAGTTATGACCAAACTAGATGGCATATTCAAAAGCAGAGACATTACTTTGCCAACAAACATCCGTCTAGTCAAGGCTATGTTTTTTTCCAGTGGTCATGTATGGATGTGGGAGTTGGACTGTGAAGAAAGCTGAGACCCAAAGAATTGATGCTTTTGAACTGTGGTGCTGGAGAAGACTCTTAGCATCCCTTGGACTGCAAGGAGATCCAACCAGTCCATTCTGAAGGAGATCAACCCTGGGATTTCTTTGGGAGGAATGATGCTAAAGCTGATCTCCAGTACTTTGGCCACCTCATGAGAAATGTTGAGTCATTGGAAAAGACTCTGATGCCGGGAGGGATTCGGGGCAGGAGGAGAAGGGGACGACAGAAGATGAGATGGCTGGATAGCATCACCGATTCGATGGACATGAGTCTGAGTGAACTCTGGGAATTGGTGATGGACAGGGAGGCCTGGTGTGCTGTGATTCATGGGGTCGCAAAGAGTCAGACACGACTGAGTGACTGAACTGAACTGACTGAACTGGGGTTTAGGGAGAATGAGAGCATGAAGTTAATAAAGAATTGAGTAGTTAGGCTTCGAGAAATGGAGAAATGGAATTCCAGACCAGTTTTCCAAGGAGCTGAGTAAAGCCAGGTTAGGGCCAACCTCAAGGACGATCTGGGCCCCTGGTGTCTCAGATAATAAAGGGTCTGCCTGCAATGCAGGAGACCTGGATTCGATCTCTGGGTCAGGAAGACTCCCCTGGAGAAGGAAATGACTACCCACTCCAGTGTTCTTGCCTAGAAAAATCCAATGGACGGAGGACCCTGGCAGGCTACAGTCCATGGGGTCCCAAAGAGTTGGATATGACTGAGTGACTTTCACATACTTGTGTAAGGATGACTCAGGTCCAGGAAGCCTTAAGTGGTAAAATAAGGAGTATATTTGAAAAAAAAAAAAAAAGAAGAAAGAAAGAAATATATCTGCTCTTTGTCCCAGGCTCCTGGCACTGGCTCCAAAAACCCTTGGTATTTCTTAAATGACAGGAGTGTCTTTGTTTCTCTTAAGGAGCTTTTGATTAACTTTTGATTATAGTTGTTTATGTTACTTAAGTGACAGGGTGGTCCTTTTCCGGGGTGGGGTGGGTCCCTAGAAAGGCCGCATGATTAGAGACTGGGATCTTTCAGCCCTGCCCACTGACCTACTGGAAAAGAGGATAGAGGGAGCCTGGAGATTGCTCTTGCTCAGTCTTGCAGTCGTGTCTGACTCTTTTGTGACCCCATGGACTGTAGCATGCCAGGCTTCCCTGTCCTTCATCATCTCCCAGGGTATGCTCAAACTCATGTCCATTGAATCAGTGATATCATCCAATCATCTCATCCTCTGTCGTCCCCTTCTCTATAAAAACTCTTCAACGGCAAGGCTTGCTGAGCTTCCAGGTGGGTGAACAAGCGGAGGTGTTGGGAGGAAGATACACCTGCCAAAGGCAGGCCCTTCCCCCATACCTTGCTCTAGGCTTCTCTTCCTTCTGGTGGTTCCTGAGTAATATCGTTTATACTAAACTGGTAAACATAGGTAAAGAGTTTCCCTGAGTGTTGTGAGCCATTCTAGCAAATTCTTGAACACAAGAAGGTGGGTCACAGGAACCTCAGATTTTTATAGCCAATTGGTCAGAGGAACAGGTGGTTCCTGGACTTGCAATTAATGTCTGAATAGGGGGTGGTCTTGTGAGACTGAGCCTTTCACCAACGGAACTGCTGAGTGGCAGTTCTGTTTTTAATTTTTGGGGGGATCCTTCATACTGTTTCCTGTAGAGGCTGTGCAGCAAACCAACAAACTCTGGAGAGGGAGTCATCACTGGGTGTTTCATGTTCCCACCTCCTGATCACCTCTGCCCCTCGTTATAATCTGATTTTTGCTCCTATTACCTTACCAAGTCTGTTTGCACTTGACTATCATCACTCATAACCTTTTAACTTAGAATGACCAATGTCTTCCTCGTTCTCGGCAGCACGTGGCCCTATTCATACCCTGATTGTTCAAAACCTTTTTTTCCTTTGCCTCCAGCAGCATCCCTCAAACCCATCCCACTCACTGTTTAGATTCTGCTCTTTTTCTTGCTGTGCTCTTATTCTGCTGCCTATTCCCTTGATCGTGCAGCTGCCCTGTGGACTGAAGGAGAAATTAACAACATCCTGGCTTCTACTCACTGCCCCCAGCTGTGACAACCAAAGAGCCTCCAAACTGCCAAATATCCCCTAGGGACTAAAAACACCCCGAATTGAGAAGCACTGCGCCAGGGATGGTGTTTCCCCCTCCTTATGTCCTCTTAGTCACTGCTGTTTCCTTGTCCTCATGATGACAATGATTCCCACATTTCCTTTCCCAGCACCTCTTTGTTTTCATCTGGGTTTTCCAGGCTCAGAGCGCCTCTTGCATCCTGGACCTACCCGAATGGAGTTCAGAAGATGCCTCAGCTTTTATAGCTACATTATAGAACATCTCCACAGCCCCACATTGCACTTCCTGCATTCTCAGTCTTGAAAGAAGGTGTCATCAATGACCTTTTCCAAATCTGACAAATTTGATGCCATTGTTGGCTCTCACCACCCATGTCTAGTCACTAAATCCTATAGATTCCTCCTTAACCAGCTCTGAGATCTGCTATCTCCTTTTCAGCTCTTACTCATCACCACTGCCTTGGTATTTAGGTGACACCCTCCTCGCTGGTTTCCCAGCTTCCAGATCCTGTCCACTCAGATCTTTCCTTCATACTTCCCCAGACTTGTATTTTTATCAATCAAGCCAGTCCCTGATGCAGAAAATATGTTTGGGTTCCCGTTGCCCAATGCACGAATCTCCAAAGAGTGGTCCATCCCCAGGCTGCCTCCTGCCTTTCAGCTCCATCCACAGCTGCCCTCACACTTGGCCATGCTGGTCTTCTTTGGATGCAAGGCCCTTTCAGGCCCTGGGCCTTAGCACAGTTGTCCATGCTGCCAGAATGCAACTTCCTCTCCATCTGAAGCACTTCTGGTCAACCCTGAAAACCTCATTTAGATGTCAGCCACTCACCAAGGTTGGCCTCACCTGCAGATGGTGAGGTTCTGTCCTCTCTATTACCATCACACATTACTTGGTTGATTCATCTGTTTATAGGTTTGTGTTCGTGTGCCCTGCTAGATCTGTGGTTCCTGGTGGTGCAATTGTTTCTGCATTCCACGACCTGGACATGCAGCATCTCTATTCAATTGTGGGTATTTTAAAAGAGCAGGCTCTTCATCGCTGTCTCTGTCTTTCTTGGATTCTCTCTGCCTCTCTCTCCACACACATCCCTACTCCACTCAGAACCCCTTGCTTTTTCACATGCCCCTTACCACCTAAAGCTCACATTTTCCTTGAAGCTCACACTTTAAGAAAGTGGTAAGCCGGTTTTGCATCTTGTGGCTGCTACAGATTTCACTTATACTCTGTTGTTGTCTAAAAGGACTGCTCTTTAATCCTCACTTTGGTCCTTCACTGTAGAAGCTTATATCTTTGACTAATTCTTCTTTGATCTCTTCTTAGCTTTACTAGCCAGTTTTGTTAATATTGTTGTGTTTATAGCCAAACTCATTATGTTCAAATCAACACACTCCTAGAAAGACGAGTTTTACCCAAGGGCAGAAAATATTCTACTTTACCAATGGAATCGTTCTATCCCACATGCAGAAAGTAGGAAAGTTCTTTTTCATCATCCTGACTTAATTAGGTCAATTTTGAGGTGCAAAGGAAGCAATTCTAATTCATGGTCTCTTTGTTGACTCCAAACTGATGGAAAACCCTCCAATCAAAAGTCTGATAACAACAGTTCTGGGACTGTGCTTCCTTTGCAGGGGTCATGGGTTCCATCCCTGGTCAGGGAGATAAGATACCATATGCCAAGCGGCAGCCAAAAAAAAAAGTCTAATAACAGTTCTATATTTTGCTTGGCCCCTCATCTATTTGCTTGGAATGAAAACACTACTCCCTTTCTAGCAACAGTTGTGAGAATTAGCTGCTATAGGGGTAGAACAGAAGAGAAAGCACACTTTCAGGGTAAAATGCTGACTAAAATGTACAGATAAAAGAAATTTTTTAAAATAAGAGAGGCCAAGTAAGCCTCTTGAGAAGCATCTTCCTATTTCTAGCAGATTTTTAAACTTTGATTAATGGCTCTGGAGCTCAGCCCTTCACATATTTTTCAACAGAACAAACCTAAATGAAACAATTTTTCTTTGTCCAGAAAAAAGCTTTCAAAGTAAAATTATGTTAGCTATTTGAGTGTTACGTATCAAACGAAAATTCTATGTACTAGTGTTTAGAAATTACACATTTCCCTTTACCTAATCAGCTATTCTTCAGGTTTTCCTTTTGCCCTCCTAACTGTCTAAGTAAGTGTGCTACCTCAGATTTACTCTACAAATATTTCAGCTATCAAAAAAAAAAAAAGGGAATAATATACTACATAGCTAAAATTAAATCAGTTTAAAATTCTCAGGAGTTGAAATTATGGTTGCGGATGTTAATGGACTAATCAAACCATAGTTTTAGATGATGTTTCTGCAATATTCTAATTACTGCAATCTGATTTTCCTTAGTAATTATGAAGGTCAAAACTGAAAGCCTGATTCAAAAAGGAAATTAAAAGTTAAGAATAAAAGACAAGGAAGACATTTTAATCCCCAACATATGTCATGATAAATTATTAAGTTGACCTTGTAAAGTTAAAGATTTTGCTGTAAATCACATTGGAGTTGACTACAAGGTATGCAACTGTTTTCCAAGTCTTGAAACAGCATAATTTCACTTAACTGTGCTATTTTTCTTTTTCCAGAAAGGAGATTCACTATACATTCAATAAACAAAATCACTTCTACACGTTTTGATTTTTATACCTTTGTAAGGCTTTCATTGGAGAAGGCAATGGCAACCAACTCCAGTACTCTTGCCTGGAAAATCCCATGGATGGAGGAGCCTGGTGGGCTGCCATCTGTGGGGTCGCACAGATTCGGACATGACTGAAGCGACTTAGCAGTAGCAGCAGCAGCAGCAGCAAGGCTTTCATGTGCGTAAAAGCAGAAGTAGGGGGGAAATATTCTTTGTCAGACCATATGTCCCAATTTGGTGACTAAAAATATGTTCCTAAAATATGTAGGACAAGCACCAGCACTAGATGGACTAAGGGGCTACTTAGACTAATCATGTATTTTGGAAAGGGCTTCTCTGTTCTCGCAAAATAGATTTTTAGCTATATTCTGATGCCCAAGATTCCATCAATAAGTTCCTACATCTTTAGTAAAAAATAGCATTAGAATTTGGAAATTTCTAGTATCTCTAAGATGAGACTAATATTTATCTTTTTCAAAATTTCACTATGAAAAATGTAAAACATTCAGAAAAATTGGGAGGTAAATTTTTCCACTTAGAATTCAACAATCATTAACATTTTGCCATTCGATTTTATCTTTATATGTGTATTTTTGAGACATAAAAGTAAGGTATAGACATCGGTGATACTTCAACCCTAAAAACCTCAGCATAAATCTCCTAAAACCATAGCACTCTCCTGCATAATGACAATACCATTTTCTAACCACTCTTTTCTTTTTAAAATATTTATTTATTTATTTGGCTTTAGTTGTGGCACATCGGATCTTTACTTGTGGCATGTGGGATCTAGTTCCCTGACCAGGGATCAAACCCCAGGCCTCCTGTGCTGGGCATGCAGAGTCAGCCACTGGACCACCAGGGAAGTCCCTCTAATTACTCTTTTTAGTTACTCATCACTGGGGGCTTCCATGAATGAGTATGTGCAAAGCACAGGTTAATTAAAAAAATGTTGTTTTTCTCTTGTTAATCTACGTTTTGTTAGAAAAATTTACAGGACTCCATCTAGGAAACCTAAAATGAGTAGAAGGAAAACATTTTTTCCCTCTCTACCCCTCAAATTCTCTCTCTCTCTCTCTCTCTCTCTCTCTCTCTGTATATATATATATATATATATATATATATATATATATATATATATATTCTGTTCCAGGCTCCAAAAAAAGTCCACATGTTACTTTTGGTTATGTCCTTTTATTAACAGTCTCATATAGAGCTCTATCCCCATCTTTTTGATGTTTTGTTTTTTCATAACGCTGGTATCTTGAAGACAGCAAACCAGAAGTCTTAGAGAATGTCTTATTCTCCAGATTTGTCTAGTTATTTTTCCATGTGTCATCTTACTTATTTTTCCATTTTCTGAATTTCTTATAAACTGGAAGTTAGGTCTACCTAGAGACCTGAGTAGTTTCAGATCAAACATTTTTCAGCAAGAATCCTTCATAGGCCACCCGTGGGATCGCAAAGCGTCAGACACGACTGAACGACTGAACTGAACTTCACAGATGATGCCTAGGCACAATCATATTGCAGGATTAGGAAGCTGATAAAAATGGGCTGAAGGACTTCCATTTACACTGAGGTATGAATGATTCCTAGCAGGTCCTTTTCTGAGTCCAGAGTTTCATCAGAGGACTGTGAATTGAAAGCAATTAGGCCTCAAGATTCTCAGGGCAACATTGGCATGAACTTTGCTCCTGTGCTTGGGGAAATGAGCCCGGTTGGTGTAAACAGCAAGATTCCTCGCTAAGGTCAAGAAGACCACTTGCCTCAAAACCTAATGCCCCCAAAGTGCCTGTGGACCAAAATCCACTGCCATATTTCAGTAAAGCTGGTCTAATACAGGGACAGGCATTACGCAGTGTGACTACCCTGGCCTGGGGCTCAGAACTGAGTTCTGGTCCCAGCTCTGCCACCAAACAACTGTATGACTCAGGGAATCATTAACCTCTGGGGCTTTTATTGACTCACTCACAAAGAGGCCACTGTCCCAGCTGATCAATGTGAGATCACCTGTATTTATAACACAAGCACCGGTGTGAATGCATGTCAGTGTTTACTTCTCATGGAGACAGGAAAAAACACTGATTTTACGCCTCCCATTCCTTATGGAGCAGCAGTGAAGCCTCAGTCATTCCCAAGTTGAAGCATTCCCCTTTTTCCAACCACCCAATCATCAAGAGGGCAATAAATCAACCGTCTGAACACTTCCGTCTGTGATGTGATGGTGGCTTCCTTCCTGTCCCTCGAGGAAGCTCTGGACACCCGACCATCTATGGGAAAATGCGTGGAGCTGCCAGCCCTTTCTGAACCCTACGCAGGCTTCGGTGGCTGGAGAAAACTGAGTGTAATGTTTTCCAACTGCTAATGATGGGAAGGTGCTGGATAGCTGAGTGGGAGAGTCTGGGATCAGGGCCCTGCTTACTGTCCCTATAACCCGAAAAAAGTGAAAATGTTAGTCGCTCAGTCGTGTCTCACTCTTCGAGATCCCGTGGACCGTGGCCCTCCAGGCTCCTCTGTCCATGGGATTCTCCGGGCAAGAATACTGGAGTGGGTAGCCATTCCCTTCTCCAGGGGATCTTCCTGACCCAGGGATCTCTGGTCCCTTGCATTGCAGGCAGATCCTTACCTTCTGAGTAACCTAGGAGTGCCCTGGACACCTGCCCTGACAGCTCCCCCTGCAGGACAGAGGAGACCACGTTCCAGGAGGATTCTGCTCCCACTGCAGGTCCTGAGCACAGCAATCAGCAAAGCTAGCTCCGCAGTCCGTCTCACCCCATCCCTCCAACCAAAAATGTCCTCTAGAGGAACTCTTGCCTGTGTGTGCAAGGAGGACACGAGGAAGGGTAGAGAAACACTGACTCGTCGCCAAGAGTCCCGAGGAAAAATGAGGTGGGTCAGGAAGTGGCCAGTGGAGGGACACTGAGTTGGGGGTGTAAGGACACAACAGACAGAGCTGGAGTGGTGGATGAAAGCAGAGGAGAGAGTCAAGAGCGCTGGGCACCTGGGAGGCTGGAGAAGCATCAGGACCAAATAGCACACGTGCTCCTGTGTCCTCCTTCTCTGAGCCTCTGGTCATTTAACACTGCCTTGTGCATCTTTAGCTTCCCTTGTGGCTCAGATGGTAAAAAATCTGCCTGCCATTCAGGAGATCTGGTTCAATCCCCGGGCTGGGAAGATCCCTTAAAGAAGGGAATGACAACATACTCCAGTGTTGTGCCTAGAGAATATCATAGACGGAGGAGCCTGGTCTGCTACCGTCCATGAATGAGCAGCAAACACTTTCACTTCGTGCATCTTCAGTGGGGCAAAGGAAGAGACAGATATATTTCTTGTTTCTGGCTTTTTTTTTTTTTAACTAACAAGGGATTTAGGGAAGTCTTGACTTAAGTTTATTCTGCCTTATTTCTTTGGGTGAATAAACAGGTCTTACTCCTTAATCTCTGGATAGGGTGGAGTAGGGAGATGGAGCAGGGATGCAGGTGGGAGGCTGGCCCAGTTCATCAAGAAAGGAGACAAGACAAGCCGACAATTATTTAAAGCATGGCCAAGCCTCTGAAACTCAAGCCCTGGAGTCCAAGTTCTCTGGCCTTTAAGGCATTAGGCAAAATCCACATGGCTAGTTAAGTGTTTGCTTGATGGATGTGGGAGGATTAGATTAGAACAAAGACAAAGCTCAGTTGGTTGTTCTTAAGTATAATTTACTTAATTGTTTCTGGCCTTGTAAGTACACCCCAAGGCTTAATATTGATGTCTGTGATTCAACAAAAACAAACAAAAAAACCCAATAATGTCTTTATAGACTTGTGGTTTAATGGCTTTAAATAAATTAACTTCTTTTGGATCAATTCAGCACACTGATGATATCTGCAATCTACTAACTTTTTTATACTTCTCCCCTAAGTAACAACTTTAATATATAAGTTTTGGAGAAATCACTTTCTATCCATCAAGAAAAAAATTCTTTCTACATATAGAGAATTTCAAAAGGTATAGAGATGCCCATTAAAAAAAAAGCATCTACAAGAAAATCTGAGCCCTAAACCCCAGACTCCAGATACAGATTTAGACTCATGCTAATTTTTCACTGAAATGGGGTCTTTAAAAAAAAAAATTAAGAGCATTTGGTAGAGGCTGTAGAATATGCTTTGTGGGTCAGTCGTCAGTTCTGCACCAAATTAACTGTGTAACTGGCATGAACTGAACTGTTCTTCTTTTCCAGTTCATATTGAAGCCTAGCTGCCGTTGAGACTGTATTTGGCGAGGGAACTTTTAGGAGGTACTTAAGGTTAAGGAGGTCATAAAGTAGGGACCTAACCAGATAGGATTAGTGGCTTTAGAAGAAGAGGAAGACAATGAGACAGAGACAGAAGACACAAAGAGACACAGAGAGAGAGAGAGAGATCTCCATGAACATGTACCAAGGAAAGTCCACGTGAGCACACAGTGAGAAGACAGCCATCTGCAAGCCAGGAAGAGAGCTCTCAAGAGGAACCTACTCTGTTATCACCTTGATCTTAGACTTCCCAGCCTCCAAACCTTGAGAAAATAAATTTCTGCTGTTAAAGTGCCTCACTCCACCCTCCCAACGTCTATGGTACTTTGTTCTGGCAGCCCTGGCCAACTAAGACGATATTCTTAAGCAAGTTGTCTATAGCATCTCTGGGTCTCTGTTTCCTGATATGTAAATTTGTGGATCAGGCTAAATAAACTCCGTGGTCTCTGCCATATCTAGCATTACCACAATTCTAATGGAAATTTTTTGGCTCCAGAAGAGCCAAATTCTTTTTAATTCTGAGTTTCCAATTTTCATAAAAGTTACAAAACGGTACAGAGAAGTCCCAAGTATCTTTTATCCATGTTCACCAACTTTCAATATTTTCCCCTATTTACATTTTCATATTCTCTGTGTGTGTGTGTGTGTGTCTCTATTTGCCCAAACATCATTATTCTATTTTTTTGAACCATTTGAGGGTAAGCTGCAGCTATGATATTTCTTTATACCTGAATACACTGTTATGTACTTCCTAAAACAAGGATATTCTCTCACCTTGCTATGGTTTTTTAACATTGACATGACACTTTTATGTAATCTACAGCCCATGTTCTAATTTCTTTAATTGCTCTACTACAATCCTTAAAGCATTTTCCCTCCTAAATAGAAACCAGTCCGGCATCACATATTACATTTAGTTGCCATGTCTCTGTTGCCTCCTTCCATCTGGAACAGTGGCCCAGCTCTTCTTTGCTTTCATCACCTTAACAGTTCTGAAGAATATAGGCCAGTCATTTACTTGATTGCCTTTATATCGTGATTTGTTTAATGTTTCTTCATGATTCCATTCAGGTTATGCATCCCTGACTGGACCATGATTTAAGTGGCAAGCTGTGTACTTTTGAAGGTCTCACATTAGCAGGCACATGATGTTTCAGTGTCCTTCACTGATGAGGTTCATCTTGACAAGATCAAGGGATTGTCCAGTTTCCCCACTGTATACTTTCGATTTCCCCTTTGCAACTATTAAGGAATCTACAAAGAGATACGTTGAGACCATGCCATGATCTTCCTCACTGTATAACTTTCCCTGAAAACATAGCGTCCACTGATGATTCTTGACCCAGCCAGTCTTTACTATCATGCTTGGAAAATGGCGATTTTCAATGTCACCACTCCATCCATATTTTTCAGTCAAAAGTGAAAGTGAAGTTGCTGAGTTGTGTCTGACTCTTTGTGACCCCATGGACTGTAGCCTGCAGGCTTCTCTATCCACGGGATTTTCCAGGCAAGAGTACTGGAGTGCAGCGACCGAACCCAGGTCTTCCACCTTTCAGGCAGACGCTTTACCCTCTGAGCCATTTTTCAGTCAATGCAAATTATTGACCTGTTGGCCAGAACCCTCATTCTCATTCTCTCTGCATTATTATACTCATGGATTCTTATTTTATTCAAGGGGTAAATAGTCTATCACCTTCTTATTTATTTTGAAGCCTAGATTTCCCCCAGATTTGGCCAGTAAGAGCCCCTTCAAACTGGCTCTTATGTCCTTTTGATATACTCCCTTCTTTCTAACATTTTCAAGAAATATTGACTAAAACCAAAGGCAAATAAAAATAAGTGCTACTTTTTTGGATTATGAGGTCCCAGGAGCAAAGTTCAGGACAGATTATCAATCATAGTTGTTCAAAAGTCTGTTAGGCACTGTAAATATATACAACATATTCTCTTCAGTTTTGTTATTTTTAGATCTTCTAGTTAGTTCCCATAATTAGTCTTTATGGTTATCATAGGTAATTAGACTGGAGTTGGCCAGAATCCTTGGACTAATTTGGAGACAAGACTGCAGCCAAAGCTTCTTTTCAACATGGAGTCCTTTCACTGATTTAGATGCCAACTTTTTTTTATCATCAGTCCCTTCCAACTGCGAGCATGTCCATAGACTGTTCCCTTCACTTTAGCCCTTGGCATCTGGTCTCTGCAGAAGCTGGATGTTTCTTCTAGCTTCTATAATCTTGAGAACAAAGCAGATTTTTCTCCCAAACTCAGTAGTAATTTTCATTCAACACTGCTATCAACATCAAGGCACTAAGCTAGAGGCTTCCAAACCTTCTCTGTATATAATGCTCCCCTTCTCTCAGCAAATTTTTCCAATGCCCCCAGGCCAAAAGAAATACCAAACAGTTCCTTTCATGAAGTACTCAGGCCCAAACAATTTATTATTTTAGTCCAGCATCTTTGTTTGGAAAAAATGGTAACACATAAATTGAAAAAAGGTATATATATATATATTTTCATAACGAAGTTTTTCATGTAAGCCATCTCCTGCCATAAACAAAGAAACTGAAGATCAGCATAAACGTCATCACTAGATACAAGAAGGTGAGCTTAAGGTCCCTAATACACACTTTTCTGGTCCACGTGCGCCGAATAATGGTCGAAATTGGCGCTATGGTCTCCACTGGGGAGTGGTCGAGATTCTCTCCATTCATCTTTAGAGCCAGTGGGAAGTGGGTTCACATGAGGGTGTGGAATAGGGTATGTTTACCATCTCCCCCAGGGAAAGGGCTTGGACCTGATGCAAAGATAGGGATAGGTGATGAACTCCCACGTTTTCCTCATCCCTACACCCACTCCAAATCCCATTAAAACTTACCTGTCACTTTCCTAGTCACCCAGGTTCAAGCCTTCCCTACAGTCTTTGGAGGAGAATGTGAAAGGTAGCTACATTCATGACATTCAAGAAAAACCCTCTTTCCCCACCTCTTTATGTTTGACCTGTGCAAGGAAGCTGCTCCAAATTTTCCCTTCTTCCACTCCAACCTCATCTGAGTTAAATTCACGCATTCCAGTCCATTTTAATTCGCTGATTCCTAGAATGTCGACATTCACCCTTGCCATCTCTTGTTTGACCACTTCCAATTTGCCTTGATTCATGGACCTGACATTCCAGGTTCCTATGCAATATTGCTCTTTACAGCATCGGACCTTGCTTCTATCACCAGTCACATCCACAGCTGGGTACTGTTTTTGCTTTGGCTCCACCTCTTCATTCTTTCTGGAGTTATTTCTCCGCTGATCTCTAGTAGCATATTGGGCACCTAATGACCTGGGGAGTTCCTCTTTCAGTATCCTATCATTTTGCCTTTTCATACTATTCATGGGGTTCTCAAGGCAAGAATACTGAAGTAGCTTGCCGTTCCCTTCTCCAGTGGACCACATTCTGTCGGCTCTCCACCATGACCCACCTGTCTTGGGTTGCCCCGCAGGCATGGCTTGGTTTCGTTGAGTTAGACAAGGCTATGGTCCTAATGTGATTAGATTGACTAGTTTTCTGTGAGTATGGTTTCAGTGTGTCTGCCCTCTGATGCCCTCTTGCAACACCTACCATCTTACTTGGGTTTCTCTTACCTTGGGCGTGGGGTATCTCTTCACGGCTGCTCCAGCAAAGCAGAGCCGCTGCTCCTTATATTGGACGAGGGGTATCTCCTTATCGCCGCCATTCCTGACCTTCAACGTGGGATAGCTCCTCTAGGCCCTCCTGCGCCTGAGCAGCCACAGCTCCTCGGGTTGCTCCTCCTGCCCTGGCCTCGGGCTCGGGTGGCTCCTCAGGGTCACCGCCCCTGGTCTCAGGTGCGAGGTGTCTTCTCCCGGCCACCACTGGCCTCGGACGCAGGGTAGCTCCTCTCGGCCGTGCTTGGTGCGCCAGCTGGCAGCTGCCTGCGCTTAGTGCGCCAGCTCTAATGGGTGAATTTAACTCAGATGACCATTATATCTACTACTGCGGGCAGGAATCCCTCAGAAGAAATAGAGTAGCCATCATGGTCAACAAAAGAGTCCGAAATGCAGTACTTGGATGCAATCTCAAAAACGACAGGATGATCTCTGTTGTCTCCAAGGCAAACCGTTCAATATCACAGTTATCCAAGTCTATGCCCCAACCAGTAACACTGAAGAAACTGAAGTTGAACGGTTCTATGAAGACCTACAAGACCTTTTTTAGAACTAACACTCAAAAAACATGTCCTTTTCATTATAGGGGACTGGAATGCAAAAGTAGGAAGTCAAGAAACACCTGGAGTAACAGGCAAATTTGGTCTTGGAATGTGGAATGAAGCAGGGCAAAGACTAATAGAGTTTTGCCAAGAAAATGCACTGGTCATAGCAAACACCCTCTGCCAACAACACAAGACAAGACTCTACACATGGACATCACCAGATGGTCAGCACCGAAATCAGATTGATTATATTCTTTGCAGCCAAAGGTGGAGAAGCTCTATACAGTCAACAAAGAGAAGACCAGGAGCTGACTGTGGCTCAGATCATGAACTCCTTATTACCAAATTCAGACTCAAATTTAAGAAAGTAGGGAAAACCGCTAGACCATGCAGGTATGAGCTAAATCAAATCCCTTATGATTATACAATAGAATTGAGAAATAGATTTAAGGGCCTAGATCTGATAGATAGAGTGCCTGATGAACTATGGAATAAGGTTTGTGACATTGTACAGGAGACAAGGATCAAGACCGTCCCCATGGAAAAGAAACGCAAAAAAGCAAAATGGATGTCTGAGGAGGCCTTACAAATAGCTGTGAAAAGAAGAGAGGCAAAAAGCAAAGGAGAAAAGGAAAGATATAAGCATCTGAATACAGAATTCCAAAGAATAGCAAGAAGAGATAAGAAAGCCTTCTTCAGCGATCAATGCAAAGGAATAGAGGAAAACAACAGAATGGGAAAGACTAGAGATCTCTTCAAGAAAATTAGAGATACCAAGGGAACATTTCATGCAAAGATGGGCTCGATAAAGGACAGAAATGGTATGGACCTAACAGAAGCAGAAGATATTAAGAAGAGGTGGCAAGAATACACAGGAGAACTGTACAAAAAAGATCTTCATGACCCAGATAATCATGATGCTGTGATCACTCATCTAGAGCCAGACATCCTGGAATGTGAAGTCAAGTGGGCCTTAGAAAGCATCACTATGAACAAAGCTAGTGGAGGTGATGGAATTCCAGTTGAGCCGTTTCAAATCCTGAAAGATGATGCTGTGAAAGTGCTGCACTCAATATGCCAGCACATTTGGAAAACTCAGCAGTGGCCACAGGACTGGAAAAAGTCAGTTTTCATTCCAATCCCAAAGAAAGGCAATGCCAAAGAATGCTCAAACTACCGCACAATTGCACTCATCTCACATGCTAGTAAAGTCATGCTCAAAATTCTCCAAGCCAGGCTTCAGCAACATGTGAACCGTGAACTCCCTGATGTTCAAGCTGGTTTTAGAAAAGGCAGAGGAAATCAGAGATCAAATTGCCAACATCCGCTGGATCATGGAAAAAGCAAGAGAGTTCCAGAAAACATCTATTTCTGCTTTATTGACTATGCCAAAGCCTTTGACTGTGTGGATCACAAGAAACTATGGAAAATTCTGAAAGAGATGGGAACACCAGACCACCTAACCTGCCTCTTGAGAAATCTGTATGCAGGTCAGGAAGCAACAGTTAGAACTGGACATGGAACAACAGACTGGTTCCAAATAGGAAAAGGAGTATATCAGGGCTGTATGTTGTCACCCTGCTTATTTAACTTATATGCAGAGTACATCATGAGAAACGCTGGACTGGAAGAAACACAAGCTGGAATCTAGATTGCAGGGAGAAATATCAATAACCTCAGATATGCAGATGACACCACCTTTATGGCAGAAAGTGAAGAGGAACTAAAAAGCCTGTTGATGAAAGTGAAAGAGGAGAGTGAAAAAGTTGGCTTAAAGCTCAACATTGAGAAAATGAAGATCATGGCATCTGGTCCCATCACTTCATGGGAAATAGATGGGGAAACAGTGGAAACAGTGTCAGACTTTATTTTTGGGGGGCTCCAAAATCACTGCGAATGGTGACTGCAGCCATCAAATTAAAAGACGCTTACTCCTTGGAAGAAAAGTTATGACCAACCTAGATAGTATATTCAAAAGCAGAGACATTACTTTGCCGACTAAGGTCCATCTAGTCAAGGCTATGGTTTTTCCTGTGGTCATGTATGGATGTGAGAGTTGGACTGTGAAGAAGGTTGAGCGCCAAAGAATTAATGCTTTTGAACTGTGGTGTTGGAGAAGACTCTTGAGAGTCCCTTGGACTGCAAGGAGATCCAACCAGTCCATTCTGAAGGAGATCAGCCTTGGCATTTCTTTGGAAGGAATGATGCTAAAGCTGAGGCTCCAGTACTTTGGCCACCTCATGCGAAGAGTTGACTCATTGGAAAAGACTCTGATGCTGGGAGGGATTGGGGGCAGGAGGAGAAGGAAACGACCGAGGATGAGATGGCTGGATGGCATCACCGACTCGATGGACGTGAATCTGAGTGAACTCCGGGAGATGGTGATGGACAGGGAGGCCTGGTGTGCTGCGATTCATGGGGTCGCAAAGAGTCGGACACGACTGAGCGACTGAACTGAACTGAACTCCAACCTCTCCTAAGCGTGCACAGAACTGTATCCATCCCCAAGCTGGCCTTGGTCTCTTCACTTCCTTAACCAATGACTTCTGATAAATCCCAAGCTCTTCTGTTTGGATTTACAACAAAGGAACTCAGAAAGAGACCTTAGAGATAGCTATCACTCCCCATATTCATACATTTTTTTCTTTCATATTCGTATACATACATACATCTATCCCTCAAAATTGGCTGTGAAGCTTCCACTTAAGTGGGTAAAACGGCGGTGATAGTCAACCCCGCCTTTGGAGAATTACAATTTTATTGCAGAGGGGGAAAAAAGGCAAAACAAAACAAACATGGCATTTTGGGGGTGCAGAATGTCGGTGCTTGACACGTAGCTGGTGCTTCAGAAACATTTAGTATTGATATTGGGTGACCGTGGTCAATGAGCTCGCCAAGCTTTTAAGATGTACCTGGCTGATTCCGTGCAGCGTGGTGGCAGGTAAACGCAGCAGGGCGAGGACCCGGGATCGCGGAGACTGCAGCCCTATCTCCACGCCCTGGCCCATTTCTTGTCTATACCAATAATGAAAAGTGTGCGGTCACAGCTGGAAGGGGCTACTCCTAGGGCAGGGGGCTTGCCAAAGGGACCACCCTCCATCGGGAAAGCTGGAACCAGCTGTGGGCGGACTGAGCCGGCGTGCCGAGGAGCTGTGGAGCCCTGGGGGTGGGGGGCGAGCAGCTATCGCTTCTTTTGACCCCGCTCCCCCGGGCTGCGGGCCAGCCCAACCCCCGAATCCTGCAGCCGAGACACCGGCTAGTTCACGCTGCCGGCTGTCGACGATTAAACCAGAGGTTCAGATTATACTGGAAAAAATTAAGTAACGTATACTAAGCTATTTAGTCATGGCTCATAAAAAGGCAGACTTCTAGGTATAGCCATTAAAAAAAGAAAACCATTTAATTTGACAAGGAAGAAACACTTTTAAGTGATTACTGGGAAGAGACGGAAGAAGCCAACGCCAGGAGTTCAGTGATAGTTTACTCTGAGAGCGACAAAAGGGGCGCCGAAATAGCTCAGTTGGGAGAGCGTTAGACTGAAGATCTAAAGGTCCCTGGTTCGATCCCGGGTTTCGGCAGAGCTTTCCTTTTTCAATCCAGACATTCGAATTTCGTAAATTCCCTTCTGTAAAGTAGCCTGGCTCATTAATTCCGGCGCAGGTAAAGCATGAGACTTGAAGGGCGAGCGAGAAGTGGTAACAGCCGTTCTGGGGCAACCCTAGGTGGCTTCTCCTCCCGGCCACTTCCGGAGCGTCTCCTGGTCTGGCGTCGGAGGCGCTGCTGCGCGTGCGCAATGCGGCGCGTGGGGGCTGCAGCCGCCCTGCTCCAGCGGAGAGCCGGATGTGCAGCGATCCGGTGACCGCAGCGCCCCCGGGTGGTGAGAGGAGAATGTGAGCTGGTTGCCGTGAGAAAACCGTAGATCTTTCTGCCGGGGCGGGGGCGCGGCCAAAAGGAAAAGCTGGTCCTAAATTTCATCCGCGTGCGTGCGTGCTGAGCTGCTTCAGTCGTGTCCGAGTCTGTGCGACTTTGGGGACTGTAGCCCGTCAGGCTCTTCTGTCCGTGGGATTCTCCAGGCAAGAATACTGGAGGGGGTTGCTGTGCCCTTCTTCAAATTTCATTCGCAAAGCTTCCCAATTTGAAAATCAAAATCCCTACTGTTGAATCAAATGGCATTCCTCTGATCCTGCCCAGGGAGGGAACCGGACGGCTGGGTATTCCTGGTGAAAATACACCAAACGCGGCTCTGGGATGCCACGGTCAGGGCTATTTGTCCAATAGGTAAAAGCATGGCAGCTTTACATCTCTGTGAAATTAATCAGTTCTGTGTCGCAACAACTTTATTTACAGTCTCGATCAGAAGTTCGCAAAGTGATCCCAGGGCTAGCAGCCGCAACTTCACAAGTTCTCAGCCGCGCTTGACACCTACTGAATGGGAAACTGGGGTGGGCCCATCGCTAGTTCTTTTAACAAGTATTCAGGGGATATAAAAATCGCGGGTTCTATCCGTGGGCCAGGAAGATCCCCTGGAGGAGGGCATAGCAACCCACTCCAGTATTCTTGCCTGGAGTCCCAAAGAGTCCGAAACGACTGAAGCAACCCAGCACAGGGGATTCCGAAGCAGCTAAAGTTTGAGGGCTGCTTATCTAGACATTCCTTTCAGTTTTTAAAACAGCCCTTTCCTAAGACTGTTTTTGTGGACAGACTTTCCCCTTGTGCTTTTCCCCTGCAAGTTTGAAATAAAGCTTTGCCATCTGCTCAGAATTCATTTTTCTGAGCATTTTTGCTTTCACGGTGAATGTGTGTGTTGGTGATGGGATGTGTTGGGGGCATGGACCCATGGGACGGACCCACTCCAAAGCTAATGTAGGTGCTTCTGAGTAAAGAAAAGGGAACAGGGGGGCCTGATATATATTGTGCAGGCTCCTGGGAGCTGAGCCAGGATCCGAAGGTAGAAGTTGTAAGGATGCAGATTTTAACTGAAGGAAGAAGAAATTTCAGCCTATTGTGAAGTGAAGTGAAAGTCGCTCGTTCGTGTCCGACTCTTTGAGACCCCATGGACTGTATAGTACAAATTCGCCAGGCCAGAATACTGGAGTGGGTAGCCTTTCCCTTCTCTAGGGGATCCCAACCCAGGGATTGAACCCAAGTCTCCTGCATTGCAAGTAGATTCTTTACCAGCTGAGTCACAAGAGAAGCCCTCAGTCTATTGGAGTCGCTATAAAAGGGAAGATGCATTTTAGCGAGGAGATGAGTTGCTGGTCAACAGATCAAAGACAGTCATTTGTGGGACCTATGCATGAAATCTTGCATATATTCTGCTTCTCTTGGGTTGAAAGGGAAGGCAACTCACATTATGAAATCTTGTGTGCATTCAGGTTGTTATTTCACTCATTGATTGAACACCAATTATATACCTCCCTCTATGTGATCCTTAAAACTACCCTGTGAAGTTGCTTATTATTATCTTCATTTTACATATAACAGTCGTAGGAGTGCAAGGATTAAACATATGTCAGGTGTCTACATCCTAAATGTTATTAAGAGTGAACAGATGTTGGGATGTTTGGGTGCATAAAAGTAAGAATAGTTTCAGTGAAAGCCTCTCAGTCACGTCTGACTCTTTGTAACCACATGGACTATACAGTTCATGGAATTTCCCAGGCCAGAATACTGGAGTGGGTAGCCATTCCCTGCTCCAGGGGTTCTTCCTACCCAAGGCTCCAGGGGTTCTTCCTACCCAAGGGATCAGACCCAGGTCTTCTGCACTTCAGGCAGATTCTTTACCCTCTGAGCTACCAGGGACATCCAGGGAAGAATAGTTGCAGGAGTAAGCTAAAATCTTTGCTGGTTAATCAGGAATGGCTCTCTGGGCAAGTAGGTCTTGATTGGGCCCTCAGAGGAAGGTTTCTTGGTTAGGGAAACCCCAAACTGGAGTGCACCCAGACATCCAGCTGTTCAGATGGGAGGAGAATGGTGTGGGTGCCAGGCAGTGACAGTGAGTGTTCATTTCAGGCAGCCTGAGGCCCGATTACCTTGTGGGCAGACACAATAAGACTGTGTATCTGCTGCAGGAACTCAGACTTTTGTATGGGAGGTGGGCTTGAGGCTCACACTGGGTTAGAAGTCTGAAGAGGTGTTGGAAAACACATTTTAACTGAGTAACTTTTAAAGATCACATTGGCTTTCTTCAGTAATTCAGGAACCAGGGAGCGTCCCTGCTGGTTCATAAATAAATAAAAAGGGGTCTGAGAAGCTGTTCAGAAGGCAGAAGGAGGCAGGACAGGAAGTTATTCTAGCAGAGATCTGATTGTTTCAGACAAGGCCACCTTCCTCTGGGAGGGCCAACAGGGGTCTATCAGATGAATTGAGGGCTTCCCTTGTTGGCTCAGCTGATGAATCTGCCTGCAATGCGGGAGACCTGGGTTCGATCCCTGGGTTGGGAAGATCCCCTGGAGAATACTCCAGTATTCGGGCCTGGAGACATGACTGAGTGACTTTCACTTCACTTCACCTCTGTTGGAGATGGAGAATTTCCCTTCTACCCCTCTTGAGTTCTTATGGCTGGACTAATAATAAAATTGACCCAAGACAGATTGACAAGAGAAAGAGAGACACATTTTAATACATGCTCATGGAAGTCTCAGAGAAATGAGACCTGAGAAATGGACAAAGCAGGCAGTTTTTTTAGTCTTTAGACGAGGAAACAATCTGTGAGGAATTGACAGGGTGAAGAAACTAAGGCTTTGGGTGCTTAATTAGTGAAGAATCTAAGCAGAATTTGGGCTTGGGGTGGTAAATTGAAATAGTAACCAGGTTTGTTCATATAGACTTCTGAGCTGAATTCCCCCTCTCTGGTGATAAGGGTGTCCTCTACCTCCTGTTGCAGGGAGAGTGCCATTCACAGGGGAGATGTTTTCCTGCTTTCAGGGAGATTTAGGAGGGTTCAGGGTCCCTCTAGCATTGGCCATTAAAAAAAAATTATTTTTGACTACTCTGGATCTTTGTTGCCATGTGTGGGCTTTCTCTAGTTGTGGAGATCGGGGGCTACTGTCTAGTTGCGATGTGTGGACTTCTTATTGTGGCTTCTCTTGCAGCAAGGGCTTAATTGCTCCTTGGCATGTGGGATCTTCCTCGACCAGGGATTGAACCCATGTCCCCTGCTTTGGTAGGCAGATTCTTAACCACTGGACCACCTGGGAAAGTCCCAGTCTATTTCGTAAGTAGCTTTGATTCAAAATAATCAATATGTCATTGAGGCACATTTTGGGGGTGACCTACCCTGGGCACTGGCACCTCACTGGTGCTGACCAGGTAATGCCAGACTGACTAGAAGATGACGTTCCTGGGAGAGGAGGAAGCTGTCATTAGGTTAGGTATTAATTCTTCATCCCAGTACTAACCAGGTCCAAGCCTGCTTAGATTCCAAGATCAGACAAGATGGGGTGCGTTCAGGGGGGTTTAGCCATAGACAAGTTAGGTATTAAGTCTCGGTTTGGGGACCTTGGGCTTAGCATAAGTGGCTACATTTTGGGCTGGAAAGCTAATTTTTGTTTTGCTTTTATATTACATTTTTATTTTGCAAGAAAATAAAGTATACAACTTAAAAATAAAATTAAAACATTAAGCAGTTCATCAAAATATTTCAGCCTACTGCATATGGAAACTATGATAGCTCATTTTTTTTAAAACAAGGGAACAGTTAAGAAGATATTTTGCGTAGGCCTTCACTGGATCTGTTTTCCTAAAAGGTTTTGCTGACTTTGTGGGAGGCAAGAATGATTAGGAAGAAGGTAGGCAACCTTTAAAAAAAATTAAATATGTATTTTATTAAAAATAACTGCATATGCATATATTTTATTTTAAAAAATATTGCACATGTATACATATTGGGGCTTCTCAGGTGGAGCTAATGGAAAAAAATCTGCCTGCCAATGCAGGAGACCCAGGTTCAATCCCTGAATCGGGACAATCCCCTGAAGTAGGAAATGGCAACCCACTCCAGCATTCTTGCCTGGAAAATTCCATGGGCAGAGAAGACTGGTGGGCTGCAGTCCATGTGGCCTCAAAGAGTCACACACGACTGAGTGACTGAGCACACACACGTGTACACGTATGTTCATACCATGTAATTTTTAACCTTAATATGTAAAGTCTACAGATGTAATCTGATCATTTTTATTGCCTTTCAGTGCCATGTGACCTGCTCTAATAGATGTCAGACACCATCAGTTTCCAGTGGTGAAGGCTGAGAAATACTGAACATGCGTTGTCTCCTAGGGACCCTCTGATACCAGGTATCTCCTGGCTCTTGATAACAGATCAGGGGTAGTGTGTAGCTCTTTATAAATGGAGAGGGGTGTAAAGGGTGAAAGTGAAGTGTGGAGTCAGCCCTTATTCCAGAAAAGAAATGCTTTCAGTGGAAAGAACACCATCACATTAAAGATTTATAAGACTTAATGCTCAGCCCAGGTCTTTATTGTCAGCAGAAAGGTTGTGAATATCTCCTCTAGCTTCAAGGCCTTTATCTTGGGTGGCCAGGGGGAAGGCTTTTTCTCCTGTTTCCTTGGTGAGCTTTTGGAAAAAACCTGGGCCCTCTGGGTCATCTGATAAATTTCTAATGGACAGGCAAGCGTTGCTAAATGACTATCTCTAATTATCCCAGACGCTGTATTCATTTTAGGTTAGAACTAGGATGTAATGAAACTGTTACAGTTGTTACGCACAATATAAAACTAGATTAGCATTTAATAATTCATTGAGGCTTTTCATGTAATCAATGTGTACATGCCTTAATGCCCATTTTATTAGTCTTGGGTCCTATTTCTACTCATTTAAATGTAGAGTGGTTTATAGTTTAGTTTCCTGTTATAGTATTTATCCATCTCAGACTTATCTCATGTTGAAATCTGACGTTGGTCAGAAATACAACTCCTGCTGGGATTGGCCTTCAGTTCTGGGAATACATGAATCCTGCACAATCATCCTTAACAGGTGATGTCAGAAAGGACTGCTTTGTTTAAGGATAGCTCACTTTGTTTAAAATCTTGGAGGGTTGTTTGCAGAGTAGTATTTGGGAGAGGGCCAGCAGACAGCCTGGGGAATGAAGCAGGACAGTTTGATGAGGGGCAAGGCTCTTCATAAAAGATGCCCAGCTCTCATGTGAGTTCAAAAAAATTGAAAATTTCATATAATGAGTTGTCTTAAAGCAGGGGTGTGCAAATATTTGACTGTTACTACCTAAATATATTTTACAGTGCATTTGGGGCAACCCTGCCTTTACATACTCCACTGGCCTTCTAGTTCAGAGAAGCAAAGAATGACCAGAGTTGCCATTTCCAGAGTGCTGTCCATGTGCCAGGCATTCTAAGATGGGAGTTCGAATCCTGGGTTGGGAAGAGCCCCTGGAGAAGGAAATGGCAACCCATTCCAGGATTCTTGCCTGGAAAATCCCATGGACAGAGAAGCCTGGTGGGCTACAGGCCATGGGGTCACAAAAGAGTTGGACACCACTTAGCAACTAAATGGCAATAAGTGGTAGATAAGACTAGTTAGTAAAGTTTATTACATAGGTTTTTCAGGTGCCATTTGTGGGCTGAGTAGGGTGTACATTTGTCTCCGGGGATTAACTGCTGTCCTCTCTGGTAGAGAGGGAACGGGGAACATCCTTACAAGTTTATGTCCTATTTTTAAGCAAATGAGGGAGGTCAGAGAGCTTTGCTTGTATCTGCTTCTTCTCTTCTCAATTGCCTTTAGCGCAAAATAATAATTTGCCAAAGTGGCATGTTTGGGGTGGCATGTTT
This sequence comes from Ovis aries, assembly GCF_016772045.2. Lineage (NCBI taxonomy): Eukaryota > Metazoa > Chordata > Mammalia > Artiodactyla > Bovidae > Ovis > Ovis aries. Next base: position 69,644,290 of record NC_056063.1, on the reverse strand, counting down.
GGGGTGGCATGTTTGGGGTGGCATGTTTGGGGTGGCATGTTTGGGGCAGCATGTTTGGAGTGGCATATGCTACCCTTGAGGCAGAATCTGCTACCCTTCAAAAATATCTACTGAGATATGACTTCTTTGTTTTTGCTATTGCTGGTAGTTCATGAAGGAAGAGGGTGGAGTAGAGTGAGGTGCAGACATTGCTGGCAGAGAGCGTAAAAAGTGTGGTCTCAGTGGCATGGATCCTGTTGTCTCTTAATCTTAAGTATGTCTAGAAGCAATACCAGTATACCAGTATACCTGAATTTTAAAAAGCCTCAGAATTTTAAAAAGCACTTTGCATCCTAAGATAGACCAAGACAACCCCCCAGGGGATCTCTCTGACTGGTTAGAGTCCCCATAATAAATGAAACTATCAGCCTTTCCTGAAAGTTATTAACTCTGTATTAAAGATAATTTCATTCACAACCATCTCAATGTTGTTATCTGAAGACAGGTAGTAACCTTTGAAGATAAAAATACTGTGACAAAATCACTTCTTCCCACCATGAACAAACTAACTATAAATTTGATAACACAGCTCATCTGAGGTATAGATGTGGCTTATTAGATTTTTTTTTGATTTATTTAAGAGTTTCTTTTTTGTTTTCTTTTTAAGCCAGTCTTAAAAAAAATTATTTATATATTTATTATTTGGCTGCACCATGCCTTAGTTGCTGCACGTGGGATCGAGTTCCCTGACCAGACAGAACCTAACCCTAATACTGCATTGGGAGGGTGGAGTCTCAGCCACTGGACCACCAGGGAGGTCCCAAAGCCAGTCTTTTTAAAACTTGGATTGCCTTATCTAACCTCTCAGCAAGTAGATTACTTGTTTTTTAAAATTCGAAATGCTTTTCTTAGAGCAAATGTCTCCTTAAAGATGGACTCAGTGTTAGAAAAGTAAAAAAAAAAAAAAAAAATCAATAGAGTTTCAGGCAAATTGAAATGGGTTTAGCTGCTCCTCAGCATGTGGGATCTACCTGGACCCATGTCTCCTGCATTGGTAGGCAGATTCTTTACCACTGAGCCACCTGTGAAACCCTGAGCTGAACTTTTAAACCATATTTAGTATCCCATAAAGTACTGGAGATAATCTCACCCAATAGCAATGATGCGTACATTCCCTAATTGGATTGAATGCTAAGGGATTTTAATATTACATCCATAAACTATATCTAGATTTGAACGATCTAATCTCTTATGCTAGGAATAATTATTAACAGAAAAGTTTGGTTTTGTTCCTTTTTTTAACAAAATGAAGGCCTGATTTATTTAGCTGTTGAGAAGGCAGGAATGGCATACTGGTAGAGGGTGCATAGAAACCACTCCATTGTGAGCATTGTTTTATGTCAGGATGGCAAACTGCTCCTAGAAAAATGTAGTCAGGTGCCTGTTTATTCCACATCTGATTCTGTTAGCGTCTCCTCAGTTAGTGTCCATCTTTCAAGTTCTCGCTCACGTTTTGCCTCTCATGAAGCCCATTCGCCATAGATTAAGCTGCAATGGATCGCTCCCATTTTAATCTCCCAGTGTGCTCTGCACTCTGCACTCTGCACTGGGCATGTGATTCTGTCCCATCTGTCATTTTCGGTTTCAAATGTGTGCTCATTTCCTATGGCAAAATGCCACCTCCTCAGAAAAGGTGGTTTGGACATCAGGAAGAGATACTTGAGAGTCTCTGTGTTCTAGTGGGCAAATGTGAGGATTATGGAGGAGTGGTCTCCGAAAGAAGTCATCTGACCGGGAATGGCTGGAAGGATGTGAGCTTATTCCCTGAGAGGTTGGAGGAGTGCTGGGATTGAAGAAGGAAAGGAAAAGGGCAAAGACAACAGAAAAAAAATCTGGCAGGCTGGAGGGGTGGTGGTGGTGGTGTAGTCGCTCAGTCGTGTCCAACTTTACGTGGCCCCATGGACTGTAGGCTCCTCTGTCCATGGAAGTTCTGCAGTAGGGGATGTCAAATCCTCTCCCTAGCAGAGGTGGGGGTGGAGACAGACGTTGGGACAGTTGATCTCACCCCTAAAAGCAGGGAATCCTTAGAAGTGGGTTATCTCAGATCTCGAGAGAAACTTCAGGAGAGCCAGAAAGCAACTTTATTCCTTTTAAATCTGAGTTCTCAGTTGTGTTCATGGTAACACTGGATTGCTTCAACCAACCTGGCTGAAGGATCTGAATTGCGAGTCACTGCAACAACTTACGAACTCTCACATTGAACTCTCACATTGTAAAAACAAACGATTCATCAAAGTGATGTGCATTTTCGACCGCAGTGGATGAAGTGGAGGAATGCGGTCCAGCAAGAGGCAGAGGAGAAGGCTGAAACCACAGGTGGGTACCGCAGCTCTGTGGATACACGTGGTGGGAGCTGCCTGGGCCTGAGCTCTGACCTCACCTATTGGCTGTGAAATGTTCACAGGTTCTGGAGTCCTTCTCAGTTTCGGCTGGCCCACCTGTAAAACAGAAGGAAAAATAAATACTTATTTTATAGGGCTCTTGAGCGAATTAAATGAAATGATCCAGGAAGTGCTCCTCCTGTGGCACCGGGCGTACTTAGCGCTCAGTTGGCGCCCCCTGCTGGCCGCTCTCTTCCTTCAGGGATGGGTTCAAGCGTCAGCTCCTGCCGGTTTTCCCGGGAAATCTTCGGGGTTTTCCCGCTTTGTACTTCCCGCACCTTATATGTTTATCCATCTAGATAATATTTCCTGACTGGCTGCTATCATCTCCTTAAGATGTCCATCCATGTGCAATGCAGAGAGCGCGCAGTCGCGCTCAATGCAGATTTATCCAATGAATGAGTACATTTCCTTTTTCATCCTCCTGGCAGCGGTGATGGTGGCTCATCAGCATATTATGGCTTCTGGCTGTACTTGTTTTTATTATGTTCTCTAACAAGAGATCACGGAGAAGGCAAGGCACCCCACTCCAGTACTCTTGCCTGGAAAATCCCATGGACGGAGGAGCCTGGTAGGCTCCAGTCCATGGGGTCGCTAAGAGTCGAGTATGACTGAGAGACTTCACTTTCACTTTTCACTTTCATGCATTGGAGAAGGAAACGGCAACCCGCCTCCAGTGTTCTTGCCTGGGGAATCCCAGGGACAGGAGCCTAGTGGGCTGCCGTCTATGGGGTTCCACAGAGTCGGACACGACTGAAGCGACTTAGCAGCAGCAGCGGCAGCAGCAACAAGAGATCAAACTCTTTTGAAGGTCTGGGCCGAGATTCCTATTCCTTTTTTTTTCAATGTTTATTTGCTTATTAATTATTTGGCTGTGCTGGGTCTTATAAGTTGCAGCTTGTGGGGTCCTTGCTCTTCCTCGGGGTATAAGGGGTCTTTAGTTTCAGCAGGACCTAGTTCCTTGACCAGGGATGGAACCCAGGCTCCCTGCATTGAGAGCATGGAGTCTTAGTCACTAGACCACCTGGGAAGTCCCCCTATTGTTCTGTGCCTTAGATCACCCAGCCTTGTGCCAGAAACATTCTAGGTTCTCAAGCAGTGCTTCTTTTTTTTTTAAAAATTTTTAATTTTACTTTATTTTACTTTACAATACTGTATTGGTTTTGCCATACATTGACATGAATCCGCCACGGGTGTACATGAGTTCCCAATCCTGAACCCCTCCCACCTCCCACCCCATATTATCTCTCTGGATCATCCCCGTGCACCAGCCCCAAGCATCCTGTATCCTGTATCGAACATAGACTGGCGATTTGTTTCTTACATGATAGTATACATGTTTCAATGCTACTCTCCCATATCATCCCATCCTCTCCCTCTCCCTCAGAGTCCAAAAAAAGTCCGTTCTATACATCTGTGTCTCTTTTGCTGTCTCGCATACAGGGTTATCCTTACCATCCTTCTAAACAAGCAATGCTTCTTGACATCTATTGATTTGACAACAGGTAACTCTTTCAGACAGTCTAGAAAGATTTGTGGTTGATTTAAAATTATGGATGATTTTTAGTGTTTTTCTTTTGGTTTATGTATTAAATATTTTTTCACCTGTATTATTTTAGGAAAGGAAGAAAAAGAAACCTTCTTCAGAATTCCATGGATGGAGGATCTGGAGGGCTATGGTCCATGGGATCGCAAAGAGTTGGACACGACTGAGCAACTAACACTAAACCTTCTTCAACATGGGAAGAGTGGGAAACTGGGCCTCTGTGTTAGTGTCCAGAAAGAGCGTGGGGTTGTCTTGGCCTAATAGACAAGCCGAGGCATTTTGGGACCAGGATCTGCCAGGGCACTAACCTGCATTAATGCAGGTCATAAACCCATGAGGGAGGGTCAGTCACACATTACATGGTTGCCGTTCAATAAATGTCTTAACGACGACAGTAACTTTCCATCTTTCAAGTTCTTTAAGATATACTGACTGCTATTTTTAAGTGGAAGATTTACATAGCTTTCTAGATAAATAGAAAACAATGTAAATCTTCATCAACAGAGGATGAGATGGTTGGATGACATCACTGACTCAATGGACATGAGTCTGAAGAAGCCCCAGGAGGTGGTGAAGGACGGAGAAGCCTGGCATGCTGCAGTCCATGGGGTCACAGAGAGTAGGACACGACTGACTGTCTGAACAACCACTAGATAAACAGGTTTTAGAAAACTTTCCAGATGTAATGGAGATTAAGAGCTAAATAAAGGTTTTGTGACCCCAAAAATATAAAGAAAGCAAACAGTCCAGCACCATAGAAACATGTCTTAATAATGAAAACATTTTGCTTAATCTGCTAATAACTAGCTCATTCATTCTTGTCAGTTATGAGGCTTCTCAGATGTTGGCCTTCAGTAGTGCTTGGGAGGTCCCCTTTGAAAAGCAGCTCTTGGACATCACAGGCCCTGGCAGCTCCCAGGACTTGATTCTGTCCAGTGTCAGTGTGAAATCTTTCAGTCCAGGCCTTTTGGTACTCGGCTATTTTCAGGATTAGACCTATCAGCCTTGGATCCTAGACATTATATCTGTCATCGTATCTGCCTTGTAGCTGCCATTGGTCCTTGGTAGCTGCCATATTTCTGTGCACATACTTTGACCTACTGGGCCTTAAATAAAGGATTCACTTGGAGAAGGAAATGGCAACCCACTCCAGTACTGTTGCCTGGAAAATTCCATGGACAGAGGAGACTTGTAGGCTACAGTCCATGGGATCACAAAGAGTAGGATGTGACTGAGCAACTTCACTTCACTTCTGTAGCTGTAGAAGGATTTTGTGTTACTTACTAGCTTCTGAGTTGGTTCTTAATACCATTTTGGAAGCATAGCCCAACTTTTCCTGGGTTGAGAGTTATGTTGTTTCTAGCTAACACCTCTTTGGGCGCCTGTTGAGGAGCTGAGTTGACTTCAGTTTTCCATAGAGGCTCTGTGCTCCATGGAAGGTATTTTCCATCAAAGAGGGCAATCTAAGCTAGCCTGTGCCATCGAAAAGTACTGATTTATTATTAGTGCTTATTTACAGTTCACCTAGGCTTCTCTGGTGGTTCAGATGGTAAAGAATCCACCTGCAATGCAGGAAATGTGGGTTCAATCCCTGGGTTAGGAAGATCCCCTGGAGGAGGGCATGGCAACCCACTCCAGAATTCTTGCCTGGAGAATTCCATGGACAGAGGAGCCTGACAGGCTTGAGTTCATGGGATCTCAAAGAGTTGGACATGACTGTGTGACTATCACACACACACACACACACACACACACACACACACACACACACACACACACACACACACACACAATTCATCCTGCCTAACCAACCTGCCAGGTACAGATAGGGTCATAGTATTGGGAATAACTCAAAGTTTTTACCCCAATTCAAAGTCTTTTGCCCCAACTATTTATCGAAAACCTCAGCAATCAGAAAGAATCTTGCCTAGCTGCCTGGGGGTGTTTCATATATTTTTAGAAAAAAAACCCTTGGATTGCTGGATGCCACCATTGGAACTCTGGTCTACGAGGCTTCTCTCATCTCCTGCTTGGCCTCATGGGTTCTGCCATAGTTCCATGGGGCCTGGACATGGATACATTTGGGTTGTCAGGGTGCTGAGCATTTCTATGTTGTATGGGGGAGACCTGCCGATGGATTTCAGATCTGCTAGTGCTTTGATATAAAACAACCCCCTGGGAGTAGAATGGAAGTGCACCATCATCTCACATTTAGGACTGGGCTGGGTCCCTTGATGGCAGGGATTACTGACACTCAGAATGATGGGCCTTGTTCAAAAGTCCACCCGGATGCTATTAAATCCTGACTGTGAGATGCGGTCTGACACAGTGGTTCAGAGCATAAATTCTGGTGCCATTGACCTCTGGCCTTGCCACTGACCCTGTGGAAATCGTTAAGTCTCAGTTTCCTTACTGTAAAATGGGGATGATAATAGTATTTCCCTAACAGGAGTGTTGTGATCATTCAATTGCTAATATATGTAACAGATACATACATGACCATGTGTAGAATAGATAGCTAGTGGGAAGTTGTTGTATGACGCAGAGAGCTCACCCTAATGCTCTGTGATGACTTAGGGGGGTGAGATGTGGGGGTGGGAAGGAGGTTCAAGAGACAGGGGATACGTGTATACTTATGACTGATTTGTATTGTTATATGGCAGAAACTTGAACTCCGGGAGTTGGCGATGGACAGGGAGGCCTGGCGTGCTGCAGTCCATGGGGTTACAGAGAGTTGGACATGACTGAAAGACTGAACTGAACTGAACTGAACTGGCACAAACTGGCACAACTATCCCCCAATTAAAAATAACATTATTTCCAATTAAAAATGTAAATAAAAAATAAAAAAAACTAAACAGAAGCTGGTACATGCTAAGCTCTAAAATGGTATTTGTTATGTGACTTTGTCAAGTATTTGTCACATATAAATATTCTCATCTTTTTTATAGTTTATTGATTTTTTTAACTGAAGGATAATCGCTTTACAGAATTTTCTTGTTTTCTGTCAAATATCAACAAGGATCAGCCATAGGTACACCTGTGTACCTGTGTCCCCTCGCTCCCATCTCCCTCCCCATCCCACCCCTCTAGATTGTTACAGAGCCCCTGTTCGAGTCATACAGCAAATTCCCATTGGCTGCCTATTTTACATATGGTAACCTAAGTCTCCATGTTACTCTCTCCATACCTCTCACCCTCTCCTTCTTCCCGCTGTCCACCTTCCCCCGCCCCCCTTGTCCGTAAGTCTGTTCTCTACGTCTGTTTCCCCACTGCTGTCCTGTAAATAATTTCATCAGTACCATCTTTCTAGATTCCATATACATGCATCAGTATACAATGTTTATATTTCTCTTTCTGACTTACTTCACCCTGTACAATAAGCTCTAGGTTCGTCCACTTCATTAAAACTGACTCAAATGCGTTCCTTTTTATGGCTGAGTAATATTTTCTCATCGTCTTGATAATTTAGCACAGAGAAACAAATGGGATGAATTTATTAAAAGGAAATGTATTTTTCATTTTCCCAGTCATTTGGAGGTCTCTGAAGTTGTGTTTAACATAACACACTTCACTTTGGCACCAAGTCCTGCAAAGGTGGAGGGAACGCTCCCTCCCCCGGCAATGAGGCTGGAGTGACAGAGGTAGGTCCCCCTGTGACGTGAGGGGAGGATCTAGGGTCAGATGGAAAATAACGGCAAAAGCTGAGGAAAGGAATCTGTGTTAGTTCTCTGGGGCTGTCACACCAATGTCCCCTAGTCCTGGTGACTATCGTCTGATGGTTCTGAAGGCGAAAAGTCCAAGATCATGGTGTCAGCAGTGCTGGCTCTTTCCAAGGGCCCTGAGGGTGAAGGTGGTCAGTGCCTCTTGCCTTGTTTGGGTGGTTTGCGGGCGCCTCTGTGTGTAGAAGCAGTACCTTGATCTCTGTGATCTTCACGCAGGGTTCTCCCTGTGTGTCTCTCTGTCCAAATGTCCCCCTTTTATAAGGACACCAGTCATACTGGCTGAGGGCCCACTTGAATGACCTCATTTTCACTTAACTGTTACATCTTCCCAGGTGGCTCAGTGGGAAAGAATCCTCCTGTGATACAGGAGACATGCATTCAATCCCTGGATTGGGAAGATCTCCTGGAGAAGGGAATGGCAACTCACTCCAGTGTTCTTGCCTGGAAATTTCCATGGACAGAGGAGCCTAGAGGACTACAGTTCATGAGGTGACAAAGAACTGGACACGACTTAGTGACTAAACAACAGATAACAAAAAATTACATCTGCAACAACCCTATTTCCAAATAGGATCACATTCTGAGATACTGGGGTTAGGACTTTATTTTGGGGGAATACAACTCAACCCTTAACGAAACCCTGCTGGCATTTTCTGGAAACAGCTACTGAGGATGAACCAAGAGAAGATTCTATTATTTCTTTGGTAGGGAGAAAGGAACCAGCTCTACCCAGGAGCTTAAACTGGAACAGAATCTTCCTTTTTTTGTGGAAGGTGATAGGACCATGCAGCCAGCGGAGTGATGCTGGCTTAGCTTGTCTTATCTCACCTCGGCGCTCAGGACTCCTTCCCCATGTGTCTGAGGGTCCCAAGGCCACTGGCAAATGGACCTGGCAATGGTCTGACTGACCCAGGATGGCTGAGAGCTGGTGGAGGCTGAAGGCTGGCCCCGGTCCTGGATTCCCTGCAGCCTCACACCCTTCTTGTGTAGAGCAGACAGAAGCCATGCCACAGCGGCTCACTGGCATCCCGCCATGCTTTGTGCAGTGATGCATTTCCTTGCTGAGCCCTCTGAAGGTGCTGCCACCGACTGAACTTCCAGGGCCTCTGAGGAGCTTTGCTGGGTTCACCACTGTTTCCGAGAGAAGTGAGCCACCAATAGTTCTAGGTTATAGGTTCCAACTGCCTAAGCCCCAGTCACAGCTGGTTTTGAGTTTTGCTCTGGCAGGTCTTTCCTGGATAGTACGGTCTGGAAGGAGATCATCTTGTCCTCATATAAAGGGGAAGGGGGTCAGCTCATTCTGTTGTTGTTGTTGTCTGGTCGCTAAGTTGTGTCCGACTCTTTGCGACCCCATGGACTGCAGCATGCCATTTTACTGAATTTAAATCCACAGATGGATTCCCACTTCCTTTTTCTTTTTCCTTCTCCCCTTCTTCCCAAGTGATTTCCAGCTATTGTATCTTGTATTGTATCTTCTACACACTAGAGCTGTATCCATGAGACATTAGTGTTATCAAATCACTCTGATTTGGGCTTGAGGGAAATGAAAAATGATTTTTTAAAACTGAAGTTTTTAGAACACTTTTCTGGAAAAGTAAAATAAGGTGAGGTCATTTCTGCCCAGCTAAAGGAGCAGGAATATCTACAGAAGAGGAGGGAATGGGCTACTGTGTGCGTTTGTGGCAGAGCCAAGGGGGTCCCACTGTTGGGGAGGGCCAATACAGAAGAAGGAGCTGATCCCTTCTCTGAGGCCAGGAGTGAATATGTGTCTGCTCACAAGGTGGCTGCTTGGAAATGGCCTAGTTGTAAAACCTCAAATGGGGGCCTCACCGGTGTGTATGTGGGGTGCGGGGGTGGTGGATGTGACGATGGAACCTTTAACAAAGGAACTGTTGTTTTGCTTCCTCAAGGAATTAGCCAGCCCTTGTAGCAGTGGTAATATTAATACATTCACTTTGAAGTTGGAAAGCTAAGATCCTCCCCTCCTGGCTACGCGGTCACAGGTGACTGCACATGGGGGACAAATAGAGGTCATGGACAAGATCTTGTATCTCCTCTCTGCTCCTTCCAAGGCACAAAACACGTATCTTGGGACAATGGACCTTCACACACCCCTCACCATGGGGCAGGTTGACCAGTTGACGGAAGCTTGGCCCTAATCAGAAGAAACAGGGACTCTGTTTAGAAGGTCAGAGTTGAGTCCCAGCTCTGCTGGTGGCTGCATGATGATGCAATCTTTGCTAAGAAGTCTAATTTCTTTGATCTCACCTATGAAAAGTAAGACAACGCCTGCCAACCAGGGTTGTTGTGAGCTGCAGATAAAATCACTCATGTGCAAATGAAATTGCATGTGTAGACACACCCTGCCAGCTAGGAAGCACCTCTATATAGGCGATGGCTGGCGCTGTGTGTTATTATGGTTGTTTTATTATTTAGCACTGAATTTACAATAGGTTTATCAAGGAATAATAGCAGTGGATAAGCAAAATGTCGTATATCCATGCAACAGAGTATTATTCAGCTATAAAAAGAAATAAGTCCTGATATATGCTATAGTGTGAATGAGCCTGAAAAACATTCGACTAAATGAAAGCGATTGTTTACCAAAAGACTACGTATAATGTGATTCAGTTCGTATGACATGTCCAAAACAGGCAACTCTATAGAGACAGAAACAGTGTTTGCTTAAGGCTGGGCAGAAAAGAGGGTGATAGCTAGTGGGTATGGGGGTTTGTATAGTAAAGAAAATATCCTAAAGTTGGTTGAAGCATTGGTTACACAACTCGGTGAATGTGCTAAACATGGAAAGTTGGACACTTTCAATGAGTTCACTGAATGGCATGGGAATTATATCTCAATAAATTTGTTACCTGAAAAACAAACAGCAGCAGTTGGAATTACCCAAGGGTTCTGAATGTGAAACAGTATCTTTCTTTTTTTTGTACTCATTAAAAGGTATCTGGGTTCCTCTATTGACCATATAGCAGCTAACCTTGATAGGCACTTGCGTGAAATGCCAGGCTGTCTGTTTCATCCTCATTACAAGATTTGGTCCCCAGTTTAGAGTTATGGGGACAAGTAAAGCCCAGAGAGGTTAAGCAACTGGCCCTACATTACAGAGCTAGTGAGTCACCATGTTGGAGTTTAAAGGAAGGTGGATTCTCCATCCTACCCTTCACCTCCTCTTGTCTTCCTTGAGAGCGTACGTTTCAAGGTTTGGGACTCTATTTTGCCTCTGTGGGCTTTCCACTAAATTTAGATGGCCATGGCTAGTCCTACTTAAATGTATACCATGTAATATGCCATCATGGAAAAAAAAAAAAAAGCAGAGTCTTAACTCTTTCCAGGAACTGTTATTTGAAGAAGGCATAAACTCAGCAGCAGCAACTCCATCTGACTTTGCTGCTGGACTTATATTTGACCTTGAGATCATTCCAGGAAGGTGCCCATTTCTCAGTCTTTTCTTCCCCTTCCTAGAAAGCCAGAGTTTCAGATATTATTAAAAGCATATGGGGGCTTCCCTGATGGCTCAGTGGTAAAGAATTTGCCTGCCAATGTTAGGGACACGGGTTTGATCCCTGGTCGGGAAAGATCCCTCATGGCGAGGAGCAACTAAGTCCGTAGGCCACAACTCCTGAGAGCCTGTGCTCTAGAGCCTGGGAGCCGCAACTACTGTGCCCACGTGCTGCAACTACTGAAGCCTGTGCCCTAGGGCCCACGGTCTGCAACAAGAGAAGCCGCTGCAGTGAGAACCCCGCTTCCCACAACTTGAGAAAAGCCCACGCAGCGATGAAGACCCAGCACAGCCAAAAATAAATAAATACAATTATATTTTTAAAAGCCTACATGTGTATCTGTTTTCAGTGGGAAAAAAGGGGGTCTGTCAGGTTGATTAACTGGGGAATCATTTAACATTTTAGTAAGATTTGGGGGCCCAATATGCTTTTGTGATGTAACCTGTTGTGAATACGGAAGGCATTCCTCAAGGCATCTACCATTCCTGACACTCCAGATTATATTCCCCTTTGACGCTGGGTCAAGGCAGTTTCCAGCATGGTAGCAGGCCTTACCACCAGAATAGATTAATTTTGTCATTACCCTTTCTCAATTTCTGCCTTTGACCAGAAAAAAAAAGAGGTTAATTGTGTGCCATTTCTCAGGAGAATGAGGTATCAGCATTTTAATTCCTGATATTTTATGAATTGTGGGCAGCTAATTAAAACTTAAAGATTAGAGGAGCTATTTTGGCTAAGAGGCCTTTTGCAGGATTGTGAAATGGAGAGAACAAAGGGTTGTCTTTTCTTTTTATTCCGACAGCTTAAATGAAACTTCAGGCTGAAATAGAGCCCTGAATTGTTTTACACACTGAGTATTCATTGTATTGATCCTAATTTTAATTTTGCGGAGAGTGGTGCAGCATCTGAAAGCTGTTGAGGGGTGAACACTGAGATTGTCGGGCATGTTAAGCAGCAGGATTTGTGTTTGGAGGCTCCATGTGACCCTTCTTGACTTTTGAGAGACATCTTAAAGTCAGATAGGAACCACTTACAGATTCTATTAGATGTCCGTAATTGCCATCTCAGAACTCAATAGGAATTTAGATCTCTTCTGTTCTCCCTCACAGTTAACTGTTTGAGTTGCTCTTTGGCTGATTAATGGATCTGCCACAAGCATAGGATTTTTCTTGGTTCCTTTGCTACCTGGTTGGCTTTCAGGCTATTCCATTTGTTTGAACACCACTGACATCACTGAACCCCGCATCTTTTGGGATGTGAATCAAGACAGCTGCTTGCCCCTACCCTGTGTGTACATGTGTTGCTCAGTTGTCTCTGACTCTGCGATCCCATGGACTGTAGCCCACCAGGCTCCTTTGTCCATGGGATTTTTCCAGCAAGAATACTGGAGTGAGTTGTCAGTTTCTACTCCGGGTGATCTTTCCAACCCAGAAATGGAACCTGGGTCTCTTTCATTTCCTGCACTAGCAAATTCTTTACCACTGCACCACCTGGGAAATGCAGTCCTTACCCTACTTTGTGCAAACTAGAAAAGGCTTCAGTGGATGCAGTCACCACAGACACTGTTCCCACCGATATAGCTTGGGATGTCAAGTGCGGGTGATTTTAGTTCCTAGCCACCTTCTGAGTATGTTTCTTTGAGCAGAGCAGGAACTATGAAACAGATTACAGTGGCCATGATTTAAATGACTCTTCCTTAAATTCCTTAACCACATGTCTCAATATGCTTCTTGATGTAAAATAATTTCTATGATGGGATCAGATTAGATGAGACTGAAAAAGTGTCCACATAAGAACTCCTTAGATGCAAAACCAGACTGTGTTCAGTTTTCATATCTTGAATCTCCTAGTTTTTCCTTCTATGCAAGTTAAACACACAGCTACTAGGGCTAAGAAATCACCAGATAGAATCATGAGGGGGCAAAGGAGAAAGGACTTTCCATCCATTTGGAGTCATGTGGAAAGACCCTGAAACTCAGAGGAATTCGGTGCATTCTAGGAACTGGGAGTCCCTTGGACTGCAAGGAGAACCAACTAGTCCATCCTAAAGAAAATCAGTCCTGAATATTCATTGGAAGGACTGATGCTGAAGCTGAAATTCTAATACTTTGGCTACCTGATGCGAAGAGCTGACTCATTTGAAAAGACCCTGATGCTGGGAAAGATTGAAGGCAGGAGGAGAAGAGGATGACAGAGGATAAGATGGTTGGATGGCATCACTGACTCAATGGAGATGAATTTGAGTAAACTCCAGGAGTTGGCGATGGACAGGGAGGCCTGGTGTGCTGCAGTCCATGGGGTCACAAAGAGGTGGACACGACTGAGCAACTGAACTGAACTGAGGAACTGGAATAAGATTGAAGCTTAGAGATTAAGGAGAACCATGGGGCAAGAAGAAACTGCAGGGAGGGGAAGAGGACAAATCATGATGGGGGGGCAGGAGCCTTTGAGTCCCTGCCAAGTATTTGGAACTTTATCCTACAAGGAACTAGAATCCATCCTGATAATTCAGTTTTAAGCATAGACAGGAGATGGTCGAACTTGTCTCCTAAGTGATAACTCTGATCATGAAAGATGAACCACTGGAGGGGAGCAGGAGTGGCTGTAGGAGATCCATGCAGAGGCTCCAGTTCAGGCAACAGATCACAGTGAGTGGAACTTGGGCATCGGTGGAAAGTAGGGAAAAGCAAACGATTTTGAGAAAGCTGAGAAGTTGAAATCAACAGGACTTGGTTATGGACTGACCAAGGCATGAGAGGAGAAAAGTGCAGAGGATGGTTCCAGCATGAGACCCTGGGGAGTATGAGTGCCATGTCCTGAGCTGGGGAACCCTGGGAAGTGGGTTTGGAGAGTGAGATCCTGCAGTCAGTTTTGGATGCATTGGATTTAAAGTGCCCATGTGTTTTCCAGGTCGAGTTGGCAGTTATTAATAGATACATCTGCTCTGGCACGTGACTGAGGGGAAGTAGCATGGAAGACCCAGTTGGGGCTCACACCAACAGTTTTTAGTGGTATCAGTCTGCCTGGCTGAATGAGTTTTCTGCAGTAACACTTAGTTTCTCAGGTTCTGATGCAGAGATGGTTAATGGTTAGGTTAATGTAGTTGTTGTTCAGTCACTCAGTCACGTCTGACTCTTTGCAACTCCATGGCCTGCAGCATGCCAGGCTTCCTTCTCCTTCACTGTTTCCCAGAGCTTGCTCAAACTCATGTCCATTGAGTTGGTGATGCCATCCAACCATCTCATCCTCTTGGCTCTTTCTCCTCCTGCCCTCAATCTTTCCCAGTATCAGGATCTTTTCTAATGAGTCAGTTCTTCGAATCAGGTGGCCAAAGTATTGGAGTTTCAGCTTCAGCATCAGTCCTTCCAATGAATGTTTAGGATTGATTTCTTTTAGGATTGACTGGTTTGATCTTGCAATCCAAGGGACTCTCAAGCATCTTCTCCAGCACCACAGTTCAAAAGCATCAATTCTTTGGTGCTCAGCTTTCTTTATGGTCCAACTTTCATATCCATACATGAAGGAAGTGAAAGTGTTAGCCCTCAGTCTTGTCCAACTCTTTGGAACCTCATGGACTGTAGGGTGTCAGGCTCCTCTGTCCATGGAATTCTCCAGGCAAGAATACTGGACTGGATTGCCATGCCCTTCTCCAGGGGATCTTCCCAACTCAAGAATCAAACTCTGGTCTCCTGCATTGCAGGCAGCCACTAGGGAAGTCCATAGGAAAAACCATAGCTTTGACTAGACAGACCTTGGCAAAGTAATGTCTCTGCTTTTTAACGTGCTGTCTAGGTTCATCATAGCTTTTCTTCCAAGGAGCAAGTGTCTTTTAATTTCATGGCTGCAGTCACCATGTACAGTGATTTTGGAGCCCAAGAAAATAAACTCTGTCAACTGTTTCCATTGTTTTCCCATCTACTTGCCATGAAATGATGGGACTAGATGCCATGATCTTTTTTTTTTTTTTTTTGAGATCTTCATTTTTTGAATGTTGAGTTTTCAGCCAATTTTTCACTCTCCTCTTTCATTTTCATCAAGAGGCTCTTTAGTTCCTCTTCACTTTCTGCCATAAGGGTGGTGTCATCTGCATATCTGAGGTTATTGATATTGCTCTCCTAGCAATCTTTATTCCAGCTTGTGCTTCATCCATAATTTAGGGTGAAGAGTAAGTCAGCTAGTTCTGGACAGAGAGAAAAGCAAGGGGATTTTGGGTATTTGCAATATTATACAGATGGAAAATGGAATTTAGAGTAGATAGGGAGGGAAGAGAAGACAAAAAGGAAAGTGGAGAGGGAACAGGGAAAGCCAGTGAGCTGAGGATCTGGTGGTCCCATAAGACTAATATAGCATCAGGTGACAAATAGTGGTAACAAACATAATAAGATGATGTTTACAGGTTCCAGGGCTTAGAACCTGTTATCTTTGGGGGCATTATTCAGCCTACTACAGAGTACTTCCACAAGGAATTAGGAAAAATGGGAAGCTGTGGTCACAGAGCTTCTTATTTACATGTTTTCACTTTGGATAATGGCTGGAAAGGCAGTGGTCAGTTTCCAGGTCCACAGAGAATTAGGAAATGCAATTGGAAGTCAGAAAAGTATAGCCCAAGAGGAGATATTGGAGTGTGGAATAAAACTCAGACAGCAGAAGAGAAATTGTCTGGAAGCTATTTCCAACATACATCATTCTCTTCAATCCCCTATTTCAGCACTTATCCTCTTGTGATTTTGCAAATGATCACATTTTGGGCAGAAACATTAGAAGCTACATAATTAGTATGCCTTGACATTTATTTGCCACAGTTAATCTTTGTATAAACTTTGTTTTTAGCACATACTTTTGATATTGGTTTATTTTGTCTTTCTTTGAATGATCTCATAAATTGGTTGGTATCAACATGGATTGCTTTTAAAGAAGTATTCTTTTGAAAAGTTTTTTGTTCTCCTCATTGCAAATGACACCAGCCATGAAATCTTGAGCACAAAGAAGCATTGCTTAGTTCCCTTCACTTGAATCATGTGCTTTTCATCAGGCATATTTCTCTTCTGGGGGCAGTCATAAGAGGGTTCAAATTTAATGTGGAAAACAGTCGACTCAGTTTGTACCTCAAGCCCAGTTCTGTCAGTTTTCTTCTCCACCCACCCACACTTGACCACCATCTCTTCCTCCTTTGGGCTAATCCAGGCTCACAGTACCTGCCAAGGACACTAAATCAGCACATCCATTTCCATACATAGGCCTGGTTAATAGGAGGCTTGGGAGCTGCTGGGACCAGTGGAATCTGGTCTCCAAGTCCTGGTCTGAGAGATGAGGGTGTTCGCATGGTTACAGCAGGTGGCCAGCATCCAGGAACTTAGGTCGCTCTGTGTGTGTTAGTTGCTTTGTCGTGTCTGACTTTTTGCAATCCCATGGTCTGTCTACAGAATTCTCCAGGCAAGAATACTGGAGTGGGTTGCCATTGCCTTCTCCAGAGGATCTTCACAACCCAGGGATCGAATCCGGGTCTTCTGCATTGCAGGCAGATTCTTTGCCATCTGAGCTACCAGGGAAGCCCTGGGTCACTGCAAATCACTGCCTTATTTCCAAGCCACTGTGGATGGGACCCTCCTGTTTTTCATTTCCCTCTCTACAGTGTCTCTCAGAAAGGTCATTTTTTTTCAGGCCTATGACTCTCACATCTGTCCTTTAGCTCAGAGCTCTGTCTTGTGGTCTGGATGCATAGGCCAAACATCCCACCAGAAGGTCACACAGCACACCTTGACTCAGCTTCCCTTGCCCAGCCAGTTTCCCAGGTGAGCACGGGTTACCATGCTGTCTATGTAGCTGCAGGCCACTTCTCAGGCAGCCCCTGCAGGCTGAGCCCAGGCATTCCTGAAGTTCTTGAGATTCAAAGTAGCTTCTCTTCTGGGTAGCAGCTCTAGAGCTTCCTAGCATCATTGCTAGCCATTCTTGAGATTTCATAAGCCTCTAGTTCCTTGTATTCAGGGCTTTCCTGGTGGCTCAACAGTAAAGAATCCACTTGTCAATGCCGGAGATGCAAGAGACTCCGATTCTATCCCTGGGTCAGAAAGATCCCCTGAAAGAGGAAATGGCAACTCCCTCTAGTATTCTTGTCTCAGAAATCCCTTGAACAGAGGAGCCTGGCGGGCTGCAGTCCTGGGGCTGCAAAGAGTTGGACACGAGTTAGCGATTAAACAACAACAGCTATAGATTAGAGAGGACCTGGGGAGACTGTTCAGTTCAGTTCAGGCGCTCAGTCGTGTCCGACTCTTTGTGACCCCATGAATCGCAGCACGCCAGGCCTCCCTGTACATCACCAGCTCCCGGAGTTCACTCAGATTCACGTCCATCGAGTCAGTGATGCCATCCAGCCATCTCATCCCCTGTCGTCCCCTTCTCCTCCTGCCCCCAATCCCTCCCAGCATCAGAGTCTTTTCCAATGAGTCAACTCTTCACATGAGGTGGCCAAAGTACTGGAGTTTCAGCTTTAGGATCATTCCTTCCAAAGAAATCCCAGGGCTGATCTCCTTCAGAATGGACTAGTTGGATCTCCTTGCAGTCAAAGGGACTCTAGAGTCTTCTCCAACACCACAGTTCAAAAGCATCAATTCTTCAGCGCTCAGCCTTCTTCACAGTCCAACTTTCACATCCATACATGACTACTGGAAAACCATAGCCTTGACTAGATGGACCTTAGTCAGCAAAGTAATGTCTCTGCTTTTGAATATGCTATCTAGGTTGATCATAGCTTTCCTTCCAAGGAGTAAGCATCTTTTAATTTCATGGCTGCAGTCACCATCTGCAGTGATTTTGGAGCCCCAAAATATAAAGTATGACACTGTTTCCACTGTTTCCCCATCTATTTCCCATGAAGTGATGGGACCGGATGCCATGATCTTCGTTTTCTGAATGTTGAGCTTTAAGCCAACTTTTTCATTCTCCTCTTTCACTTTCATCAAGAGGCTTTGAGTTGCTTTTCACTTTCTGCCATAAGGGTGGTGTCATCTGCATATCTGAGGTTATTGATATTTCTCCTGGCAATCTTGATTCCAGCTTGTGTTTCTTCCAGTCCAGCATTTCTCATGATGTACTCTGCATAGAAGTTAAATAAGCAGGGTGACAATATACAGCCTTGACATACTCCTTTTCCTATTTGGAGCCAGTCTGTTGTTCCATGTCCAGTTCTAACTGTTGCTTCCTGACCTGCATACAGATTTCTCAAGAGGCAGGTGAGGTGGTCTGGTATTCCCATCTCTTTCAGAATTTTCCACAGTTGATTGTGATCCACACAGTCAAAGGCTTTGGCATAGTCAATAAAGCAGAAATAGATGTTTTTCTGGAACTCTCTTTGCTTTTTTGATGATCCAGCGGATGTTGGCAATTTGATCTCTGGTTCCTCTGCCTTTTCTAAAACCAGCTTGAACATCAAAAAGTTCATGGTCCACGTATTGCTGAAGCCTGGCTTGGAGAATTTTGAGCATGACTTTACTAGTGTGTGAGACGAGTGCAATTGTGCGGTAGTTTGAGCATTCTTTGGCATTGCCTTTCTTTGGGACTGGAATGAAAACTGACCTTTTCCAGTCCTGTGGCCACTGCTAAGTTTTCCAAATGTGCTGGCATATTGAGAGCAGCACTTTCACAGCATCATCTTTCAGGATTTGAAATGGCTCAACTAGAATTCCATCACCTCCACTAGCTTTGTTCATAGTGATGCTTCCTAAGGCCCACTTGACTTCACATTCTAGGATGTCTGGCTCTAGATGACTGACATCACCATCGTGATTATCTGGGTCGTGAAAATCTTTTTTGTACAGTTCTTCCGTGTATTCTTGCCACCTCTTCTTAATATTTTCTGCTTCTGTTAGGTCCATACCATTTCTGTCCTTTATCGAGCCCATCTTTGCATGAAATGTTCCCTTGGTATCTCTAATTTTCTTGAAGAGGTCTCTAGTCTTTCCCTTTCTGTTCTTTTCCTCTATTCCTTTGCATTGATCGCTGAAGAAGGCTTTCTTATCTCTTCTTGCTATTCTTTGGAACTCTGCATTCAGATGCTTATATCTTTCCTTTCCTCCTTGGCTTTTCACTTCTCTTCTTTTAACAGCTATTTGTAAGGCCTCCCCAGACAGCCATTTTGCTTTTTTGCATTTGTTTTCCATGGGGATTGTCTTGATCCCTGTCTCCTGTACACTGTCACGAACCTCATTCCATAGTTCATCAGGCACTCTATCTACCAGATCTAGACCCTTAAATCTATTTCTCACTTCCACTGTATAATCGTAAGGGATTTGATTTAGCTCATACCTGAATGGTCTAGTGGTTTTCCCTACTTTCTTAAAGTTGAGTCTGAATTTGGTAATAAGGAGTTCATGATCTGAGCCACAGTCAGCTCCTGGTCTTCTCTTTGTTGACTGTATAGAGCTTCTCCATCTTTGGCTGCAAAGAATATAATCAATCTGATTTCGGTGTTGACCATCTGGTGATGTCCATGTGTAGAGTCTTGTCTTGTGTTGTTGGCAGAGGGTGTTTGCTATGACCAGTGCATTTTCTTGGCAAAACTCTATTAGTCTTTGCCCTGCTTCATTCCACATTCCAAGGCCAAATTTGCCTGTTACTCCAGGTGTTTCTTGACTTCCTAGTTTTGCATTCCAGTCCCCTATAATGAAAAGGACATCTTTTTTAGATGTTGGTTCTAAAAGGTCTTGTAGGTCTTCATAGAACCGTTCAACTTCAGCTTCTTCAGCGTTACTGGTTGGGGCATAGACTTGGATTACCGTGATATTGAATGGTTTGCCTTGGAAATGAACAGAGATCATTCTGTCATTTTTGAGACTGCATCCAAGTACTGCATTTCGGACTCTTCTGTTGACCATGATGGCTACTCCATTTCTTCTGAGGGATTCCTGCCTGCAATAGTAGATATAATGGTCATCTAGGAACCTATTAAAAGATGTCAAAGATGGTAATGCATGGAAATGGAACACAGTGGGAGTTTCGAGAGACATTGAAGAAGTAGAAAGGATATGGATTAGTCCATAGGCTTTGGGGAGAATGTGAGGGTGGGAGGAGTAAAGGAGGAGCTACAGGCTGCTGGTCTCCTTTGCCAATAAAGGTTGATGCTACACTGGTAGCCCCGTGAAGAGCAAGAACCGATTTTGTGAAGATGTGTTTGCGCTGGACATGTGAAGCTCAAGTTTGAAAAAGAAACAGATACATATGGAGAAACATATTTGAGCATCATCAGTGTAAAGATCAGAATCAGAGAAAAAGTTTTTTAATTTAGAAGTAAAAATAAGTAAATAAATAAAATCAGAAAAATAAAAATCATCTATCTAGTGCCCAGAGCAGCTTTATCTAGGAAGAATATAGTGTAGGTCACATATGTAATTAAGATTTTTCTAGTAGCTGCAATGAAAAGTAAAAATAAGTGCGCCACATTAATTTTAATAATGTTTTATTTAACTCATTATCCAAAATATCATCATTTCAATGTGTGCTCAACAGAAAAATTATTAATGAGTTTCTTCACTTGCTTTTCTTTCTACCTGCATGTGAGTGCTTAGTCGCTCAGTTGTGTCCAATTCTTTGTGACCCTTTGGACTATAGCCCGCCAAGCTCCGCTGTCACGGGATTTTTCAGGCAAGAATATCAGAGTGGGTTGCCATTTCCTTCTCCAGGGGATCTTCCAGACTCAAGGGTCCATCTCCTGGATCTCCTGCATTGCAGGTGGATTCTTAACCCACAGAACCATCAGGGAATCCACTTTATACCTATAGTACATCCCATTTTGGACTCATCATGTTTTAAGTGCTTTGCAGTCATGTGTGGCCACTGGTCACTGTATTGGACAGGGCAGGTGGGGAGCATGACTCCATTTTGGCTTCATAACATAATCACTTGACAGACTTTTAAATATCCTGATGCCCAGATGCACCCAATCCAATTACATCAGGATATTTGAAGTGGGACCCAGGCATTAGTACATTTTTACAAGCTATCTATTAATTCCAATATGAAGAGGGTCAAAGACATAACCCTGGAGGATGGTATGGAGAGTAAGGGAGTAGTGGAAAGGCGAACTGGAAATGAGACTGTTGAGAGGCCAGAAAAGAGGAGGGAATCAGTGAAGAGTGTTATTTTAAAAAGCAAAGTCCTTCAAGGAGGAAGTTGTCATGAGTAATGTTGTTCAGTGGATTAGCACCAGCTCAGATTGCATCACTGATGTCCTTGTCAAGAACAACTTTAATTTACTTTTTCAACAGGTTTGTATTGAGTGCCTGCAATGTGCCAGGCATGTGGCTCCTGACTCAGTGGAGCGTACAGTGTAATGATCATAGTAGAAGATATTTTTGAGCACTTATTTAGAAATTTGGCACTGCTTAAGAACTGCATTTACCTGCTCACGTGATTCCGATAGCAACCTGCATGAGGTGGGAGCTGCTATTCTTCCATCGTGTGGATGGGTTAGGGTTAGTTGGCCAGATATTATGAGCGAATGTACGATTGCTGCCTCGTCTGTGTCAACTGATTGTGCTATTGAAGGATTAAAGGAAATAATACATGAAGTAGTAGGCTCAGTGCCTGACATGTCTTAAGAACAAAATGTTAGTTGTTACCAGTAATTGGGATAATATTAGCTTCTCAGGAGCCGCAGGAGACCCAGGTTTGATCCCTGGGTCAGGAAGATCCCTGGAGAAGGAAATGGCCACCCACTCCAGTATTATTGCCTGGAGATTTCCATGGAGAGAGGAGCCTGGTGGGCTATGGTCCATGGGCTCATGAAGAGTCGGACATGACTTAGTAACTAAACAACAACAGAGACAGCTTCTACCACCAGCACGATACATAACAACTAGTAGTCATTATTTTTTCCTCGTATTCTTATGAAATGTAGCATGCTGTGTACATTCTGGACACTCACTGAGATTTGACTATGTAAGTTATGTGAAAAACATTTAAAGTGAATGGAGAGTAGAATACAGGAAACTTGATGTGCACACTTTTTCTTTTGTTAGTTCCTTCAATCATGAATGATGACAAAGACAGAGACTAAACCTGTGGACTCTTGACTGTAAAATTAGAAGAGGCTAATTAAAACTGAGCTAATATCTTCTAAGGGCTTGAATAAAAATAGTCAATATAGCAGAAATATGCAAACTCCATCTGCTGTTCAAAAGCATGGTATCCTTAGTACGGGAGGAGACATAACAACTGAGAAGAGACTATTTTGTAGCTTAGATCAAGAGTCCTGCACGTATTAAATTGTTGGTGGGAGGTTGAAAGACCACGAGGTCCAATCTTAGAATGCCAAGTAGGGTTTTATTTTTTTAAACTTTTAATTTTGAAATAACTTTTTAAATTTTTGGTTTCACTGGGTCTTCACTGTTGTACTGGGGCTTCCTTTAATTGTGGTGAATGGTGGCTACTCTTCATTGTGGTTCTTGGGCTTCTCATTTTGGTGGTGTCTCTTCTTGTGGAGCACAGGCTCTAGGCCCTAGGGCTTCGGTAAGTTGTGGCACATGGGCCCAGTTGTTCCTTGATGTGTGGGATCGAACGTTATGTCCCCTGTATTGGCAGGTGGATTATCAACTACTGGACCACCGAGGAAGTCCTTAGAAATAACTTTAGATTTGTATAAAAGTTGCAAAAAAGAGTAGAAAGACTTCTGGAGTGGCTTATCCTTATGTGACTATCTTATATAGCCATAGGAGAATGAGCAAAACTAGGGAATTTACATTGATACAATATTAACAAATCTAGAGACCTTATCTGAAATTTACCAGTATTCCCTCTACGGACTGATCCCACAGGACATTTAGTTGTCTTGTCTCTTTAGTCTCAGCTGTGACAATCCTCAGTCTGTCTTTGTCCTTCACGACTTTGACATTTTTGAAAAATGCTTATTTTCCAGATAAAGAATTCAAGACCCAGAGAGCACCATACAGTAAGGTAACAGTAAAAACTCTCAATGTGTATCTGTCTTATTTTCCTTTTCATAAAGAGATTAAAGTTAGGCAAGAATTTCTGGCAAGAGTACCATCTGAGTAATCCTGTACCCTTCTCAGTGCATGATATCAGGAGGTACAAGACACTGGTATGTTTTATTCTTATCACTGGTGAAGCTATTTAATAAATCCGATCACTTAATTCAGTAGCTTATGTGTGTCTCAAGTTTGTTTTCTCCTTTACAATAAATAAATACCTTCTAGGAAGCTATTTTGAGTTTATGCAAATATACTACCTTTCATCATGCAAAAACTGCTATCAGTTCAGTTCACTCAGTCATGTTTGACTCTTTGCTACCCTATGAACTGCAGCACACCAGGCCTCCCTGTCTATCACCAACTCCCTGAGTCCACCCAAACCCATGTCCATTGAGTCAGTGATCCCATCCAACTATCTCATCCTCTGTCATCCCGTTCTCCTCCTGCCCTCAATCTTTCCCAGCATCAGGGTCTTTCCCCATGAGTCAGCTCTTCACATCAGGTGGTCAAAGTATTGGAGTTTCAGCTTCAACATCAGTCCTTCCAATGAACACCCAGGACTGATCTCCTTTATGATGGACTGGTTGGATCTCTTTGCAGACCAAGGGACTCTCAAGAGTCTTCTCCAACACCACAGTTCAAAAGCATCAATTCTTCAGCTCTCAGCCTTCTTTATAGTCCAACTCTCACATCCATACATGACTACTGGAAAAACCATAGCCTTGGCTAGATGGACCTTTGTTGACAAAGTAATGTCTCTGCTTTTGAATATGCTATCTAGGTTGGTCATAACTTTTCTTCCAAGGATTAAGTGTCTTTTAATTTCACGGCTGCAGTCACCATCTGCAGTGATTTTGGAGCCCAGAAAAATAGAGTCTGCCACTGTTTCCACTGTTTCCCATCTATTTCCCATGAAGTGATGGGACCAGATGCCATGATCTTCGTTTTCTGAATGTTGAGCTTTAAGCCAACTTTTTCACTCTCCACTTTCACTTTCATCAAGAAGCTCTTTAGTTCTTCTTCACTTTCTGCCATAAGGGTGGTGTCATCTGCGTATCTGAGGTTATTGATATTTCTCTCAGCAATCTTGATTCCAGCTTGTGCTTCTTCCAGCCCAGCGTTTCTCATGATGTACTCTGCATAGAAGTTAAATAAGCAGGTGACAATATACAGCCTTGATGTACTCCTTTTCCTATTTGGAACCAGTCTGTTGTTCCATGTCCAGTTCTAACTGTTGCTTCCTGGCCTGCATATAGGTTTCTCAAGAGGCAGGTCAGGTGGTCTGGTATTCCCATCTCTTTCAGAATTTTCCACAGTTTATTGTGATCCACACAGTCAAAGGCTTTGGCATAGTCAATAAAGCAGAAATAGATGTTTTTCTGGAACTCTCTTTGCTTTTTTGATGATCCAGCGGATGTTGGTAATTTGATCTCTGGTTCCTCTGCCTTTTCTAAAACCAACTTGAACATTCGGAAGTTCATGGTTCATATATTGCTGAAGCCTGACTTGGAGAATTTTAAGCATCACTTTACTAGCGTGTGACATGAGTGCAATTGTGAAGTAGTTTGAGCATTCTTTGGCATTGCCTTTCTTTGGGATTGGAATGAAAACTGACCTTTTCCAGTCCTATGGCCACTGCTGAGTTTTCCAAATGTGCTGGCATATTGAGTGCAGCACTTTCACAGCATCATCTTTCAGGATTTGAAATAGCTCAACTGGAATTTCATCACCTTCCCTAGCTTTGTTCATAGTGATGCTTCCTAAGGCCCACTTGACTTCACATTCCAGGATGTCTGGCTCTAGGTGAGTGATCATACCATCGTGATTATCTGGGTTGTGAAGACCTTTTTTATATGGTTCTATGTATTCTTGCCACCTGTTCCTAATATCTTCTGCTTCTGTTAGGTCCCTACCATTTCTGTCCTTTATCGAGCCCATCTTTGCATGAAATGTTTCCTTTGTATCTCTAATTTTCTTGAAGAGATTTCTAGTCTTTTCCATTGTATTGTTTTCCTCTATTTCTTCGCATTGATGGCTGAAGAAGGCTTTCTAATCTCTCCTTGCTATTCTTTTGAAGTCTGCATTGAAATGCTATGGAATTTGTCTAATAGTTACTTTCTATTTACATCATTCTTTCTACATTTATGAATCAAACTCTATGGTCTCTCTCAAGTTATTTATTTATTTGGACTCATGAATATTTATTTACTCTGTGGGTTATAATGCATTATGTTATAATTTATTGTCTTGCTTAACTTGTTCTGATTTTGACCCCTGGGGCCTCCTTTTATCTGTTTCTTATGTCCTTTTGACATACCACATCATTTTTTGAGCACTTTCTGGCACCACAAAATGGTTCAGGCTCTGCTTTTGTTTTTTTCTGCCCTGACCCTGGAATCCACTATTTTCCTAAGAATGCTACTTGGGTGCCTACCTGCAGTAAAGCTTCTAAGCTCACTCTGAGAAGTGAACAGAAATAAAATAGTGCTTTCCAAACAGTCTGAAGCATTGACAATAGAGTGTAAAACTAGAACAGATGATTTTGGCTGACAGTTAATTACGTTAGCCAAGCATGAGTGTCATAGTCTATGAAAGTAGCAAAGATCACACCGTTTCACAGTAGCATCTTTTGATTCTGCAGCTTGTAAATTGGGCTTGGATTCGGATAGCGTAATGTTTTATTTTTCACTTTCACTCTGATAAATGAGCTCATCAATAAAGACCATATAAACAAGATGGAAAGAAAATGTTTACGTCACTTATGCATAATCAACACCACTCATTTTACAGATAAGAGACAAATGTGTAGTTCATCAATAACTCTAGTGGTTATGAAAACCAGGGTCTCTAATCTACAACTGTACAAACAGTTTTAAAAAAGGGAAAAAATGGATATGTACCTGTATTTGTTTCTTAGGGCTGCCGTAACAAATGACCACAAACTGGGTGGCTTGTAACAACAGAAATCTATTTTCTTATTGTTGTGGAGGCTAGCAGTCTGAAATCAAAGTGTAGCAGACTGCACTCCTTGCAAAGGCTCCAGGGGCGAGTCCCTCCTCATCTCTTTCAGCTTCTGGTGGCTGCAGCTTTGTCCTCACAAACTGTTTCCTTCTGGAGCTAAGTGCATCAGCTGCCTTCTGACAGTTTGTCTCAGGGCTTTTATAATGCTATTCCCTTGGGAATGCTTGGGCTTCCCTGGTGGCTTAGATGGTAAAGAATCCTCCTGCAATGCAGGAGACCCAGGTTCAGTCCTTGGGTTGGGAAGATGCCCTGGAGAAGGGAATGGCCACCCCATCCAGTATTCTTGCCTGGAAAATCCCATGGACAGAGGAGCCTGGTGGGCTATAGTCCATGGCGTCTCAGAGAGTCAGGAGTCAGGCATGACTACGTGACAGAGGGACTAACACTTTCACTTTTCACTTCCCTATGGTTGGCACACTCTTCCTCCCTCTTTACCCTCCAGTTTGGTTTGGTTTATATTCCCCCCAGTCTTGCCTTTTCTCTGTCTCAGTGTGCGCATGTGCCATGAGCCTAGGTGCTGTGACTCTTTTCTTGCTCATTAACGTGATGCTCTGCCTCCAGTGCCCAGTGCAGTGCCTGGCACATAGCTGGTGCCTAGCAAACAAGTTTCTCAATGAATAAATCAATAAGGAAGGAAAGAAGCAAGGAAGGGCAGATGGAGGGTAGGAAGGTCAAGTAGGCATGCTTATTTAGTTTTTCCAACAACCCGATCAGCTAGATCTTATGAACAGCATCTCCCTTCTATAGATGGTGAAAATAGAGGTTCAGAGAGATGTACGTGCCCAACTGCTTTAAAATCTCTCTGGAACAATTACTTAGAAAGAAAGAAGCTAAAAATATCTTGTGCAAGGATGGCCACAGTAGAAAAGTTGGGGAAGATAGCCACCGCATGTTACTGGGGTTATTTCTGAGTGGTGGATAGTGCTCTTCTGTTTCGTTCTTCTTGTTTATCTGAATGGTTTTTAAAACAAAAATATATTTAAAAAGTGAAGACTGGCTGTGTTTTGGACTGGGGCACAGAGGGGTCTAATCATCCCCTATGGAAAGAGTGAGGGTCTGAAACACAGGATGGGTCACAGTCATAAGAGGAGATTAGTTTAATATTCTGCATGTCTTGGAGCTGGGAGTTAGATCCCAGAATCAAATGATTTCTAGCTTCATTTTTTGTTTACAGTGTAAAATTGGAATGGTGTTTAGCCATTGATGATACGTTTTGATTATTTATCCAAGAAGAATTGGAGATGTCCTGTTAGGCACTCTAATTCATGCAGCCAATTTTGCTTTGGAATGTCCTGAAGAGAACAGTATTCTCTCTCTTATATTGCCATCAACAGCCGATGTTTTGTACTTCAGAGGGAAAAAAATCCTTTCTCAATCCTCTTATTTGCTCCTGGCATAAGAACAAATGTCTTTGTGCTTTTTAGTGTTCTTTATGCTAAATTTTATTGTGAAGAATAAAGGTACAGCCCTCAAAGCTTTTCTGTTCAGCTCTGATTTCTTTATTTGCGTTTCTCTGGGTTTCACTGTCTGAAGGAAGCAGCGTTTGCCTCAAGTTTCTGCAGGGAAGCCAACTCACAGTCTCACAAAATTGAAGGATGCGAAGACTCAGAAGCTGGTCCTCAGCCCTAGGGGTTAAATATTTTCCTGGGATAGCCCAAAGATGGCTTGTGCATGTGTGCTTAGTCGTGTCCAAGTCTTTGCGACCCCACAGACTGCAGCCTGCCAGGCTCCTCTGTCGGTGGGGAATTCTCCAGGCGAGAATACTGGAGTGGGTTGCCATGACTCCTCCAGGGGATCTTTCTGACCCAGGGATCAAATCCAGGACTCCCGCATTTCAGATGAGTTCTTTACCAGCTGACCTACTTAGGGAAGCCCCTCTTTCACTATGGATAATCTCAGAGTCATAACATCAGAGACTAAAAATGCCACCTCAGCCTGCTCTGAGAAAACAGTGTGTCTGTAATAACTGAATGCCTAATGTATGGGGGAGATACAGGTATCCAAGGAAAGAGATATACATTGTTTATTGAGGACTAGATGCATCGCAAGACTGGGATATTATCTGTGAAACTACTAGTGTATTATCTGATCTTCTTAGAAATACGCCACACAATGTGCATCGAAAGCTAAGTCCATAGTCTTTTGCAGAAGAACACATTGTACTTCATAAAGGTAGAGCTCAATGGATTCCACGACTGGGTGTGGGAAAGCAAACTACAGGCATAGCTCAGAGACACCACTGCAAGTGTGGCTCCAGACCATGGCAATGCAGCGAATACTGCAGTAAAGCCAGTCACACGAATTCTTTGGTTTCCTGGTACATGGAAAATTTTTTCTACATGGCATTATGTCTCTAAAAACCATGCAACATCTTAATTAAAACACTTTATTGCCTTTGCACAGCATAAGAAACCACTGACAAAATGAAAAGAATGGGAGAAAATGGTTGCAAATGACATGACCTGTAAGGGGTCATAATCTATAATCATAATCAAGATCTGCAAACAGTTCAAACAACTCAGTATCAATAAAACAACAAAAATTGAAAAAGAAAACAAAAAAAATTTTTTTAAAATGGGCAGAAGACCTGAATAGATATTTTGCCAAAGAGGATATATGGATGGCCAGCGGGCACCTGAAAATATGCTCAACGTTGATAATCATAAAAAAATGCAAATCAAAACCACAACGAGGTATCACTTCACACCTGTCAGAATGGCTATTGTCAAAAGACCACAAATAAGAAACGTTGAGGATTCGGAGAAAAGGAAACCTTCGTACACTATTGGTGGGAATGTAAATTGATGAAGCCACTATGGAAAACAGTATGAAGCTTCTTCAGAAAGCAGAATGGAGCTACTATGAAAAGTTAGTGTTAGTTGCTCAGTCATATCTGACTCTTTGTGACCCCATGGATTGTAGCTCACCAGGCTCCTCTGTCCTTGGAATTTTCCAGGCAAGGACTAGAATAAGCAGCCATTCCCTTCTCCAGGGGATCTTCCAGACCTAGGGATCAAACCTGGATTTCCTGAATTGCAGATAGATTCTTACCATCTGAGCCACCTGGGAAGCCCATAGAGCTACCATATGATCCAGTAATTCCTGGAGATATGTGTGTATATACATATATAAAACAAAAACACTAATTTGAAATGATATGTGTACCCAATGTTCATTGCAGCATTGCTAACCAAGATATGGACCAAGCTACTTGTTTATCAACAGATGAGTGGATAAAGAAGATATGATATGTGTGTATATATATATATGTATTATATATACACATCCATACATACAATGGAATATTACTCACTTATAAAAAAAATGAAATTTTGCCATTGCAGCAACATGGATGGACCTAGAAGGTATTACGCTTAGTGAAATGAGTCAAGCAGAGAAAGACAAAGCACTGTATGTTTTCACTTATATATGAAATCTAAAAATTAAAACAAATGAATTAACAGTCAGAAGCAGACTTTTAATGACAAGCTAGCTGTTGTTACCAATGGGAAGAGGGAAGAGATGAGGGGCAAGACAGGAATGGGGATTAAGAGGACCAAACTACTATGTGTATAGTAAATAAGCTACAGGGATATACTATACAGCTAATGAATATAGCTGCTGCTGCTGCTGCTGCTGTTGCTTCAGTCGTGTCCGACTCTGTCCGACCCCATAGACGGCAGCCCACCAGGCTCCCCCGTCCCTGGGATCTCCAGGCAAGAACACTGGAGTGGATTGCCATTTCCTTCTCCAATGCATGAAAGTGAAAAGTGAAAGTGAAGGCGCTTAGTCGTGTCCGACTTTTAGCAACCCCATGGACTGCAGCCTAAAAGGCTAATAGTTTTTAATAAAAACACTTTATTGCTAAAAAAAATGTTAACCATCATCTGACAAGCAGGGTTTCCACAAACCTTCAATTTGTAGAACACAATACCTGTGAAATGCACTAAAACAAAGTGAGCCTGAGAAGAACCTTGTAAATGGTGGTTTAATTCTAAAGTTAGCCTAAGATATCTGCTTGCCATGGGGGTCAATAAGCATTTCCCCCTGAATTTTCCTGATTCAATATTTCTGACTACTGTTTCAAGTGAAACTTAATGCCACTAATCGGAGGTAGAGACAGGGGTTGGGGGAAAATAGCAAAACATGGGGGGTTGTTCCCTCTTCCCCTGGGCTCCCATCGCCCTCCCCAGGTCCTTCAACTTTAGGATCTTGCTGTCTCACTTTGTCCTGTCACGTGCTTTTCTCTCTCATCAGCCCCATCATGGTACCTGGCACGTACCAGACTCTCTGTATGTGTTAGCTGACGGAATAAGTGAGTGAAGAGCTGAAAATAAAGAGTGACCAAGATATAGGATGAAGTTCTGTTGGACTTTAAGAAAGCAGATAGGTATTCCTTGCCTTTCCCTGGCTTATGCATTGAGGTTGTTTTGATGTCTTGTGACAGGCTGTAATGAACTTCAGCTTTAGTTATGTTTGGGTCTGCCATTTCTCTTCACACATCACTAAGGGAGAAGATGGGTATAGAAAGGAGAAAGTTACTTAGGAAGCATTTCGTTAGAAGGGTATTCAGAAGGAAACATGTGACCGAAAGAAAAACGCAGGCAATGTGAAAGCCCAGCGGTTCCTTTCTTGAGATTTCTCATGCAGGATGATTTTCCGGGGGGCTGGCCTAACTTTGGTTTTTTTCTTCTTTCTTAATCAGATCTTCTAACACCTATGCAAGTTGGAATTCTTCCCAGGCAGCTTGGGAATTTTTACTTGTAAAATTTGGGAATCCAGCTCTGACTATAATCTGAAGGGTCCACCTGAGTTTTGGCAAACAGCATGTCAGCATTTGGCACGGGGGTTTTGAAGTTTGGCTGGCTGTCCCAGGACTCTCGGTATCACGGTGATCTGGGATTGTTGGGAAACCATCCTGAGATGGTTTGGCTGGTGTACAGTCAATCATTCCACTGAATTGATGACCTTTAGAAATCTCTTAGCAATCATAGGGAGCAGTAGGTCTTTGGTTCTGTTTTGATTTCACACAGTGTTTAATCTTAGTGCTTTGGCAGGTAAAAGGGATGCTCAGCATACCAAGTCCAAAACACAACACACATAAATATCTTCTCTCCTTCACTTCTATGCCTTAGCGCATCCCGGTCCTGTACCTTTCGACCAGTCCATACTTGAAGAAGATCGACAAGGTCTGTACCTGCCATTGTAAGATCTCTGAGATGGGTGGGAATGTTGAGGACATGCCAGAATCCGTTCCAAAGACAACTTGTATAGCACACACCTTTTAAGCTCCAAGTTGATTAATCTGGATTGCACTTAAGGGAGTTCAGAAGAAGATCAAAAGATAGAAGTGGGAAACAGCAACATGTCATTGAAGATAAAGTGAATGCTGACAATGGAGTGAACAGGGGATGAGAGAGGCATGGAGATGCGTCAGTTGGCAGTGCTCCGAAGCGTGCAGTGTACTGTTCCTGTCTGAGAAGAGCTAGTTGTCTGACTTCTTTTCTACAATAGATTCTCTTTGCCTTGCAGAGTAATCGTTGCATGAATTTTGAGGAGGTTTTGAATTTACCATAGTAAATTATGTATGCATGCTGAGTCGATTCAGTCATGTCCAACTCTTTGCGTTCCCATGGATTGTAGCCCACAAGGCTCCTCTGTCCATAGGATTCTCCAGTCAAGAGGGGATCTTCTCGACCCAGGGATTGAATCCACCTCTCTTACCTTATGTCCCCTGCATTAGCAGGCAGGTTCTTACCACTGGCGCCACCTGAGAAGCCCAAATGATGTATAACCAGATTTAAAAGAAATTTCTCATAATTGAAATGTGGAATCAAACATGATTAAATCAAATAAAACTTCTTATTACTCTGGAAAGGTTTATACAGTTAAACCATGTTTTCCTCTCCCCTGAGATACTTTCATATTCTCTCTCCTTTACAACTGTGGTGTGATTAATATAATTATTTTTAATTACAATAGTTAACAATGAATGTTTAACAGAAATCTTACGATATTAATGTTATGAGATATTTCATGACATAAAATATCTCATGTGATATTCTTATTTTCACTTCAAACTTCTGCATCTTGCATTCTGACATGCAATTTCCAGCCCACTAAGATTTAAATTCTGATGATAATGTGTAATACATTTTTTCTTTAAGTTTTGGCCTTCATGATGAATTTATTTCTTGGATACTTCGCATGCTATGCTTTTTGGAAGTGCAAAAGAGTCTCCACTCTCTTTGGCCCACACATGAATTGTTTTTACAATCAGATGCATGAACATTCCAAGCACAATGCCCTTCCCCCGCCCCTTCCCTAAACATCACTCTCTGTGACTGCTGTGTTTTTAGTATGACTGATGTGGTTTTGATGGAGTGAAGCTTTCAGCTTTTTTTTTTTTTTCAGCTTTCCTTTCAGTTCTCTGTTTTGACAGTGGCAAATTACAGAAAAGTGTTTTCCAGCATATAATGAAATGTAGGATAGAAGTAGATTATAAAAATGTGTATTCTATAATTCCAGTTTAAGAAAAGACTGTTGAAGGAATGAATAATTACATTCATCTGGAATGATAAACAGCAAAAGAACAATCAGAATCATTTCTAGATGGTGAAATTATGAGTTATTTAGATTTTCTTCTCTGTACTTTTCAAATTTTCTGCAGTGAATGTGTATATTGTTATCAGAAATAGTGTGAAAATTTTTATATTAAACCCCCAACTGGAGCTTTTGATTTGCAAGAAATTGCCAAGTTATTTGGAATAACTTCCTACCCCCAACTAACTAGAACATTAAGGCAACAATAGTCACTGTTCATCATTCATTATTCAATCATTCACTTAGTCCTTCAGCAACACTTACTATTCAGTTGTTACCTGTTAGGCTCTGTGTTAGATGCTGGATATAAAGATGAACACAATACCAGTCCCCGTCCCTTGGAAATATTCGTCTTCAGTCCATCAGTTATTCAGGTTAGTTTACTGATTTGAAGAAGTCAGTCAAGGTGGGGGGCAGGGCTGGGTGGTGGTGGTATTTAAGAATTCAACTAGGAAGCCGGTTTTGATAGTAAAGGAGGAGTGTACTGCTCTTGGTACCCAAGAGTATGGAATCCATTCTAATGACAAATGTCATTCAGCATGATTGTGTTGGTGATTCCATCAGTGAACTGGAAGGGTCATTAAGTACTTGAATGCAATAGCAACTGTGAACATTCTACCAATGTGTTTGCTGATTCCATTAGTCTAGAGATTTTTGACAGTTAACTTCTTATTTTGCAATGATTTTATTCATTTGAAATTTTTATATTTGTATTTTATTGGAGGATAATTGCTTTACAATATTATATTGATTTCTGCCATGCAGCAACATGAATCAGCCACAGTTATACATATATCCCCTCCTTCTTTGCGGTGATTTGATTTGATTTGATTATTATTATTTTTTTTTTGCAGTGATTTTAGATTCACATGCAGTAGAGTCGGACACGACTGAGCGACTTCACTTTCACTTTTCACTTTCATGCATTGGAGAAGGAAATGGCAACCCACTCCAGTGTTCTTGCCTGGAGAATCCCAGGGATGGGGGAGCCTGGTGGGCTGCCATCTATGGGGTCTCACAGAGTTGGACACGACTGAAGTGACAGCAGCAGCAGCAAGAAATAGCACAGAGAAATCCTTGTGCCCTTTACACAATTTTCCCCAATGGTAACATCTTGCAAAACTATAGTACAATATCGTACATTCTAGAGATATTAATACCTAGGAAAATGAAGAAGAGCGAAGTACAGCCTCACAACTTTGTATATAGCAGGTCTGTTGTTTAGTTGCTAAGTTGTGTCTGACTTTCTTGTGACCTCAAGGAATGGCAGCCTGCCAGGCTCCTCTGTCCACGTGATTTCCCAGGCAAGAATACTGGAGTGGGTTGCCATTTTCTTCTCCAGGGGTTCTTCTGGACCCAGGAATCAAACCTGCATCTTCTGCCTTGGTAGGCAGATTCTTTACCAGTGAGCCACTAACGAAGCCAGATAGCAGGTACCCCTACCTTTCTTGGTGGGATTCTGCAACATTGACTTTTTCTCTCATGTTTTGATAAAGGCCTCCCTTAAGGTAGATTTTTCTTATATCTTAAAAATATTCATTCTGTTAAGGATTACTTGGCAATCATCTTAAATTCAGATTATTTTCTTGACTGAAGTTAGTATACAAATGTGAAGGACCAGATTCTACTCATCAGGTTTTGGGAACTCTGTGAACAAAAAACTTAGCCTATGATCATTAAGGATGTTTGTAGTGGTGGGAAGGAGACTGATGGAAGGATTATTTCCAAAGGAGGCTGCTGAGCAGTGCGCAGTCTCACAGGGGCCTCGACAGGGGCATCTGAAAGTGAATGTAACCTCCAGCCATGGAGCCATAGACAGAGAGGCTTCTATTTCTTCTACAACAAGACAAACAGCCATATTTTATTTACAGACTTAAAATCAAGGGAAAAATCTGAGAGGGGAAGAGATGGAGAGTTTTCCCAGGAGGAGCCTAACACACCTCCCAACCCAGAAGGAAGAAAAGGAGCTTCTTGGATCTTTCCTTAGAGATGAAGAGGTCGGTAAGTCAAAAGACCACCTGGTTATCCAGCTGAAAAGTTTATCCTTAAGGGCACAGTGCTTCCCTGTTTTCATTCATAGACTCATTTAATAAATATTATCAGGCACTTTTTATCTGTCCATCCCTAATTGTTGAATTGGCAGAAAGATGAGAATTAAGAGTTACTTTTAGGGACTTCCCCGGTGGTCTAGTGGCTAAAACTTCATGCTTCCAGTGCAGGGGCCCAGGTTTGGTCCCTGGTCAGGGAACTAGATCCCACTTGCCTCAAATAAGACCCAGGGCAGCCAAATAAATAAATGAACAAACAAGCAGGTTTTTTTTGTGGTTTTTTTTTTTTTTTTTTGTTTTTTCTAAAGAGTGACTTTTAAATATAAGCCACTTGAGACAAAGATGAGAGGGTAAAAAGTATCCATATCAGGAAAGAGATATCTCACGTTTTACTCACCTTGGTTGCCTAGTGTCAGAAAAAAGCACTTTAACCATAAGTCACGAGACTGAGACTCTGTTGGTAACTAGCTCTGTGGTCTTGGGCAAGTTATTTTTGACTCTGGGTGAGCACTGTGTCTGACTCAGTCTTGTCTGACTCTTTGGGACCCCACAAACTGTAGCCCACAGGGCTCCTCTGCCCATGGAATTTTCCAGGCAAGAATACTGGCATGGGTTGCCATTTTCTTCTCCAGGGGATCTTCCTGACCTAGCGATCAAATCCACATCTCTTGCACCGCCTACACTGGCAGGCAGATTTTTTTTGACCACTAGCGCCACCTGGGAAGCCCGTGGGCAGGCATGGTTTTCTCAAATGACTGATCCAAATAATTTTCAAATTTCTCATCAGATGAATAATTTATGAGATAGTGTGGCTCAAAGAGGCCTGTGTAGGACTAACTGTAGAATAATAGGAGCTCCTGGTACTGCCTGACAAATGCGAAGCTTTGCAGAAGTAGGCTGCCTTCACCCAATTTGGAATTCCCCATGAGAGGACACACAATTGTTCATGTCTGTAGAAAGCAGGTAAATCCTATGGCAGCGTCTCCTCAACACCTCTTCAGTGTCTCTCCCCCAACCACATGACCCACACTGATGGTCCTCCTAAAACCAAAAGTTTGAGGGTGTGTTGAGGGTGACCTGCTTGTGAAAAGAGATTGAATTTATGAGTTTTGATGTCTAGTTTCACCATTTACCATCTGTTTTGAGTTGAAGCGTGTTCCCTCTGTGTTTCCCAACAAAACATACACGCTGAAGTGCTCATCCTAGTACTTCTGAATGTAAGCCTATTTGGAAATAGGATTGTTGCAAATTTAATCAAATGTAAGATGAGCTCATGGACTTCCCTGGTAGCTCAGATGGTAAAAGAGTCCTGCAATGCAGGAGACCTAGGTTCAATCCCTGGGTCAGGAAGATTTCCTGGAGAAGGAAATGGCTACCCACTCCAGTATTCTTGTTGGAGAATACCATGGACAGAGGAGACTGGTGGGCTATTGTCCATGGTGTCACAAAGAATCGGACATGACTGAGCAACTAACACTTCACTGGAAAGATGAGGTCATGCTGGAGTAGTGTGGACCCCTAGCTCAATATATCTGTG
Source organism: Ovis aries (assembly GCF_016772045.2). Lineage (NCBI taxonomy): Eukaryota > Metazoa > Chordata > Mammalia > Artiodactyla > Bovidae > Ovis > Ovis aries. The sequence continues at coordinate 69,607,894 of NC_056063.1, read as the reverse complement.
ACCTTATAGAAAGGGACGTTTGGACACAGAGGCACACAGACACGGAAGTAAGTAATTCGAGCCCTGTGAGGACTGGAGTTGGGTTGCCACAAGTGAAAGTGAAAGGGAAGTCGCTCAGTCATGTCCGACTCTTTGCGACCCCACGGACTGTAACCCACCAGTCTCCTCTGTCCTTGGGATTCTCCAGCAAGAATGCTGGAGTGTGTAGCCTTTTAAGGAACTAGCTGAAGCTGGGAAAGAGTCTGCAAAACGTCTTTCCCTCTTGCTTTCAGAGGGAGCATGGCCCTGCCAACGCCCTGATGGTCACTTCAAGAACTGTGAGACAATACATTTCTGCCTCTCAGTTTGTGGTACTTCATATGAAAATACCAAACAAGGAGGCCATTGGTCTGAAGTGGCTCTAATGCTTTGGTCATCTGTGTAAGCGAATCAAAACCCAAGCCAGGGTGAATTCCTGTAAAAGCCTCAAGGTTAAGGAGCAACCAATCACAAAACAGCCAACTAGGCTTCCCCGGACAAACAAAACCACTTAAGCTCTAACCAATCAAGTAATTTTCTTGCTTTGCTTCCACAGCCTCTCTATAAAAACCTTGCTCCCAGCTCCTGTTCGTGGAGTACTCCTAATCACTTCTGGTTTGGGGCTACTCAATTCAAATTGATTTTTGCTTAAATAAACTCTTAAAAGTGTAATATGCTGGGACTTCCCTGCCTGTTCAGCAGTTAAGACTCCGCGCTTTGAATGCAGGAGATGCAGTTTTGATCCCTGGTTGGAGAATAAGATCTCACACATGGCATGGCCAAAAAAGGAAAAAAAAAGTATTATGCTTTAGTTTATCTTTTAGCAGTTTCTTATGATAACAATAGCAAGCTAATATACCATTTGTGTGATGTTGAGCAACGCAGACAAATTCTATGAGCTCAAATTTCCGCAGCAGAAATTGAAGACATAGAGGGTGGTGTATTATTTTTTTTAATGTAGATATTTTTTTGAAGTGTGTTTTACTCCCTAGCGCTTCACCCTCTCTAGTTCCCAGGCCCCATGTCACTATGACTTTGCGTGTTCGCTTACAGCTTTGTATTTCCTCCAGTCTTCGGTGAGGACAAACACATTTCCACTGAGAAAATCGTTCACTCCTCTGTTATTTCTGCATCTTCTGCTGAGTTCTGACTTGGGCTTCAAATCGTCCTACTCAGGATGAAATTCATTTCTGTGGCATAAATAGATAGTTGGTGTTCATAAATTTCAGTTTAGATTTGTTAGTATAAAAATATGCTATCATAAGCACCTCTTATAATTGAAGTAAACTAAAATCTCCAAGAAATGATCTCGTTTTGCATACTTTTCAGTCTGTGCATCTTATGGTAGAACACTTTTTAGAAATGAAGAATTCACACCAGCAAAATTTACATTTAGTAGGTAGCTGTCTGCCATGATTTGTAAGAACATATTTCTTTTTTATAGCTTATAAAATGAATTGGAAGCTTAGAGTTATTCTTTTGGGCTGTGTGTGTGTCTGCACACACTTGGCCTGTTAAAAGTAACTGCATTAATTTAGATGAGATTAAACAAGAAGGAATCATTTCCAAAGATGGTGTCAAGCACCATGGTTAGGTACTTTTTGACAGCGGTGATAAAATAATGAGCTTGGTATAAAACATCAGATTCAGGTCAAGTATTTTTTTGAAGAAGATTTACTTTTTATTTTATGTTTCTTATTTTTAATAATAGAGTTCATCTTTGTCAGCTCTTGAAATTATTGAGTTGCCTCAAATCTGGTTTATCCACAGTCTCTGGGGCTTATTTAACTTTTTGTCCACATTTCTGTTATAATTAAGGATAGAGATTCCTAAGTTCTCAGGCTAAGAGAGAATAGCGTACCTGAAAATACCACATCATCGTTTATTTAATTCAGCAGAATCCAGATAAGAACGGTTAACCTTCATTTCTGGGTAGTAATTTGGGCTCCAAAATCACTGCAGATGGTGATTGCAGCCATGAAATTAAAAGACGCTTACTCCTTGGAAGGAAAGTTATGACCAACCTAGATAGCATATTCAAAAGACATTACTTTGCCAACAAAGGTCCATTTAGTCAAGGCTATGGTTTTTCCAGTGGTCATGTATGGATGTGGGAGTTGGACTGTGAAGAAAGCTGAACGCTGAAGAATTGATGCTTTTGAACTGTGGTATTGGAGAAGACTCTTGAGAGTCCCTTGAACTGCAAGGAGATCCAACCAGTCCATTCTGAAGGAGATCAGTCCTGGATCTTCTTTGGAAGGAGTGATGCTGAAGCTGAAACTCCAATACTTTGGTCACCTCATGCGAAGAGCTGACTCATTGGAAAAGATCCTGATGCTGGGAGGGATTGGGGGCAGGAGGAGAAGGGGACGATAGAGGATGAGATGGCTGGATGGCATCACCGACTCGATGGACATGAGTTTGAGTGAACTCCGGGAGTTGGTAATGAACAGGGAGGCTTGGCGTGCTGCGATTCATGGGGTCGCAAAGAGTTGGACACGACTGAGCGACTGAAATGAGTTGAATTGAACTGAATGTTACATAAAGGTTAAGAATATTTTCCATGTACTGAAGTTAGAAGTACTGATTTGGTTTCCAGAAAGAAAACTACTTCTAATTAGATTGTTGGATTAGAAGCGTATATGCGTGTGTGAAAAGGATACCGCATTTTTCAAGGCTATTGAACTAGTATATAGCAGGACCAAGACCAAGAAAACAAATCTGAGTTGTGCCAAAATCATTTTTTTTTTAGTAGTTACAGGAAGTTCCTTTGTATAATGTCAGCCTCATAAAGTACCCATCATTCTGAATTTTTAACCTAAATTTTTAAATTTATGAATAAAAATAAATACTCTATGTTCTTGGCTCATTGTTCAAGATGTGCAAAAATATAGAATAAAAACAGATCTTCTTTTTTCTCTAGTTCCCCAGATCTTTAGGCCCCCTTCCCAGAGCAGCTCCTCCACCAGTTTCCCGTATATATTCTAAATGTTTACACATCCAGACAGGCAGGTGCGTGCACGTGTGCATGCGCTCCTTCACTATGTTAGCACAGGGAATTCACTGGCATGGACCGTATGTTTTTCTCTTGACATTACATTTTGGTGATCTTTCTAGACTCCAAACTTCTTTAAGTTTATAAATTGCACATTTATAAACTCTGGTGGATCTGTGTGAGCATAGTGAATTCAGTTATGTATCTTGTCTTTCTCCTGACATTGTATTTTGGTGATCTTTCTAGGTGTGAAATTTTCTTTGGTACTTATTTATTTTTAAAAAATATTTATTTATTTTTTATTTTTGGCTGTGCCGGGTCTTCGTTGCTGGGAGGGCTTTTCTCTAGTTGCTGCAAGCAGAGGCTGCTCTCGAGTTGCAGTTCATGGCTTCTCATCACAGTGGCTTGTCTTGTTGCGGAGCGCAGGCTCTAGGCACACGGGCTGCAGTAGTTGTGGCCTGCAGGCTCTCGAGCATGGGCTCAGGAATTGTGGCACACGGGCTTAGTCGCTCTGTCGCCTGTGGGATCTTCCTGGATCAGGGATTGAACCTATGTCTCCTGCATTGGCAGGTGGACTCTACCACTGAGCCACCAGGGAAGTCCCCAGACGTTCTTAATTGCACAATTTATAAGCTCCGGTGGACTAAAATAGTCTAAAAATTACATTTTCAGGCCATACAACCTCTTTGTAAATGTATGGGTGATATTTGCTAGGCTTGATCAGAAGTGGCTGGAGAGGGGAGTGAATTCCCCTCTTCCACAGATCTGTATTTTGACGTAGGAGTAACCATATTGTTTATCCAAGTCAGTCATTAAATTAGAGGGGTATGTATAAAAATTTCAAATTGAATACTCATGATCAGGAAGAAGGATAAAAACCAAAATGATAAAAATAAGAATCAGAAGGCTCAGGTGTGCATAACAAGGAATGAAGATGGATATAAAGCTCAGTGATGAAAAATCTGAAATTAAAATGGCTGTTTGATGTATAAACGCAGCCTTAAGAATAGACTATCAAAAAATGCATGCAAGATGAAAAAAATGGATCCAATTGAAATACCAGAAACCACACAACCTGTTCCTAACCCTTGATTCCTCTGAAGAACAATTCACAGCAACAAGAAGAGAAAAGCTCTTAGATGGAGAAAGCAAAACCCTTATCAGGACACATGCCCAGCATTTAGGAAACAATTTGGACACAAGGAAAAAGAATAATCTCTTTTTCCTATGATGTGACTGCAGAGAATAGATCAAAAAGCACTGGACAGAGGAGTCCAGCAGGGGTAGAAACCAGGAGAGTTTTCACATTCAGAGGTATAGAGAAAAGAGCAGGAATTTGCTGAAAAGCAGAAGCAAGATGCAGATGATTGATTTCTGTGTATTACTTTTAGCAAGGGCTTTAAAATGTTTACCACCCCACTGGATTGCTTACCAGGCTCTGAGCCATCACTTCCTCCTTTGAAGGTAGGGTAGGCATGGCTGGCATCCTGCTTCCAAAGTTTTCCATGTCCACCCGGCATGGTCCCATCACAGATTCTCCAAAGAATTTCACACTGAGTCCTTTTTGAAAGCAAGATGATACAAGATGCTGAGATGCAAAATCAAACTATACAGAACATCTCTTTTCATGCAGAATCTTTCCTCAAAGGTAAAAGGACAGGGTAGGATATATTGCTTTCTGATAAGGCACTTTTCTACTCCAGATTATTCTGCTCTGTGATACACATGTGCCTCTCTTTACTGGCTTTCAGAACATTCCTTAGAATAATAATCTTTGACCTTATGACTTCCATTGACAACGGTGGGCTTCCCTGGTGGCTCAGTGGTAAAGAACACGCCTGCCAAAGGAGGAGAAGCAAGAGACACAGGCTTGATCCCCCGGGTTGAGAAGATCCATTGGAGGAGGAAATGGCAACACACTCCAGTATTCTTGCCTGGAAAATTCCATGAACAGAGAAGCCTGGTTGGATATAGTACAGGGGGTCTTAAAGAGCCAGACATGATGGAGCATGCATGCGCACACAAACACCCACACCCACACACACACTGACAACAAATGGTATTTCCTCCTGGATTCTGCTATTGGGTTTTTAGCAAAGACTTTCCCTTTCATAAACAAGCCAGTGTTTAATTATAGCCATAGTCATGAACTGAGATCCTCTAGGCTCATGTCTTTAGATTTCTGTTTAAGCACACCAGCTTCTCAGAAATTCTTTTTGAATTCTTCTCTAAGCCGCAGCTTGTTTACAAACAATTTGGCTAGGAGTATATTACTGCTGTACTTATGCAGAAATATATGTGTGCATGTATATATCTGTCTCCTTTTTCAAAGAATTTGAGATATATAAATACATAAATTCGCAAAAGGATAAACTAAGAATTCCCAAATATAGGAACATGTGCTTAGATGCTCAGTCACGTCTGATTCTTTGTGACCCTATGGACAGTAACCAGCCAGGGTCTTCTGTCCATGGATTCTCCAGGAAGAATACTGGAGTGGGTTGCTGTTTCCTCCTCCAGGGAATCTCCTGAACTAGGGACTGAACCCTGGGTTCCTGCTTCTACTATGTTGGAAGGCAAATTCTTTACTGCTCGCGCCACCTGGGAAGCCCATCTAGGAACATTTGTAAGGCAAATATCAAACAAAACAATGTGTGAATCAGTTACTGGACATGGGGCTATGAATTTGGTTCCAAATGTCATAAATGGCCAAGGCCAAGAAAGAAACGCTATCCTAAGATTCATAATATCTAGATGCTACGGGGGAGCACAGCTTTAATGGATATTGAACTCTGAGAGAAATCTCTCCCCTGATTCCTCATAAAAATGACATTGTGATATATATTAGATGATATAAAAATGTCTAACAAGTTTCACATGATATTTCTCCATGATGTGCCTTAATGTAGGCTGATGGCTTGATACTAAAAGATAATTCCGTTAGTGTAAGGGGAGGAGGGACCCCAAATTATTACTTTAGCCAGCCTCCTATATCAAGATGGGGATTTCTTAACTCTCTTCTGACCTGCTTAGGGCTTCCTCCTAGGGTAGCAATATTAAAGCACAGAAAGGAGATGGCCACACACTGTGGCAGAGATTGGAATGATGTGGGCTCAAAGAGAGGAAGCTGAGAAATGGCTGCAGCCACTGGAAGCTAGAAGAGGCGAGAAGGTGCTCACCTAGAACCTTCAGAGGGGTCCCGGCCCTACCGATGACACACTGAGCTTGGACTTCTGCTCTTCAGAATAGTGAGAGAATACAAATAACCCAGTTAGTAGAAATTTGTTGAGGCAGCCTGAGGAAAGTGTTAAGTCTCTTTAGTCACATCAGACTCTTTGCGATCCTAAGGACTGTAGCCCACTGGACTCCTCTGTCCATGGGATTCTTCAGGTAAGAGTCCTGGAGTGGGTTGCCATGCCCTCCTCCAGGGGATCTCCCCAACCCAGGGACTGAACCCTCATCTCTTATGTCTCTGCCTTGGCCAGGTGGGTCCTTTACCACTAGCTGTACCTGGGAAGCCTAAGGAAACGAATACACGTGGAATATTTCAGTTGACTTGATGCCAACATTTCCTTTGGATCCGTGCTTTATCCTGACCCAATGATTCTCACTTTGGACTGCCCATTAGAATGGCTTAGAAAGCTTAGAAAAAGGGCTGAAATCTGGGTCACATCCACAGAGATTCCACTTCAATAGGCTTGGGCTGTAGGCTGGCAATGGTGTACAGTCAGAGTTAAGTGCTGCCATTTAATTAGTCACAGCAATTAATGTCATGAGGGTGACACAGAAATACATGTGGCTGGAATAGCAGTATAAAGAAAATTTTAAGTTAGGAATTTGTGTTGGAGTATAGCATTCTATATCTTTATGCTGAAATAGAAAGCATTCTTAGATACTGCCTGAAGCAGTTTTGCCTCAGCTATCTGCACTGACCTTATGACACTAAGAGAATCCTGTTTCCACCCTGAGAAAATATGGATGCTCTGACAGGTGAACTACTGTTGCTCATCTGGATATTTCCCAGAAGGACTGGGGAGGCATTGCTCTCTAGATTGAAGTTGGACACTGCTTAACTTTAACATAAATCAAAAGATGTCACGTGTGGGCCCTCACTCCAAATTGTCCACCGCCTCTCGACAATTACATAATTACAACTTCGAATTCCTGGTGGCATGGTTTGTTGTTGTTGTTCAGTCACTAAGCCGTGTCCAACTCTTTGTGACCTCATGAACTGTAGCATGCCAGTCTCCTCTGTCCTCCACTGTTTCCTGGAGTTTGCTCAAGTTCATGTCCATTGAGTTGGTGGTGCTCTCTAACCATCTAATTTCTCCTTCTCCCCTCAATCTTTCCCAGCATCAGGGTCTTTTCCAATGTGTTGGCTCTTCGCATCAGGTGGCCAAAGTATTGGAGCTTCAGCTTTGGCATCAGGCCTTCCAATGAATTGGGAAAAGAATACATCAAAGTTCCAAATTGGGAAAGGCTGTATGTTGTCACCCTGCTTACTTAACTTATATACAGAGTACATCATGCAAAATGCCTGGCTGGATGAAGCACAAGCTGAAATCAAGATTGCCGGGAGAAATATCAATAACCTCAGATAGGTAGATGATACCACCCTTATGGTAGAAAGTGAAGAACAACTAAAGAGCCTCTTGATGAAAGTGAAAGAGGTGAGAGAAAAAGATCATGGCATCCAGTCCCATCACTTCATGGCAAATAGATGGAGAAACGGTGGAAACAGTGACAGGCTTTATTTTTGGTGGCTCCAAAATCACTGCAAATGGTGATTGCAGCCATAAAATTAAAAGACACTTGCTCCTTGGAAGAAAAGCTGTGACAAAACTAGACAGAATATTAAAAAGCAAAGACATTACTTTGCTCACAAAGGTCTGTCTAGTCAAAGCTATGGCTTTTCCAGTAGTCATGTATGGATGTGAGAGTTGGACCATAAAGAAAGCTGAGCATCAAAGAACTGATGCTTTTGAACTGTGGTGTTGGAGAATACTCTTGAGAGTCCCTTGGACTGCAAGGATATCAAACCAGTCAATCCTAAAGAAAGTCAACATTAAATATTCATTGGAAGGAGTGATGCTGAAGCTGAAGCTCCTATACTTTGGCCACTTGATATGAAGAACTGGCTCATGAGAAAAGACCCTGTTGCTAAGAAAGATTGGGGTCAGGAGGAGAAGGGGATAACAGGATGAAATGGTTGGATGGCATCACTGACTCAATGGACATGAGTTTAAGCAGGCTCTGGGAGTTGGTAATGGATGGGGAAGCCTGGTGTGCTGCAATCCATGGGGTTGCAAAGAGTCATACATGACTGAGAGACTGAACTGAACTTCCAGTGAATATTCAGGGTTGATTTCCTTTAGGATTGACTGGTTTTATTTCTGTTTGCAGTCCAAGGGACTCTCAGAAGTCTTCTCCAGCATCTCAGTTGGAAAGCATCAATTCTTTGGCACTCAGCCTTCCTTATATATAGTCTAACTCTCATATCCTCTGAACACTAGTGCTGGAAAAACCATAGCTTTGACTATATGGACCTTTGTTGGCAAAGTAATGGCTCTGCTTTTTAGTACGCTGTCTAGGTTTGTCATAGCTTTCCTTCCAAGAAGCATGCGTGACATGGTACTTTATGTATTTAAGAAGAAAAACCTGCTGCAGAGATGCGCTGAATAGAATGGGTGCTAAGTCATTTCAGTCTGTCCAACCCTTTGTGACCCCGTGGACTGTAGCCCACCAGTCTCTTCTGTCCACAGGGTTCTCTAGGCAAGAGTACTGAAGCGGGTGGCCAATTCCTTCTCCAGGGGATCTTCCCAACCCAGGGATCGAACTCACTTCTCTTAAGTCTCCTGCATTGCTGGGCAGTTCTTTACCACTAACACCACCTGGGAAGCCCTGAATAGAATAGGACTTATTCTTTGGAGAGAAGAGGATCCTTCATTGTGAACTGTGAAACAAAGCAATTCCTTGTACGTCAGCCCTCAATAAGTGTCTCTTTATTTGTGAAGTTGTGTGACAGCCTGTAGTGGTCTTTGGAAGTACGTCAGGGAGCAGTCAGGAGTGAACGGCTGTTAGCAGTGGGGTTGATCTCTGAAGGGCTTTTGACGACAAGCTCACTGCATCTATTGACTCCCTAGGAAGTCTGAGGTCACAAGCTTGGCCAGAGCACGTAAGCCCAGATAATGAAGATGATTTTGCCCTCTTGAAACAAAGCCAGAAATTTTATCTACTTCATTGTGCGCTCTGGGTCATGTGCTAACGATGGGGATTTGTCTAATACTAATCCTGCTAATGAAGGCTTCTCCCAGCCCTTACACAAACCCCACCAGGCCCCGTGATTTGGCAAGCCAGACAGAATAAAGGCAGCACGGCATTTGGCTTTTGAACTGAGTTCAAGGCAATTAAAGTCATGGACTAAGGAGGGAAGGAGGGGGTTCAGAAATACCAGTATAATAAGTAGTATGACTGGAGCGCTCCGTCAATTAACTCAATTAGACAAAGGCTGTTTTAACCGGGGAAGGCGGCGAGAAGCGCTCCCCTCATTAAATCTGGCTGTTAGAGGAGCTTCTGATGGAATGAAATTCGTTTTAGCGGTTTGCATCACATAAAGTCGTCTGTGTGTGTGCATGTACACACGAGCACACATGTGGGCTCTGTAATTTTTGTGGGTCTTTTTTTCAAGAGGAGAGGAATAGAAGGCAGATCCAAAATATACCCCGTAAAACGTAAATTTCCCCCAAATCAAAAAGCGGGTGAATGCTCAAGAGCCCGGGTGGAAGACCAGGAGAAAGCTGGAGAGAAGCAAGGAGTGGAAGGCGAGAGAGAGAGAGAGAGAGAGAGAGAGAGAGAGAGAGAGAGAGAGAGAGAGAGAGAGAGAGAGAGATAGTGAGAGTGAGTGAGTTCTCCCGGTTCTAAAGCCATGAGCCCTCTTGGGTGGGGGCTTCTGCTCGGCTGTCTGGGCTGTGCGCTCCCGTCTGGGGCCCGGGCGCAGTTTCCCCGGGTCTGCATGACTGTGGGCAGCCTGCGGGCCAAGGAATGCTGCCCGCCGCTGGGCGCCGACCCCGCCAACGTCTGCGGCTCCCGGGAGGGCCGGGGCCAGTGCGCGGATGTGCAGACCGACACCAGGCCCTGGAGCGGTCCTTACGTCCTGCGCAACCAGGACGACCGCGAGCGATGGCCCCGGAAGTTCTTCGACCGGACCTGCAGGTGCACAGGTGAGCAGGCAGGCGGATGTGCGCATGCGCCCAGTTGGGTGGGGCTGGCCCGCTGAGGGAGGAACCCCTTCCAAGGCAGAGATGCTCAGCCTAGGCTTTGAACGGCAACCCAAGTTGGTCCATTGGCATTGAGTAAGGCTGATGTCTGGGTATATTCTGCACACCCTTTAGTAGATCTAGTTATGAAAATTAAATAAATATTCTGTGGGACACGCTGGTTCTATGAACACGTACCAGCACACCATGGACTTGTCTGTTGGCGAGGGAAGCCAAAGAGCCCTAGAGTCAGCTTTGAAACTCAGAGCAAGTCCTTTCAAGATGGATTCAGTGCCCTCTCCTTCTGAGATGGGTTTGCACTTGTTGAAGAGGGAGGGCGGGTGATTCTTGGCATCGGTAAGACGGACGTGGTGGGGGGGGGGTAGGTGTTCTGAAGTTTGAGTCTCAGCATTTCTGATGATCTGAACAGGTCTCAAGCAGGATATATCTTGCTCGTGAAGGTTATGACTGGCTTGTAACTTTGCCATCCTTCGTGAGATGGACGGACAAAGCTGAAGAAGGGAGGCTAGTTTTTAGATAACAATGGCTTTTTTCACTCCTGTCTGGGTGTGATGTGAGCATTTCAGAATTTATGCAGTATCCCTCTTTCAGACCTTGGTCTCTCTTATTACCTGTTTTTTTTTTTTTTTTTGAAATCTCTGTGCACTTCTTACTTCTCCCGCTCTTCTGAGCCTTCTCAAATCCTCTTTAGTGGGGCTCCCCTCCAGTGTTCAGCAAACATGCACAGCAGTGATAACACTCAAAGGCTGGCAGGGCATGTGAAACACACACACAAAAACATAGGCAGCAACTTTAGCAAAGCCCTTGGAAACTGTTCCACAGTGTCCAGCTGCCTAAGAGGTTTTCCTTTTAAATTATGTTTTATTGATGTTATATGATGCTAGAACATGGGAGAATATAGACAACTGAGCTATGTAAGGACATAGAAAGGTAAACTAAGAAAATGTACAAAGAGCTGTGATGTTGATGTAAGAATGAGATCAGATTTCTAACTGAAAATTCTGAAGCTATTTTTTTAATATAGAATGGATAAGCAAGGCCCTTTGTATAGCACAGGGAACTATATTCAATATTGTATAATAAACCATAATGGAAAAGGAAAAAATCTGGCTTTATCATCATTATTTTATAGTCATATTGTTAATTCTGTAATTCAAAGGATTTGTTAGTTTTGTCTTGGGGTATTAACTGTGACAAAATGTTTGTGATAGCATGTTGAATGTATACTATTCATTTTTTTCTAATCTAATTGAGCACTTGCTTCTGTAGACATTATCTCATAGATTCTTATTGTTTTTCAGTCTAATGAGATGCAGCAGGTTTCATATGACTTGTGGGATTGGAAACCACACTACACAGTGACTTCTTTGTTGGTGACTAAAAATTTCTTCTAGAAAGCTTATTTCCAGGTCAGTCTATGATGGAGTGCCACAAGTTAGAAACTTTGGGAATCTCCATTTTATGGAATCCTGGCAGCAGAAGACATTAGGAACTCAGGTATAACCATTAACTCTCCTTATTGCTGCCCATGCCTGGGCTTCCCGGGTGCTGCAGTGGTGAAGAATCACCTGCCGCTGCAGGAGCCCCAGGTTTAATCCCTGGGTCAGGAAGATCCCCTGGAGAAGGAAATGGCAACCCACTCCAGTATTCTTGCCTGGGAAAACCATAGACAGAGGTAGGCTGGTAGGCTACAGTCCATGGGGTCCCAAAGGGTCGGTCAGAACTGAGCAACTGAGTACATGCACGCACACATCACTATCTGACCTGACTAGGAAGTTTTTAAAATTTTTTAAAGTGAGATGGAAGGAATCAGGGGTGGCAGAATAGAAGAGATAATTGCAGTCTCCTTGTTCCAAGGGACTACTTACAAATATTCCCTCTAGAAGTGGCAGTAACTTAGGGTCAAAGTGACCTGCTTTCAAAATGTTCTCAGGAGGATGTGTGTGCTCAGTCGCTCATTCGTGTCCAACTCTTTGCTACCCCATGGACTGTAGGAGCCACCAGGCTTCTCAGTGCATGGGATTTTCCAGGCAAGAATACTGGAGTGGGTTGCCATTTCCTACTTCGGGGGATCTTCTTGACCCAGGGATTGAACCCGTGTCTCCTGTGTCTCCTGCAATGACAGGCAGATTCTTTACCACTGTGCCACCTGAGCTTCTTAGGCAAACATACCTAAGAAGGCAGTGTGCCAGAAACAGGGCCTGACCTGTAAGTCCAGAAGGACATGTCATATCTGTAGACCATTCAAAGAAAGCAGGGTGTATGGTCTCCTTCTCCAGCCATAGTCAAGACCAGGACTGTCTCTTAGAACCCCTTGTCTCCCTCCTCCAGGATTTGATTTGTCTAGACTCATTCAGGACCATAGATCTTTCCATCCCAGCTTTGGATTGACTCCACTTATGTTGGCTAGATGGTCTTTTTCTTTGAGTCTCAGGACACCAGACTAAGTCCTTAGTGATTGGGCTGGACAGGTATTTCGTATATCCAATAATCACTGTGATGTGTCATATGCCCCAAAGCAAGACACATGTTTTTTCAGTTTATTCTCCCTAAAGAGTGAATTGCTTGCTTTCTTAGGCTAATTTCTTCATGATTTAGGAGGCAGTCTTCAGAAGTTAAACCTGATCTTCAGTGCCCAAAGTACACCCCCCACCACCGCCGTAACCTCAAAATTCTTTGGCAAGAGATTCTTCTAGTGTCACCTCAAATTTATTAATGAAATGTAGATTAGCAACAAGACTGTTGATGACCTTGGAATTTTGTTAATTCCATGGAAAGATAAACACACCATTCATCTTTAATGGACATTGAGATTGTTTCTTCATCTTGGTCATTGGGAATAATGCTGAAATCAACATAGGAATCTCAATATCTTTGTGAGATCCTGATTTACGTTCTTTTGGATAAATACTCAGAAATTGGATTGCTGGATTGTATGGTAGTTTTATTTTTAATTTTTGAAGAACCTTCATAGTATTTTCCACAGCAGCTGCATCATTTTGCATTTCCATCAGTAGTGTGCAAGGGTTCCAATTTCTTTGCATCCTAGTCAGATGGTATGTATTTGCAATTTAATGCTATTCAACTCTAGAAAAGAAGGAAATTCGGCAGTATGCAACAACATGAATGAACCTTGAGGACATTGTGCTAAGAAGATAAGTCAGCCAGAGAAAGACAAATACTGGAGAATTCTACGTACGTGAGGCGTCTGAAATAGTCAAATTCATGTAATCAAAGAACAGAATGGTAGTTACCAGGAGCTGGGAGGGAGGGGAAATAAAGATTTAGTAATTAGAGGCCATAAAGTTTCAGTTAATCTAATGTTTTAAACAATTAAACATGTGTTAAGAGGGTAGATCTCACATAAAGTATTCTTAGCACACACACACACACAAAACACCCATAGTCTCCACGATCTTGAAGTTGGTAAAGGATTTTAGCTCAATAAAAATAAATAAATGCAAACTCAGATGGGACAAAACCCCTAAATTATGTTCTCAAATTCTCTAGAGAGAACTTTTGTATTCTTTGTGGGGATCATTTCAAACTGAAAAATTATTGAGCTTAATTTTCAAGAAGAGCTTAATTTCAGGAGATCTTGGCATCAGCGATTCACCTTCCAAATCTCACCTGCCAATTGGCATTCCTGAGAAAAGACTAGTTGCAGCTGTGTCTTTGGACTTTTGAAAAACATGTGCACCAAATGGTTTTTGAACAATTGTCTGAGAATTTCTTGTCGTACAACTAAGTGCCTCCATCTTCCAATCTCTAAAATGGGGATAATGATGAAACCACACTTGTAAAATTCTTTTGAGCTCTGTAGATGAAAGGCCTCATGTGAGTGCAAAGTATTGTTATTAATATAATAGAATCTCTAATTAAAAGGAATAGGCTATTTAGGCTCCTTGTAAATTCACTAATCGGTGGTCTTTAAACTTATTTAGTCTAATAGCCTTTGGAGGTTGAGCTGATGTGGTTCATGTGGGAACGTGCACTGTTTCGTTGTTCTCATTCTTTTTCCATTTTTATCCTGGTCCTAGATAGGTATAAGACTTCATCTTTTTAAATTTCATTTTTGCTCAAGGACAGACTAAATAACAGATAGACTGATATCTAGCGATCTTTTACTTTTTCTCTCTCCATTCCCCAGTGAGATAATGCAATCCTTCCTAAAGGGTCTCTTTTTTTTCCCAACTGTTGCTATTGGTGGATTAATGGAGAAACTCAACTCATTAAATTAATGTAAGGGACTGCTAGGAAATCTAAGTTAAAGAAATAAACATTTTGTGTGGTAAGGTTTTATGTTACTGCATTTTTCGGTTGTCTTCAATATTTTAACAAATTCTTTAGACCAGGGTTAGAAGCACAAATATGAAAGCAAGCTGACTGCAGAGCTGTGGGGTGTGTTTTCTCTGAGACATGCTGGGAAAGGGATTTTTAAAAAGTCAAATACGTTTCTAGGTAATAGGTGAGCTCAAATCCACACAAACGCTTTCTTATTAGCATTTCTGCGTTGCTTTTCGGGGGCAACTTTGGCTTTGTGAGAAGAGATGGCTTTGTTCAACGCAATTGTGAACCATCTCTGATCTTCTGAGTCAGAATGAATCATTTCATCTTCTGTCATCCACGGTGCTCAGTTAATTCTTGTTTTCATGTTTCCCATCGTTAGGCTGGTGTTGATATTTCATCGCACTCATGTTCCTCATTCCACTAGATGAAGGCACTGAGCCTGATTTATATTTATATCCTCTAGCACTTAATGCCTTTTATTCAGTTATTCATGACTCCTTCATCAACCACCTAACCAATGTTTATTTAGCACCAATTATGTTAGGTCCTTCAGATACTAAGGGGAAAACCCCAATGCGATTTTTGATAGTCCAAATGTGCTGCTTGAGTAAGACAGGTATGAAAACAAATACTTAAAGACTATGAGATTTGATCAGTGGTAACTTGTAAAACTAGTAATGGTGATGCTTCATATAGAACTTACTATGTACCAGTACTGCTCTATGTTACCATGATTGCTTCCTGTAAGAACCCTTTATTCCAATAGGACAGGTTTTGAGAGGTCAAGTCCATAGTAATCAAGTGTGGCAGTTGTATGAATGTACATAAATATGTGGGTTCGAAGAGAAGGGACTGTTTAATTTTGACCTTTCTTTAGGTAATAGATGCTAATAAATTATTTGTTGAGTAAATGAATGAGGGAGACAGTTATTGGTAATTTAGTTTCTAGCAACCAAAATGAATATTGGTAGAGAAAATGCAGAGATCTTAAAACTCATGGCCTAGGTCATGAATTACTCGATTTTAATAATGAGATGCCAAAATTCGAAGACAAATTTTATTCCTTTAAATCTAAAAATGTATTGAATTTATTATTTCAAAATTTGTGCATGCTATTTCTTAGCATTTAGAAGGAAGCAGTTGCTTTCCTGTTGTAGAGTTGTAACTGCATTTCCACCTCTGATCATCTGGCCTTAGGGAAGCAACTGGAAGTTTGGGTATTTAGTAATCTTCACATGCATTTTGTTCAATCACTTCTCAAAAAATACTCTGCTCCTATGCCGCTGCTGTCACTTCAGTCATGTCCAACTCTTTGCAACCCCATGGACAGTAGTCTTTCATGCTCCTCTGCCCATGGGGATTCTCTAGGCAAGAATACTGGAGTGGGTTGTCATGCCCTCCTCCAGGGGATCTTCCCGACCCAGGTATGGAACCTGCGTCTCCTGCATTGGCAGGCAGGTTTTTTTTTACCACTGGCACCACCTGGGAAGTCCCTCTGTTCCATTAGAAACTGCGAAAGTGGAAGGATGTATTTCAATTAAGATGTTTTAAAAATGGATATTATTCAATTATAGTAGGCAGCCCAAGGGAAAATAGATAGACTCCAAGCTCCATGAAGACTGAAGTACCTTGCGTAACATCTGATACTATAGTAGCCATTGAATAAGTATTGATTAAATAATTTATATTTAATAGCTTCACCTAAGTGATCAACACAAATTTTAATGTTTAATGTAGACTGTTCAAAAACTTGATTTTCAGTCTTGGGACTAGTAGAATTTTTCCTTTGAACTATTATTTTAAACTTATTTTTTCATTTGGTGTTGAAACAGGAAAATGCAAATAAAGCTAAGTAAGAGTAGGTAAGGGGCTTCCCTGGTGGCGCCAGTGGTAAAGGACCCGCCTGCCAGTGCAGGAGACATAAGAACTGTGGGTTCTATCCCTGGCTTGGGAAGATCCCCTGGAGGAGGGCATGGCAACCCACTCCAGTATTCTTGCCTGAAGACCCATGGACAGAGGAGCCTGGTGGGCTACAGTCCATAGAGTCTCAAAGAGTAGGACACGACTGAAGCGACTTAGCACGCATGCACAAAAGGGTAGGTAAAATATTTTGTATATTACAAAGACCATCGGACTACCCCCCCTCAAATTCTTCCTACTTATGATATTTTTAAGGACATTTCTTTTAACCATCGAAAAATAGCAGACAGTATTTTTTTATACAGGACACACGCTCATTTTGTTTTCATGCTGTCGGAAAATTTTCTTTTCCTTTAGAGATCCAAATAACCCTCTTTTCTATATTTTTATATATTTATTTGGCTGCGTTGGGTCTTAGTTGTGACTCTTCGCTGTGTCATGTGGGATCTTTCTTTGTGGCAGCACAGACTCTCTAGTTATGCTACCGGAGAAGGCAATGACACCCCACTCCAGTACTTTTGCCTGGAAAATCCCATGGACGGAGGAGCCTGGTAGGCTGTAGTCCATGGGGTCACGAAGAGTCAGAAACGACTGAGCGACTTCGCTTTCACTTTTCACTTTCATGCATCGGAGAAGGAAACGGCAACCCACTCCAGTGTTCTTGCCTGGAGAATCCCAGGGACGGAGGAGCCTTGTGGGCTGCTGTCTATGGGGTCGCACAGAGTTGGACACGACTGAAGCGACTTAGCAGCAGCAGTTATGCTACACGGGCTTAGTTGCTCCTCGGCATGTGGGATCCTATTTCCCCAAATAGGGATTGGACCTGCGTCCCCTGCATAGCAAGGAGGGTTCTGGGCCCTAACCCTCTCTTTCCATGGCCATAGTATGTTTTGCTTACATCTATTTTTGTCTTGCAGTTTATCAAAATTACTTGCAGGGCCTGCTTTTCCTTCTGATTCACAAGGACAGGGAGAGAAAGGGAGAAGAAAATTGAGAATTATTGAATCCATCTGCTACATGCTTTTTATATCCTTTCTTTTAATTTAAAAATTTTAAATTTCAACTTTATTGACATATAAATGGCAAATAAAATTGTAAGATGTTTAAAGCATCCATTGAGATGATTTGGCTTTTTGCTCCTTTCATTCGTTAAATGAAGATTCATTCGTCCAAGGCCCAGCATAGGCCTAGGCAGCAGGATAATTGCCATCTAGGTGCCTGTAGCTGAGCCAGTAGATGTCTACAATCGCCACAATTAATTCAATGAAAAAATAGGAGGTGTCATGGGAGCACAGCTTGGGCGTCATCTGACCCTGATGTGCAGGATCAGGGATGTCCTTGTAGAGAGCTCATTGTGCAGCTTAAAGGAGGAATAGTTAAACTGGGTGAAGAGGAAGGTAGGAAGACTGTGAGGGAAAAGTGTTCAAAACAGAAGGAAGAGCAAGTAAAAAGATCTGGGAGGAAGAGGAGGAGGAGAAGACAGGGAGCTGATACATTAAATGTTTCCCACAACCCCTAGAAGATAAGTTATTGCTCTCTTTTGTTTCAACACACAAACAATATTTAAGTGTTTACTCTTTAACTTATCACTACCTAAGGAATGAGGTGCTGGTCATACCAAATGCAATGAAAGTGAAAGTCAAAGTGTAGTTACTTAGTCATGTCTGACTCTTTGTGGCCCCATGGACTGTAGCCCACCAGGCTCCTCTGTCCATGGGGATTCTCCAGGCAAGAACACTGGAGTGGGTAGCCATTCCCTTCTCCAGGGGATCTTCCTGACCCAGGGGTTGAACTGTGGTCTCTCTGGCGTTGCAGGCAGATTCTTTACTGTCTGAGCCACCAGGGAAGCCCAAATGCAATAATCAAGGCTAAACAGGGAAAAGTTACCCTAAAATAATTTCAATTTTAGACGCTAAACAGAAAGAGGCCCGGAGCTTGGTATGACTAGTACTTGGTCCCTGAGATGATGAAATGGAGGAGCAGTTAGTGCAGAGATGGGCAAGCCTGCAGTGATTTGCACTTTCTGACACTAGGGCCACTAATTCACCTTTATGACCTGCCAGCCTCCATTGATTTTGTCTTAACTCTGTTTCCTTCGTAACATAAACCAGCTTTTTAAATGTTGGATTTCACCTAAATTCCTGGAAATCAGTTTATTTATTTTCATTCCCCCTTTAGCTTGGTATATATTCTCTTCCTTCTGTAGATCAATAACCTTCTGCATGTGCTTCAGGGCAGAGGGGCCCAGCAGTGATGACATTTGAGGCTGCAGCTCCGCCCCAGGAAGGGACACCTGACATGATCCATGAGTGGAACAGATGGCAGCACTTGTCTTAGTCTCCCAGGGCTTCCATAACAAAGGACCGTAGACTGGGTGGCACACAGAAACTCATTCTCTCTGGAGGACTGACATCCCAGATCAAGGTGTCAGCAGGGTGTGCGTCTTGAGGTCTCTCTTGTTGGCTTGTTGTGTCCAGACACCCCTCTCTGTGTCCAAATTTCCTTTTCTTATGAGGACACCAGTCATGTTGGATCAACCACAACCCCCTCCCTGCCCCACCACAGTGTCTTCATTTTAACTTACTTTTTAAAAAGACCCTATCTCCAAAAATAGCCACCGAAGTGCTAGGGGTTAGGACGTCAGCATATGAATTTGGTGGGGATTCAATTCAGTGCATAACACCATGGAATGTGTTTCATGTCCTGTTTCTTTGCTGGGAATATTTCTAGAAACTCTCTGGTGTTCAGTTTGGAGAGACCTTGGAGAGACAAACATTTCAAGCAGAGCGCAAGGAAAGACAACTGACCTTCTCTTCCTTTCTATTCCAGAAATTTCTTCCAAGCTATATAAGCTTACTTCTTCTTCCATCTTTCCCTTAATTTCTCAAATGCACTAGGAAACTTCGCCGGCTATAACTGTGGAGACTGCAGGTTTGGCTGGACCGGCCCCAAATGCGATCAGAAGAAACCATTGGTTGTCCGGCAAGATGTCCATTCCTTGACCCCTCAAGAGAGGGAGCAATTCTTGGGCGCCTTAGACCTCGCAAAGTACACTCCACACCCCGACTACGTGATCACCACGCAACACTGGCTGGGCCTCCTGGGGCCCAATGGGACCCAACCACAGATCGCCAACTGCAGCATTTACGATTTCTTTGTGTGGCTCCATTATTATTCCGTCAGAGATACATTATTAGGTGAGCTTTCCCCCCTTTACCTTAAGGAATCCTAGGGGCGTCCTAGGTAGCTCGGTGGTAAAGAATCTGCCTGCCAATGCAGGAGCCGCAGGAGACTCAGGCGTTCTGAAATCATTCTCTATTTGCAATTATCCTCACTTTTGAGGCTCCTCGTTGGGGTTAGGGTGAATGAAGACAGAGAGCTCACTTTGAATAGTAAGATTCTCATTTGGAATCTGTCCTTGTGTTTGGGCTTACCTGGTGGCTCAGCAGTAAAGAATCCGCTTGTAATGCAGGAGACTTGGGTTCCATCCCTAGGTTGGAAAGATCCCCTGGGGAGAGGATGGCAACCCACTCCAGTATGCGTGCCTGGAGAATTCCATGGACAAAGGAGCCTGGCGGGTTACAGTCCATAGCGTCACAAAGAGTCAGATGCTACTGAGCACAGCACAGCCCTTGTGTTTACTGCTCATTCCCCCTCCTCATTTTGTTTTGAGAACTTTAAACTTTGTTCTGCGTTCAAACATTTACAAAGGGCTGCCTAGCCAACAGCAGCGACAGCGGTTTTTCCCCTCAGTGTGGGTCTTTTTAAAACTTGCCTCACAGGTAAGCATCTGTCTTTCTGTATCGACAGATACGGAGGCTCTTCTGGCTATAAACCTTTATAGTTTTCCTGTCATCACTCTGAAGAATTTTTGCTTTATGAGAGGGTAGTCTCTCAAGAGGAAAAGAAAACTATAGTTTCTGGTCGCATCTAGGAATTAAATTTATATTCATGTCTGTTCATCTCTCTGAAGTTATTATGGGGACTTTGAAAAAGAACTAAAGTTAGCTCAAGTTTCTACATAACCATCAAAAGCTGTTATGAGACGAAGAAGAAGGATTGGAAAGGCAGTAAGGAGGTCATTAAATCGCCCAAAGCTTTTCACTAAAATTGGCAGTTCCTGAGGCCAGCCAAATTGGTTTGAATGTATTTTTCCTCTCTTCTGGTCTCGGCAACCATGCTTGTCAGCTAATAGTTGTAACTGATTGATGGCTGAGGCAAAACCCGTGAAAGTTCCTTTTGGTTCCAAATGCTGAATTCAGACTAAGTGTAGTTGAAGTTCCTTTGTTATTCATTAATCCCTCCCTATAAATGCAGGCATTTGTAAGGAATAGGTTAGAAAAAGTCTTTAAAAAATATATTTCATTTAGATCTTAATGATCTGTTCTTTGGGATACTCTTATTTTATCTTCCTGAAGCACTGCTTCTAAATTAAATTTATAACAGGAGCTCTTAAGATAACCTGAGTTTCTCCGAATCTCTGCTGACCATCAGACTTACAAGAGATGAAGGAGAATTTATCCTGAAAGTGCTATTTGCCTCTGAGATTGTTTTGTTGTGGTTGTTGTTTTCAGAGGAATAAATGACAAAAACAGCTGTTTTCCCTTATGGTTGAAGAAGAAAGGTGGGTGGGGAGATAAATTAAGAATTTGGAATTAACAGACACACACAGCTGTATATAAAATATGAATAGATACACAATCAGATCCTATTGTATAGCCCAGGGAACTATCTTCAATATCTTATAATAAACCACAATGAGAAAGAAGAAAAAAATATATATGTGCTTCCCAGATGGTGCAGTGGTAAAGAATCTGCCAGTATAAGAGACATAGGTGCATTCTCTGAGTCAGGAAGATCCCCTGGAGAAGGAAATGGTAACCCACTCCAGTCTGCTTGCCTGGAGAATCCCATGGACAGAGGAGCCTGGTGGGCTGCAGTCCATGGGGTCCCCAAAAATTGAATATGACTGAACATGTGCATGCGTGTGTGCACGTGCACACACACACACACACACGCATTCAGCAAACTGAATCACTTTGCTTTCCCTGAAACATTATAAATCAGCTATTGCTTCAATAAAAATTAATTACTTAAAAAATCCAGTTGTTTTCCGACTAAAACATCATGGACTTACTGGCTCTCCAGCGCATCCCAGGTAAGGTTCACATTAAAAAATTCTATTCTGTGACCTCTAACATGTTTCCCAATTGTTTTAGGACCAGGGCGCCCATACAAGGCTATAGATTTCTCACACCAAGGACCTGCCTTTGTTACCTGGCACCGGTACCACTTGTTATGGCTGGAAAGGGATCTCCAGGTTGGTCAAAAGTTTCTTTTAGTTTTGCTATGTATTTGGGCAAGACCCGTCTAAGTCTTTGCTTCCTTCATTTTCTTGTTGTTTCTGATGACATGAATTGAATGTCTGGTCATGCCCTTTGCTTTTAGCGCCTTACTGGCAACGAGTCCTTCGCTTTGCCCTACTGGAACTTTGCCACCGGCAGAAACGAGTGTGATGTGTGCACAGACCAGCTGCTTGGGGCAGCAAGGCAAGACGATCCGACTCTGATTAGTCAGAACTCCCGATTCTCCAGCTGGGAGATTGTCTGTGATAGGTAATGACATGGGTACCTGCTGTGGAAATCCAAGAGACCATATTTCCTCATGTCTGAGAGATGGACGGTCACTTTACAATTCTGTTTCTAATGTGTGTTGAATTCTGTGTGCATGTTTCTGAAAGTTATTTTCCTGCAGGAGGTAGGATTTTTTAAAATCCTGAGTCCTTTAGTAATATATATATATATATAATATATATATAATATATATTAGTAATAATATAATACTTATATTATATAAGGAAATCACACTTATAAAACTGAGCATGCCCCATCACTTTGAGATCCACTGTTTTAAAATGAGAAGTAGTTCCTATATTCAGCCATGTCTTGAGCTCCGATCATATTCTAAGCAGTTTAATCGTGCTGGGAATACATGGATGAATAAAATACAGCCTTCCTTTGGAATATCATTTTATACTTACAAAGGTAGATGGCTGGTAAACAAATTACAGTAAAACGTGAGAAGTTATTTTAATAGGTGTGTGTGCAAAGCCAAGAAGAAAATCAGGGAAAGTCTTTAGGAGGTGGAGATGATTATCATGAGACTTCAAGGAGGCACAAACCTCTCAACCACAGGTGGGGGAGGGTGGTGTGTCCTCGGTTGGGGGAACATTATGTGTGAAGCTAGAAAAGCCTCTAGAAGCTGTCTGGTATGGCTGGACCACAGCGTTCTGGGGAGTTGAGGAGAACAGAAAATGGGGTAGGGGCACAGATCTCTAAAGCACTAAAAGTGGGTCGTGTGCAGCTGCTGTAGGGACTTTTTTTCTACCATAAGTTATACCAACAAATGTTGGTTATTAAAAAAGTACAGTACTCAAATACACACAAGCAGCCAGCAGCTCATGAAGAATTCTGTCCTCAGTGATTCCTTGAATATGTCTCTTTCTGAACACACATCTCAGGAACAGATTCCCCAGGCAGCTCTTCTGTCTCTCTGTATGTGTTTGTTTCCTCCACAACCTGCTGTGCTCACGCTCTTGTCCTGTGTCTTTGGACTGCTCCATGGCGCAGAGCATTGCCGTCCACACCCCAGGCTGGGCATGCGCGGGTTTTCGGGGATCCAGCTCACAGGGACCCCATCTTCTCCATCCTGAGCTTTTCCTACAGCCTTCCAGACAGTGTCCCTGGGGATGTAGTAAGTGCTGTGTATGTGACTCTGAGTCATTCCAGAAGGCTCCATTTCTCATAGTGTCCTGGGCTATTAGTCAGTGGCATGTGAAAAGAGATTTCTCTGATCAGATTAATTTAGAGAATTCTGAACTTAAAATGTCTTTAGAAGTTTTAGAATGTCTCAGAGCTTTTAAGTAACCATATTCTTATTTTTCAAGAGGGGCTTAAACTTACCTGACCCTGACACCCTTAATTTCACAGGCCGTCTCACTGGAATGCTCTGGGAAAGGCAGCTTTTAGAGGCTGTTTCTGCCTAGTTTTTAGGCACCAGCCTATTTCATCTTCCTGTGTGTGCTGATTCTATTCTCACACACTCAGTAAGATCCCCTCATCCATTAAAATCCACACAGAATCGTCTTTAAAAATTAATCTCTACTGAATGAAATACTGCTCTGATGGTAGAATTCCAGCCACAACAGGCACGTGGGATATAATATTATGGGTAGGGGTCTCCAGCCTCTGGGATCTAATGCCTGATGATCTGAGGTGGAGTTGATGTAATAATAATAGAAATAAAGTGCACAAAAATATAATGCACTTGAATCATTCTGAAACCTTCCCCCCACCCCCACCCCCCATCCCAGTCTGTGGAAACACTGTCTTCCTCGAAATCAGTCCCTGGTGCCAGAAAGGTTGGGGCCCACCTTCTCAGCCTCCATGTTTGCCAAGTAACCATCCCGACCTTAGAACATTTTCTAACACGGCATTTCTCCTAATTCCTCTCCTCCGTATAGTATCATCTGTTTTGACTCTGACCACCTCCATTTGTCTTCAGTTTGCCTGGAATGCTTTCCTAAGCTTCACTTCTGCCAAACTGGCTTAGTCAAAGTTTCTCAGTCGTGTCTGACTCTTTGTGACCGCAAGGACTATACAGACCATGGAATTCTCCAGACCAGAACTGGAGTGGGTTGCCTTTCCCTTCTCCAGCGGATCTTTCCAACCCAGGGATCGAACCCACGTCTCCCACATTGTAGGCAGATTCTTTACCAGCTGAGCCACCAAGGAAGCACATGTGTGCTGGATGGTTGAATTTATCAGGTCAAACTGGCTTAGCTCAGTGTTAATACAGTCTTCCCTGGTCTCTCTTCAGTTACTCCAGATTTAAATGCACGTACGGTACGATGGGAGTCACCATCTTGCCTAGTAAACCGTCTTACTGCCTTTCCAATGGAATGGTAATTTTCCTCGTTACTTATGTGTTGATTCATATTTCATGCATCTATGTTTTCAAAACTCCTTCATCCATAATTGCTTTTGGAAGCAGTTCTTTTGCCACATATGTTTGACCCTTGTAAAGCAACTATAGTAAAGTTTTACCACAACTATGACCTTGATTGGTTTGTTGGGCTCAAAGTTGTGATACTATCCGTGAACTAACAAGTATTATTTCTAACCTCCTTACACATTTTAGCTTGAATGACTACAACCGCCGAGTCACCTTGTGTAATGGAACCTATGAAGGTTTGTTGAAAAGAAATCAAATGGGAAGAAACAGTGAGAAATTGCCAACTTTAAAAGACATACAAAATTGCCTGTCTCTCAATAAGTTTGACAGTCCTCCGTTCTTCCAGAACTCTACCCTCAGCTTCAGGTTGGTGCTCTGATATCTATATTTTACCGTCCTTTTTAGATTTACGTGCTTGTAGTTGTAATGAATGGGAAGGAAAGCTAGATGTTGGGAGACATCAAAGCTCAGTAATAGGGAAGCGCTTTGTAAGAGGATAGATAGCAAGGCGTAGTGTTACCTATGTTATTTAGTTGCTCAGTCATGTCTGACTCTTTTCAGCCCCATGAACTGCAGCATGCCAGGCTTCCCTGTCCCTCACTATCATTAAGAGCTTAGTTTTTATATCTTCTAACTCAGCTATTCGAAACCACCTTTTTGCATTTCTAATTTCTATACACAAATAAGTACAGTCTTCAGAACCACGGTACCTCACCAGTTAAATAGAGGATTTTAAAAATATTTTCTTGTGTTCTTTCTTATTCCTTTCTGCCTTAAGGAAATATCAGCCATAGACCTTAATGTTTGGTTCTGAGATCTTAGAGGAGTAAAAAATCCGCCCGCCAACCTAAGAGACAAGAGATTCGGGTTTGGTCCCTGAGCTGGGGAGATTTCCTGGAGAAGGAAATGACCACCCACTCCAGTATTCTTGCCTGGGAAATCCCCATGGACAGAAGAGCTTGGTAGACTATAGTCCGTGGGGTCACAAAGAGTTGGACACGGCTGAATGAATGAGCACGTGCACACAGACTAAATGCTGCTCAGATTACAGTGCAGTAACGACATTAGGATACTTGAAATTTAAAGGTCAACTAATAATTTTTTCCCTCTAAAAAGATTGTAAGAATTATGAGAAATAATTATGTAAGAACAAATAAATAATTATGTAAGAATTAAGAGAAATGGCTATGGGCTTCCCTTATAGCTCAGTTGGTAAAGAATCTGCCTTCAAGGCAGGAGACCAGGGTTTGATCCCTGGGTTGGGAACATACCCTAGAGACAGAAATGGCACTCCACTCCAGTATCCTTGCCTGGAGAATCCCAAGGACAAAGAAGCCTGGCAGGTTACAGTCTATGGGGTCGCAAAAGTAGGACCCGACTTAGTGACTAAACCACTATGTGTGGCTGCAAGTAAGATTTAAAAAAATTTTTGATTATTGTTTATTTGGTTGCACTGGGTCTTAGTTTCGGCATGTGGGATCTAGCTCCATGATCAGGAATCGAACCCAGGCCTCCCTGCATTGGGAGCATGACGTCTTAGCCACTGCAGCATCAGGAAAGTCCCTATAAATAAGATTTAACAAGCATCTTTGAAGATCCAGAAAGGAATGGCAGATAGATTCATGGTTTTCATGACTAAACCTTACAGTAACTGTTCAACTCTGAGCCCCTTGTGTTGCTCAATTGTATCCAACTCTTTGTGACTCCATGGACTGTAGCCCACCAGGCTCCTCTGTCTATGAAATTTTCCAGGCAAGTAATACTGGAGTGGGTTGCCATTTCCTTCTCCGGGGGATCTTCCTGACCCAGAAATCGAACCCATATCTCAATGTCTCCTGCATTGGTCCTATTTCCCTACACGATCTGAAATTAGAAGACTATCACCTAGGCTGGAAACAAAAAGAGAGCTTTCTTTGTGAGTTCATGACTCTAGTTGCTGAAATACTGATTTCTCTCAGGAATGCCCTGGAAGGGTTTGGCAAAGCAGATGGGACCCTGGATTCTCAAGTGATGAGTCTTCATAACCTGGTTCATTCTTTCCTGAATGGGACAAGCACTTTGCCGCATTCTGCTGCCAATGATCCTGTTTTTGTGGTATGTTCAAAGACTCAGACCAGATGAAAAATGTCCTAGATAATGTGTTGAACTTATTTGCTTTTCAACAAGATTAAGGTTTGGTGTGTGTTTTATTCTCTGTGTGAACAATGGGATGTATGTATATGTCAATTAATTTTAATCTACACCATACGGATGGTTAGATAGTGCTTAAAGTCCCTTGCTTTAAAGATGGTTGGTTAGCTTTGGGATGACCCTGGATGGGAGTTTACAGTCCAGAAGTGGATTCATAAATTAGCATAATAAGGTTATTCGTGCATGGTGCTAAGTCGCTTTAGTCGTACCAACTCTTTGCAACCCAGTGGACTGTAGCCTGCTGGGCTCCTCTGTCCATGGGATGCTCCAGGCAAGAATACTGGAGTGGTTTGCCATGTCCTCCTCCAGGGGATTTTCCCAATCCAGAGATCAAACCCGCAACTCTTGCATCTCCTGCATTGACAGATTGGTTCTTTACCACTAGTGCCACCTTGGAAACCCTAATAAGGTTATAAATTATATCATAACTAAACATGAGCATGAAGAGGAAGGATTTTTCATTGGTAGAATGAGCAGTATTGAAGGTAACTGATAGACTAGGAAGTGAAAGCAAAGTAGCTTAGTTATGTCCGACTCTTAGTGACCCCATGGACAGTAGCCTGCACCAGGCTCCTCTGTCCATGGGATTTTCTAGGCAAGAGTACTGGAGTGGGTTGCCATTTCCTTCTCCAGGGAATCTTCCCAACGCAGGGATCGAACCCAGGTTTCCCTCATTGTAGACAGACGCTTTACCATCTGAGCCACCCTGGTCTCAGCGACCGAACCAAGGTCTTCCACCTTGCAGATGGACTAGAAGGACTGTGCCTATGCCATGACCCTGGCATGATGCCCACCTACCTGAGGCCCAAAATTCTGTTTAGTGTTTGGTCCTGGCCCCCTTCACTTTGCAAAGGACTGGCTAAAAATGAGCTGCTGTTCTTGCCATCAGAGGATCAGAAATGTGGACTATTAGTCCCCACTTCTAATAAGTTGAGGGGTTATCTGTAAATCTTCCATTGTCATCTTTGCTCTTCTGTAAGATGCCTGCCTTATTCACTGGTTCTAATTTGATATCTCACATCACTTTCAGCCTATCATTTCAGCCATCAGCTATGCCAAATATTTTCATGTCTACCTACTTTGCTATCTAGCTACTTATCAATACTATATATCTCTAAATTTTTAGTAAAACATACATTTTTAATTTGTACAAAGCAACCCTTATTGATAAGGAAAAATGTTACAGTACTCTTTATGCAGTACTCCAAAATGTTATGAGAACAGCAATCCTCTGACAAATTGAAGATTAAACCCAAACCTTTCACTCCTACCAAAGGTAATAGTGGGGATGGCTAGTAATTTGATTTTCGGTACTAAGTCTCAAGGATTGCCAAATCTTATCTCCTTACTTCAAGGAAGCCCACTAAGTGGGTTTCTTTGGCGGCTCAGTCAGTTAAAAAATCCATCTGCAATGCAGGAGACATGGGTTTGATCCCTGGATCGGGAAGATCCCCTAGGGGAGGAAATGGCAACCAATTCCAATATTCTTGCCTGGAGAATCCCATGGACAGAGGAGCCTGGTGGGCCACAGTCCCGCCTCAGTGGGGTCTCAGAGAGTGGGACATGACTCAGCAGCAGTATTTTGAGGAAACCCTACTAAATCTGCAGGGCTTGACAACATTTTTCTGCCAATGACCACATAGCACTTGTTTTAGGCTTTGCAGACAAGAAGGTCTCTGTTGTAGGTGTGCAGCCTTGCTGCTGTAGCATGAAAGGAGCCGTAGACAACACATGAACAGTGAGTGTGTTACCCAAAACTGGGGTCATCTCTTGGTGGGTGTTTAGCCAGAAAACACAGCCAAGCCAAAGATTAATCGGGAGAAGGAAGGAACTTGTAGCAAGTAAGGAGAACTCTTGGGGTCTTTCCCAAAGCAGCATCTCCTGGAAGAATAGCAAAATTGGGGAAGTTTTAAGCTAAGGGTACATGAATATTCATGAAGGGGCTTGAGCATAGGAGAATTCAGCATGAAGTAAAGTGAAGTGAAAGTTACTCAGTCAAGTCTGACTCTTTGTGACCCCATGGACTATACAGGCCAGAATACTGGAGTGGGTAGCCTTTCCCTTCTCCAGGGTATCTTCCCAACCAACCCAGGAATCAAACCCAGGTCTCCCGCATTGCAGGCAGAGTCTTTAGCAGTTGAACCACCAGGGATGCAGCATAGAATTGGAGCAAAGGTCGACAGAGTCCAAGCTTTAGTTGGAGTTAGCTTTCAGTTCAGTTCAGTCACTCAGTCGTGTTCGACTCTTGGCGACCCCATGAATCGCAGCACGCCAGGCCTCCCTGTCTATCACCATCTGCCAGAGTTCACTCAGACTCACATCCATCGAGTCAGTGATGCCATCCAGCCATCTCATCCCCTGTCGTCCCCTTCTCCTCCTGCCCTCAATCCCTCCCAGCATCAGAGTCTTTTCCAATGAGTCAACCATTCGCATGAAGTGGCCAAAGTACTGGAGCTTCAGCTTTAGCATCATTCCTTCCAAAGAAATCCCAGGGCTGATCTCCTTCAGAATGGACTGGTTGGATCTCCTTGCAGTCCAAGGGACTCTCAAGAGTCTTCTCCAACACCACAGTTCAAAAGCATCAATTCTTTGGCGCTCAGCCTTCTTCACAGTCCAACTCTCACATCCATACATGACCACAGGAAAAACCATAGCCTTGACTAGACAGACCTTAGTTGGCAAAGCAATGTCTCTGCTTTTGAATATGCTATCTAGGTTGATCATAACTTTTCTTCCAAGGAGTAAGCATCTTTTAATTTCATGGCTGCAGTCACCATCTGCAGTGATTTTGGAGCCCCCCAAAATAAAGTCTGACACTGTTTCCACTGTTTCCCCATCTATTTGCCATGAAGTGATGGGACCAGATGCCATGATCTTCATTTTCTGAATGTTGAGCTTTAAGCCAACTTTTTCACTCTCCTCTTTCACTTTCATCAAGAGGCTTTTTAGGTCCTCTTCACTTTCTGCCCTAAGGGTGGTGTCATCTGCATATCTGAGGTTATTGATATTTCTCCCGGCAATCTTGATTCCAGCTTGTGTTTCTTCCAGTCCAGCATTTCTCATGATGTACTCTACATAAAAGTTAAATAAGCAGGGTGACAATATACAGCCTTGATGTACTCCTTTTCCTATGTGGAACCAGTCTGTTGTTCCATGTCCAGTTCTAACTGTTGCTTCCTGACCTGCATACAGATTTCTCAAGAGGGCAGGTGAGGTGGTCTGGTATTCCCATCTCTTTCGGAATTTTCCACAGTTGATTGTGATCCACACAGTCAAGGCTTTGGCATAGTCAATAAAGCAGAAATAGATGTTTTTCTGGAACTTTCTTGCCTTTTCCATGTTCCAGCGGATGTTGGCAATTTGATCTCTGGTTCCTGTGCCTTTTCTAAAGCCAGCTTGAACCTCAGGGAGTTCACGGTTCACGTATTGCTGAAGCCTGGCTTGGAGAATTTTGAGCATTACTTTACTAGCATGTGAGATGAGTGCAATTGTGTGGTAGTTTGAGCATTCTTTGGCATTGCCTTTCTTTGGGATTGGAATGAAAACTGACCTTTTCCAGTCCTATGGCCACTGCTGAGTTTTCCAAATGTGCTGGCATATTGAGTGCAGCACTTTCACAGCATCATCTTTCAGAATTTGAAATAGCTCAACTGGAATGCCATCACCTCCACTAGCTTTGTTCGTAGTGATGCTTTCTAAGGCCCACTTGACTTCACATTCCAGGATGTCTGGCTCTAGATGAGTGATCACACCATTGTGATTATCTGGGTCGTGAAGATCTTTTTTGTACAGTTTTTGCCACCTCTTCTTAATATTTTCTGCTTCTGTTAGGTCCATACCATTTCTGTCCTTTATCGAGCCCATCTTTGCATGAAATGTTCCCTTGGTATCTGTAATTTTCTTGAAGAGATCTCTAGTCTTTCCCATTCTGTTGTTTTCCTCTATTTCTTTGCATTGATTGCTGAAGAAGGCTTTCTTTTTTTTATTTTTATTTTTATTTTTTTATAATTTTAAAATCTTTAATTCTTACATGCACTCCCAAACATGAACCCCCCTCCCACCTCCCTCCCCATAACATCTCTCTGGGTCATCCCCATGCAGCAGCCCCAAGCATGCTGTATCCTGTGTCAGACATAGACTGGCGATTCAATTCTTACATGTTAGAATGCCATTCTCCCAAATCATCCCACCCTCTCCCTCTCCCTCTGAGTCCAAAAGTCCGTTATACACATCTGTGTCTCCTTTGCTGTCCTGCATACAGGGTCGTCATTGCCATCTTTCTAAATTCCATATATATGTGTTAGTATACTGTATTGGTGTTTTTCTTTCTGGCTTACTTCACTCTGTATAATCGGCTCCAGTTTCATCCATCTCATCAGAACTGATTCAAATGAATTCTTTTTAACGGCTGAGTAATACTCCATTGTGTATATGTACCACAGCTTTCTTATCCATTCATCTGCTGATGGACATCTAGGTTGTTTCCATGTCCTGGCTATTATAAACAGTGCTGCGATGAACATTGGGGTACATGTGTCTCTTTCAATTCTGGTTTCCTCAGTGTGTATGCCCAGCAGTGGGATTGCTGGGTCATAAGGTAGTTCTATTTGCAATTTTTTAAGGAGTCTCCACACTGTTCTCCATAGTGGCTGTGCTAGTTTGCATTCCCACCAATAGTGTAGGAGGGTTCCTTTTCTCCACACTCTCTCCAGCATTTATTGCTTGCAGATTTTTGGATCGCAGCCATTCTGACTGTGTGAAGTGGTACCTCATTGTGGTTTTGATTTGCATTTCTCTAATAATGAGTGATGTTGAGCATCTTTTCATGTGTTTGTTAGCCATCCGTATGTCTTCTTTGGAGAAATGTCTATTTAGTTCTTTGGCCCATTTTTTGATTGGGTCGTTTATTTTTCTGGAATTGAGCTGCATAAGTTGCTTGTATATTTTTGAGATTGGTTGTCAGTTGCTTCATTTGCTATTATTCTCTCCCATTCAGAAGGCTGTCTTTTCACCTTGCTTATATTTTCCTTTGTTGTGCAGAAGCTTTTAATTTTAATTAGATCCCATTTGTTTATTTTTGCTTTTATGTCCAGAATTCTGGGAGGTGGATCATAGAGGATCCTGCTGTGATTTATGTCTGAGAGTGTTTTGCCTATGTTCTCCTCTAGGAGTTTTATAGTTTCTGATCTTACATTTAGATCTTTAATCCATTTTGAGTTTGTTTTCGTGTGCGGTGTTAGAAAGTGATCTAGTTTCATTCTTTTACAAGTGGTTGACCAGTTTTCCCGGCACCACTTGTTGAAGAGATTGTCTTTACTCCATTCTATATTCTTGCCTCCTTTGGCTTTCTTATCTCTTCTTGCTATTCTTTGGAACTCTGCATCCAGATGCTTATATCTTTCCTTTTCTCCTTTGCTTTTTGGCTTTCTCCTTTTCACAGCTATTTGTAAGGCCTCCCCAGACAGCCATTTTCCTTTTTTGCATTTGTTTTCCATGGGGATGGTTTTGATCCCTGTCTCCTGTACACTGTCATGAACCTCATTCCATAGTTCATCAGGCACTCGATCTATCAGATCTAGTCCCAGCTTAAGTTACAAGTGATAAAAGGTTAACATCATCATCTCCTAGGCTCCACTCATCTAGTGGTTGAGGGCTTTCAGAAGAGGATTTAGATTCTTCAGAACAGCTCAAGAAAGTGCTTCAGGCTAATCGTTAATATTAAAAGAGAAGGGAGAGTCTTTACAACTGATCTGTTACCTTTGCTATTGTTACTTCTCTTGTCTGGTAACAGTCAATTTGTTGTGTTGTTCATTTAAAGCCCTCATTACTGAGGCTTGTTCAAGGGCAAACACTGTGGCCAGGCCTAGATGACAAAATGGTATAAGCTTAAAATGGTCTTTTTTATATCAAAAAGCTCTATTTGGTTCTTTCCTTTCAGACCATCCATTTCCTATCTGCCTACAAGTGTGGTGTTCTAATAAAACTTTATTTACAAGAATAGTAAGCCCTGTTTACCCAGCAGGCTTTAGTTTGTCAACCGCATCTGGAAGGGATCTGTGTCTTCTGTGTAGTACAGATATCTCTTTAGTCATCTTTCTCTTCCTGTTCTAGCTGGAAGCCCACATGATGATTTTGTGGATGTGGGATTCTGTGACTTACATTAGTTCAAAGACACAAGATGTTTTATCATCCTTGTCTTCATTACTTTTAATACGTTTAATATATAAAATTTTGTTTTCCTTAGTATAAGTTATGTACATATAAATAGACAAAAAGCCACAGCCTTTCTTTGAAGGCACAGAAGGAGTAATGTTTTGGCACCAGTTCCAGAACTCACAATTACTTTAGGCTATTGACAAAGAGTTTCATGTTGAAGCCAATTCAGCTTTAACAATATTGAGAGCCAGGTGAAAGCACTTAAGTTTACAGAGTTATGGCTTCTGGAATTTCAAATTTATGCAAACATATTGCATATGATATTTATTAAATTTGTTTTTTGTGAAATCTCTTCAAGCAAGAGAAACATACATTTGTATTTGATCGAAATGAATATAAGAAGGTGTGCTGTTAAAATGCAGGAAATACTCTGAACCAATCTCTGAAATTCTAATTTTAAGGTAATTGAAGGAAATGCACACATTTATTGTGGAAAGTAAGATTAGGTCACAGGAATGCTAAATAGTTCTGTTTGAGTATAACCTAGAAAAGAAAAATAAGAGGGAAACCAATAGACTGTAAAGTTAAATAGTTAACTGCCATGAAAGAAACTATTTTAGAGGATTAGTGACTTTGTGGCCAATTCCTAAAAAAAAATATTCTTAACAATGTATTTGGATGTTATCCTCTTAGAAAAGGTACATTCGGCAAGTTTTAATTCTTGGTGGGGAGATTAATAGGTTGCACAGTTAATATTTACTGAATGGCTCATGTGTCTGTTCTTCACCTTTTACATTAAAATTCTAAATGGAATTAAGACATACTGGCAGCCTTGTTACCATTTATATTTATTTATTTTTTATTGATCTATAGCTGATTTATTTACATATATTATTGTGTGCATTATGGGCTTCCTTGTGGCTCAGCTGGTAAAGAATCCGCCTGCAATGCGGGAGACCTGGGTTCAGTCTCTGGGCTGGGAAGATCCCCTGGAGAAGGGAAAGGCTGCCCACTTCAGTATTCTTGCCTGGAAAATTCCTTGAACTGTATATTCCTCGGGGTCGCAAAGAGTCAGACATGACTGAGCGACTTTCATTTTCACTTTGTGTATATTATATATGTAACTGAATCACTTTACACCTGAAACGAATACAATATGTGTGTTTAAGTATATATTATATATATATATATTCTTTTTAAGATTCTTTCCATTATAGGTTATTAGATTATTACAAGATGTTGAAAATAGTTCCTTATGCTATACAGTAAATCCTTACTATTTATTTATATTTCTTAATAATGACAATCATTTGGATAAGAAAGAAATTTAAGAATATAAACCAAGAAAAGAGAAAATGAGTTTTTTTGGTGTATTTCGGCCACGCCATGCATCTTGCGGGATCTTAGTTCCCTAGCCAGAGATCCAACTCATGCCCCCTGCAGTGGAATTTTAGAGACCTACCCACTGGACCACCAGGGAATTCCCAAAAATGAGTTTCTAAAAACGAAGCTCTAATGGACTACACCAGGTTAAACCTGTAAGGCCTTATCTGACTCTATTTTCCTAAACTGCAATAAAATTAATAGGTCACAATAGCAAGTATAAAATATTTCTGAATTATTATGAGTTAGTTGAAATTTTTTAAAAAAAGTATATAGGGCCTTGCTTTTTTCCCCTCAGGAGCACTTAAAAATGGGTCTGCTTTATTTATCTTTTTTAAAAAGAAAAGTTGTAATTAGACAAATACTTTGAGTATCTAAAATAATATTGTTTTATGTCAATTTAAAGTTTTTTAACTGTTTAATGATTTTTAACAATTTATAATTGCAGATATATTGGCAGAAATATTTTAAAGTGTCTATAATTGCATTTCAATATTCTGGCTTATTTCCTTTCATATTCTTATATGTTTTACAGTAGCCAATATAGTGCACATATTTTCAGAATATTATATAGTTTCCTAAATTTTTTAATTTAAAAAATTTATAACATATAATGCACATAAGAGGTTCAAATGAAAAAGGCATAAAATGAAGTCCCTTTATCAACACCAGCTCCCAGCTATCCATTCTCATTTTTCTTTATTCTTCCAGATATAATTTATAAATATACAAGCACAATATATATTTCTTTATATATTTCATTATCCAAATGAAAGCATACTATAGACACTTCTGTGACTTTTACTCTTTATTTGTTCTACTTATTTT
The DNA here is from genome assembly GCF_016772045.2 of Ovis aries. Lineage (NCBI taxonomy): Eukaryota > Metazoa > Chordata > Mammalia > Artiodactyla > Bovidae > Ovis > Ovis aries. The sequence continues at coordinate 69,572,824 of NC_056063.1, read as the reverse complement.
AAACACTTTTCTTTTAAAAGGCTGCATGGTATTCTGTGGGCTTTCCAAGTGGTTCAGTGATAAAGAATCTGCCTGTAATGCAGGAGACAAGGGTTCCATCCTTAGGTCGGGAAGATCCCCTGGAAGAGGAAAAGGCAACCCATTCTAGTATTCTTGCCAAGAAAATTCCATGGCCAGTGGAGCCTGGCAAACTACAGTCCATGGGTTTACAAATAACTTGGGCATGACTGAGCACACACGTATGGTATTCTCTAGCATGAATTCCAGAGAAGGCAATGGCACCCCACTCCAGCACTCTTGCTTGGAAATCCCATGGGTGGAGGAGCCCGGTGGGCCGCAGTCCATGGGGTCGCCGAGGGTCGGACACGACTGAGCGACTTCACTTTCACTTTTCACTTTCATGCATTGGAGAAGGAAATGGCAACCCACTCCAGTGTTCTTGCCTGGAGAATCCCAGGGATGGGGGAGCCTGGTGGGCTGCCATCTATGGGGTCACACAGAGTCAGACACGACTGAAGTGACTTAGCAGCAGCAGCATGAATTCACTGCCAAATTGGTCTCCTACTGACCGATGTCTAGGTGGTTTCTCATCTTTTGGTTTATGAACAATACAGCAATAAATGAACGTATAGGATAAGTGAGACGATAGAATCACTGGCTGAAAAGTTAAATAAATGTGTTTGAAATTTGGTAGATATTGCCAAATTGCCCTGTGGAAGGTTGAATGATTTTTTTCCTCTACCCAGCTATGTAGCAGAGGGACAGCTCCTCCACTCTCTCTCATTAGCCTGGTATATTATCACACTTTTTCCTTCTTGCTAATTGATAGGTGAAAATATTTCAGTGAGTTTAATTTTCATTTCTTTTCTTCTAAATGAAGTTCAGCATCTTTTCACATATTTAAGGAACCTTTTTCATATTCTTTTCTGTGGTCTGTCTGTTCACATAGGATAATGAGTTCTGGGAAGAGAAAAAAAGTGAAAAGTTCTTAAGAGAATTAGGACTTCCCTGGTGGCTCAGCTGGTAAAGAATCCACCTGTAATGCAGGGGACCTAGGTTCTATTCCTGAGTTGGGAAGGTCGCCTGGAGAAAGGAACAGCTACCCACTCCAGTATTATGGCCTGGAGAATTTCATGGACAGAGGAGCCTGACAGGCTGCAGTCCATGGGGTTGCAAAGAGTCACACAACTGAGCGACTTTCACTTTCAAGAGAATTAGCAAAATGCTTTGTTCTCTATGTAGTGAAGTGAAAGTGGCTCAGTCATGTCTAACTCTTTGTGAACCCATGGACTGTATAGTCCATGGAATTCTCCAGGCCAGAATCCTGGAGTGGGTAGCCTTTCCCTTCTCCAGGGGATCTTTCCAACCCAGGGATCAAACCCAGATCTCCTGCATTGCAGGTGGTTTCTTTACCAGCTGAGCCACAAGGGAAGCCAAAGAATACTGGAGTGGGTAGCCTATGCCTTCTCCAGGGGCTCTTCCTGACCCAGGAATCAAACCAGGGTCTCCTGCATTGCAGGCAGATTCTTTACCAACTGACCTATGAAGGAAGCCCCCAACGTTAGCAGCAAATAAAACATTCTCTTTAAATATTTTATTTTTCTCGGAAACCTAATACTCTGTTCATATAAAAATGTATTGTTAGGGGACTTCCCTGGCAGTCTATAGTGGCTAAGACTTAGCCTTCCAATGCAGGGGGTGTGGGTTCCATCCCTGTTGGGGAGCTAAGATCTCACATGCCTCAGGCCCCCAAATCCAGAACATAAAACAGAATATTGTAATAAACTCAATGAAGATTTTAAAAATGGTCCACATAAAAAGAATCTTAAATTTTACTGTGTTTTCTAGGGTTCACTAGCTTAAGGGAAGCTCACATTATAAATAATACCACATCCCACTTTTGCATCAGTGGTTAGGTATGTAGGTTAGTTAGTGGTTAGTACTCGGTTGATGTGCAATAAACTCTTGTGAAGAGAATGTGAGATTATTGAGCACTTATTACTGTGTCACTAGATACCATGTAAACATAATCTTTTAACTTCACAAAACTGTGTGTGGTAAATATGGGGACGATAAAGTTCAGAGAGGCTAAGGGGAGTATAACAGCCTATGTAAGTGGCTGAGCAGAGATTATAAGAAAAGTTTTCTACTCAAAAATTTCCCCACATTGAATATTCCAGCTGCTATTTTGCCTGTAGACAGTTCTTCATTTGATCCCTTCACAAGTGCTTTCATGACCGCTGAGGATATTTTGTTCTGTTCGATCACGTTGATGGGAATTAACACTAATTGGTGAGGAGGCAGGTCTAGATTTTGCTTGACTTTTGAAAAGACAGGGCATTGGTTTTATTATGAGTAAGGATTCATGTTTTTAAAATGTCACATTTATTTTATTGAATCTATGTGTTTTTAAATACCTGAAATAGATAGCTACTAATTCCTACCATCTTGGTGAATTTTGCAAGAGCTGAGGTACCAGCAAGGGTGGCTGGCCACCTCCTTGGGGCAGGATATTTCAGGATGTCAGGGTTTCCATAGGCTCAGTTCTGGGCAGGGGGTGATTTTACTTTTCTTAACAAGTGAAAAGCTATAATAATATTTAATTAAGTATAAGAAATACTCTTGACTGAAGTGTATATCACATATTCTATCATGAAATACTCATTTATTTTCTTTATTGACATATACTTGATGTACACTATTGTATGTTACAAGTATACAATTTAGTGATGGCTAATTAAATTTTTTAAAATTATACAGAAGTGGGTTTCTTTTAATATCATTTTACTTTATTTTAATTATTATTTTTTTTGGAGGCTGCACCATGTGGCATGTAGGATCTTAGTTCCCTGACCAGGGATCAAACCTGTGCCCCCTGCATTGGAAGCTCAGAGTTGTAACCACTGTACCATCAGGGAAGCCCCGATTCACAATTTGTAAGGATTATACTCCACTTACTACTACTACTAAGTCACTTCAGTCGTGTCTGACTCTATGCAACCCCATAGACGGCAGCCCACCAGGCTTCCCTGTCCCTGGGATACTCCACTTAGGGTTATTTAAAAACATTAGCTATAGTCCCTGTGTGTCCTTATAGCTTATTTTATAAATAATAGTTTGTAGGGATGTTTTGATCTTTAACTTGCACATGCTAAATGGTTAAATGGAGCTGAAAGGGTTCTTTTCAATTCTAAATTTTATAAGGATAAACACATACTCTATGGAGAAGAATTAAACCTAAGAGATGAACTGTATATACTTCATTACTGATGAATTATGGAGAAAGAAATGGCAACCCACTCCAGTATTCTTGCCTGGAGAATCCCATGGATGGAAGAGGCTGGTGGGCTATAGTCCATGGGGTTGCAAAGAGTTGGACATGACTGAGCAACTCAGCACATTGATGAATTAAATAATATAATGGCAAACCATAATATATGTACATATCTAAGATGGCCCTGGCATTGATTGGAGTTCCTCTCTCTTAGAGCTTTGGAGGCTCCTTAGCCTCGAATGGCCTGGGAGTGTCTCAGTTCCTATCTAGAATCTCTTCCAACATCACCCTGGTCCTCTCTTTTCAATCTGTATTGTTGGCCTATGATGTATGCTGAACTGGTTACATCTTTTAAAGCTGACATATTAACAGCAGAACTCTCCTGTAGTCCTCTGTTTGCATCTGTTCAAAATTTAATGCTTAAACTACAAGCTTTCTTTCTCAGGGATATTGCAGCTGAGTTCCTAATGCACTTGCTATTTCTTTTATATGTCTATTATTATATCTTGTATACAATGTGTATGGTATAATTATATGTATACATAAGTGTATTTTGTATACAATGCTATCATACAAAGCTATGCAGAAAGGGTGCTTTCCTTAGGTGACTCTTCCAAAATGCCTGAAAAAATGGAAGAATGGAATGGTTCCATTCTGTCTGCTCAGGATGCAATGAGAGAGTGGGTAGAAAAGGAGAGGAAAAGAAAATTATAGTAAAATGAGAAATACCATCTGGGCTTAGCACTGCCCAGGAGACTCTATTGTTATTCAAATACCCATTTTCTCTGGTGGTTTCTTGTCTCTCATTAAATGTGCTGCCTATGGAGTACTCACCTCCCAGTGGGGGAGCTTAGTAGTCAGCTAAGTAGAAGTTGGGTGTCATGTAACTATTTCAAGCCTATTACATATGGCTTCTTTAGGTATATAAAACCAACATCTTGGCTATACATTGCTTCAAATCCTTGATAGAAGAAGGCAAGAATAAATAAATATTCCATGGCAATCTTTCTGTAGGCACAAATACTCTTCTTGTGTCAGAGATTCCACGTGGCAGGAATCTGAATTTTCAGTCCCCTAAGTTGAAGGTTGGCGTCCTAGGTGGCTCAGTGGTAAAGAATCTGCCTGCCAATACAGGAGACACGAGTTCGATCTCTGAGTTGGCAAGATCTCCTGGAGGAGGAAATGGCAACCCTCTCCAGTATTCTTGCCTGCGGAATTCCACAGACAGAGGAGGCTGGTAGGGTACAATCTATGGAGTCGCAAAACAGTTGGACACAACTTAGCAACTAAATGACAACAATGACAAGAGAAGGTTGTTAGTAACTTTATCCTCCAGTGATCTTGAGAAAGATGTGCATGTTTTCCCTGTACTTTATTAAGTTTCTTTATGCCTCTAAGCACAATATTTGTTGATCAATTGCTTTCTTCTGCAAGGTTGCATTAAAAATTTTTTACCTTGAAAGCCCATGCAATCACATTTTCTTCAATACTGCCTTGCAAATTGAAATTTAGCATTTTCCCCCCTTCCTATACCTATCTTTACTTTGTTGGAATAAGATAGGATAAGTTTGTGTACCAAAATTTGTAACCTCATTTCTGAGGCACTCAATTATTAATGCTAAAATATAAGTATAAATCTCTATAGCAGATATAAGGCAACAGCAGTTTACTTTTACTTTGCTTTTGCCTTTATTTATGGCCTCGAATTACATTTACAGAGATAGTAGCTTATTTTCAGCCTGTGTTCAACAAAGATGGGGCTTCTCTGTCAGTTCAGATGGTAAAGAATCCACCTGCAGTGTAGAAGACCTGGGTTCGATCCCTGGCTTGGAAAGATCCCCTAGAGAAGGGAATGGCTGGGAAATCCCATGGACAGAGGACTCTGGCGGTCTGTAGGTCTTTGGGTCACAAGAGTCAGAGATGACTGAGTAACACTTTTCAACAAAAATACCACTGGTTTATCAAAAGCAATTCAGGTTATTTCATTTAGGAACAATGTTCACAACTTTATCAAAAATACCTAGTCTCCCTGTTGCCCTGCTTCTCTTTCTAGCCTCTGGATACATTGTTGCTCACAGCATTTTGTCTCTTGCCTATTTGGCATCTCCTTCGCATATGCTGGACCCCCTTTTTTTAAACTACAGTCTATAAATTGATTCATCTGTATGTAGTTCCTATTAGAGCTTTTATTGGATAATGTTTAACGGCTCATCTGAGACCTATAATCTTCTCCTTATTACTCTTCCCCTGTTCTTTCCCTCCAAATTATGAATTTCTTTAGAGTCTCATCCCCTCCCTGATTGTTTACCCTTCTACACCTGGTGAATTCTGGTGCTTCCACCCAGTTATTTGCCTCTTACAGCATTGACTCTACATCTTTCTCTGCCCTGAGATTCTCTTATCTCTTTTTTAAAAAAAATCAGTTTGGTCTCTGACTTCAACTCAGGTGGTTTCTAAAAGTTCAAGAGATACTGTGCGGCCTTTCTTAGAAAGTACATTCTGATACACACCTTTTTCTGTGTAACAGCACTTGGTTGAACTGCTTAAAATAGAAAACCAAAATTACAGAAGTTGGACACGACTGAGCTACTTCACTTTCACTTTTCACTTTCATGCATTGGAGAAGGAAATGGCAACCCACTCCAGTGTTCTTGCCTGGAGAATCCCAGGGACGGCGGAGCCTGGTGGGCTGCCATCTGTGGGGTCGCACAGAGTCGGACACGACTGAAGCAACTTAGCAGCAGCAGCAGCAGCACGCAACAAATAAAGAGGTTTATTTTTCTCTTTGTGTAAAAGAACTCCAGTGGCAGGTGGTTCAGCTTTGGTATAGTATCCCCATAGTCATCATAAACTCCTTCTGTCTTTCTGCTTAACCATCCTTGGTGAGTGGGTTCTTTTCTTAGCTTTGCTTGCGGGCTGCTAAGATAGCTGCCACAGCTTCAGCCATCACACCCATGTTCCAGGAAGCAGTGAGAAGGAATGGAGAGGGAAAAGGGGCCCCTTTTAAGCTGAGAAAACCATCTTTAACAAGATTTTCTAGAAGTCCTATCCAGTGATTTCCAGCTAAATCTCATGGATAACTTGGCATATTGCTTCACCACAAACACCAAAGAAGTTACCAAGAAAGAAGAGGAGAAAGGCTATTGGGTAAGCAATCGATCAGTGCTTGGACATTGCGTGTCTATTTCTTGGGCTCCACACTTGAGGCAGAACTTCTGTTTGAGGCTGGCAGGCTCCCGAGGTCAGATCTGAAGCATGGAGCTCTCTCTGGGAAACTTCTAACCTTATCTGGAGCTCCCAGGATTTTACAGCAGGTGATATTGTTTTCGGGGACCTACACCAACAGCTAAGGCTCAGCTCCTTTTCCAGGGTTAATGCCCCTTCTTAAAGAGGAACTTCTCCTGAACTCTACTTGGGAGAGACATGATCACTCAAATTATCATGTGTTCCTTCAAAGCTGTTGCTCATTCAATAAACTTGATGCCTTTTATTCCCTCGGGGCTTAAATTCTGTGACTCAAAGCCAAGATTTCAGAACTCAAAAGATATTTTCTCTCTGTGAAAGCCCAGGTCTTACAATTTGATGTTTTGGTTTTTAACATGTATCTTGTATTGACCAAAAAAATACACTCACAACCTAAAAGTAGAGAGTTTTTTTATTTCGTGGGAATGTTTAGGACTCCGAGTCCGGGAGACAGTGTCTCAGTAGCTCTGAGAAAACCTCTCCAAGAAGGCAGGAGGGGAAGTCCTGCTATATACAAGTTTGCAACAGAAGGAACAGGCAGTCTTAACAGAAAAGATCAGGTATCAGGTTAAGGAATTTAGTATTCTGTGTATGGGAAGGTGTAAGCCTCTGGGCTCACTGAACTCATTCCTTTCATAGGCACCTCAGCTATCTGGGGCCAATCTTGTTTCCTTATTCCTATTGCTTTCTGCATTCTCCCAGCTCCTCAGCAATCACCACGGGGGTGGTGTGTGGCAGCAGTTTCAGGAGCCCTCGTGCCCATTTGGAGGCCAGAAATCGCTGATGGTTGTGACATGTCTTGTTTATTAATATGGCAGGAGATAATTTCATTTCATACTTTCTATGAACTTTAAAAATCCATTCAGGAAAAAAATCCTTTCAATAAATCACTTGATTCTTTTCACTATCGTGAATGCAGAAACGTGAGACAATTTAGGTAGAAAGCTCTCGCTATTGCCTGAATGAGTTAACTAGCTACAAGGAACCTCGGGTAAAATCTGAAACTATTATCTACTAAATAAGCAGCAGTAGTAAAAACCAGAAAGTGAAATTGTTAATTGCTCAGTCGTGTCTGACTCTGTGCGAGCCCATGGACTGTAGCCTGCCAGGCTCCTCTGTCCACTCTCTAGGCAAAAATACTGGAGTGGGTTGCCTATGCCCTTCTCCAGGGGATCTTCCAAACTGAAGGATTGAACCTGGGACTCCTATATTGCAGGTAGATTGTTTACCATCTGAACTCCCTGGGAAGCCCTGAGCTTTAGAGGTTAGGAATTAAAGTAGTTAGGAAGTGCAAAAAACTAAGAATTCAGACTAAGGGCAATCAGGGAAGATGCCTTAGTACAGGGACTTTTAAGTTTATCTTGAAACAAGACTCTGAAGCCAGAAAAGAGAAAGAATGCTATTTCAGACAGAGGGAAACAGCGTCCGCTAGAAAGGGGACTGTCTGGATGAGTTGTTGTTGTTCAGTTGCTATGTCATGTCCTCCTCCTTGTGACCCCATGGACTGCAGCACGCCAGGCTTCCCTCTCCTTCGCTCTCTCCTGGAGTTTGCTCAGACTTGTGTCCATTGAGTCGATGATGCCATCCAACCATCTCTCCCTCTGTCACCCTCTTCTCTTCCTGCCCTCAATCTTTTCCAGCTTCAGGGTCTTTTCCAGTGAGTCGGCTCTTCACACCAGGTGGCTGAAGGATTGGAGCTTCAGCTTCAGTATCAGTCGTTTCAGTGAATATTCAGGGTTGGTTTCCTTAAAATTGATTGGTTTGATCTCTTGTTGTCCAAGAGACTCTCAAAAGACTTCTCTAGCACCACCATTTGAAAGCATTAGTTCTCCAATGATCAGACTTCTTTATGGCAAGAATACTGGAGTGGTTTGCCATGCCCTGCTCCAGGGGATCTTCCTGACCCAGGGACTGAACCCGGGTCTTCTGTGTTGCAGATGGATTTGCTGCCATCTGACTCACTAGGGAAGCCTTTGGATGAGTTGTACAAAATATAAAAGTACTTTGCATGGCACTGTCGTCAGCCAACAGAAACTTATTATACATCGGCTCTGTCCAAGTTATAGACTAAGCCTGAAACTCCAAAGGTGAAAAGACCTTCTCTCTGACTTTTAGGAGTTAGGAGTCTCATTATGGAAAATTGATAAACAAATAAGTGATAGTATAACTTCACCAGTGCTATATTGGTGGATGGATAAATGAATTCATTTAACCTGTATTTATTGAAGTAAGTATCTCCTTTCCCCCATGTGACAAGCCCTGGGGTGACAGACCCTGTAGACAGAGAGGGAAGGAAAATCAGAGTCCCTGGGCTCCCTGAACTACTGGGAATGAAAGAGGCCCTCTAACGGCCTGGTCATGTTTGTGTCCTATTGCAAAATCAGCACTATAAATGTGAAATTTTGCTGTTAATATTTTAAATCACGTAATAATTGCTGTCTTTGAAAAGGACTTTGACAGCTTTCTTGAGAAAATAAAATAGCACTATGCACACTACAATGTTTCTAGACTTTCTTTTGCCGACCTAACACTAAGAATTCAAATGAGAGGCTTATACAGTGAGCACATAGACAGGTGGGAGAAATTTGAAGACCCGTTTTGGATGTTTTCTTTCTTCCTTTTTTTTTTTTTTTAATTATCCATTTGTATTATACCATTGTATACTATTGGTAAACACAATGTCTCTTTTCTTCCTAGTTAAAGGTAAAGCATCTGAATATTGGCTGTAGCATATATCTCATCATACTTGCCTTTTTTCCCTGAATGTAATAATTAAATTTGTTGAAGGCCTTAAATATTCTTAAACCAGTGCTACATCTGCAACATGAACCTTACTTTGTTCACTTAACAAAGGGGTTTATGGAGTGATATGCCATACAACCTTGAAAGTGAAAAGCAAAGTGTTAGTCCTGAGTCATGTCCGACTCTGCCCCCATGGACTGTAGTTTGCCAGGCTCCTCTGTCCATGGAATTTCCAGGCAAGAATACTGGAGTGGGTTGTCATTCCCTTCTCCAGGAAATCTTGCCAGTGGGTATGTCACCAAGAAGTTCCTGATGTCAAGAAAAACCAACTTCATTTCATTTTAGAGAAAGTTCCAATTAGATTGGTCTGATTAGAATAGACCCATCAATGTTGGCCGGGCTTCCCCAGTGACTCAGTAGTAAAAAATAGGTCTGCTATGGCAGGAGACACTGGTTCTATTCCTGAGTCAGGAAGATCCCCTGGAGAAGGAAATGGCGACCTACTCCAGTATTCTTGCCTGGGAAATCCCACTGACAGAGGAGCCTGTCAGGTTACAGTCCATGGGGTTACAGAGAGTCAGACGTGACTTAGTGACTGAACACACATCCATCAGTGTTAACACTGCGTTCAACTGTCTTGCAGGTCCTTCATTCCTTCACCGATGCCATTTTTGATGAGTGGATGAAAAGATTCAATCCCCCTGTGGATGCCTGGCCTCAGGAGCTGGCACCCATTGGTCACAATCGGATGTATAACATGGTTCCTTTCTTCCCTCCAGTGACTAATGAGGAACTCTTTTTAACTGCAGACCAACTTGGCTACAGTTATGCTATTGATCTGCCAGGTAACTAATGCAACTTTTAAACGCGTGATTCATTGATCTTCTAAAGAGGCTTTCTTTTCTTTTTTCCTTTCTTTTTCTTCTAAATCAAGACCTTAAACTGAAGTGCTCAGATCTAGTTAAGTTTACTGGCAATTTTTTACAGTATGTATAGTTACAAAATGAGCCTTTAAACTACCAATTAAACATCAGAAAAGGGACTGTTGGATAACTCTTGTTTTAGAAAATTGAAAGTTGTTAAGAGAACTTATTTCAGGGCAAGTATCTACAACTGCACCTGATCTGACAATTGAAAACCAGCCATGGTTTGAAATGCCTAACCAATAAAATCAAAATGCACTAGCCACAGATGGATGGGGACTAGCAGGATCTCTTAGAGATCTTTACTTAAAGGCAAGGCTGGGTTTAAGGTGAAGCAAATGCAGCACTTGCCTCAGGCACAAAGTTCAAAGGGAAGCCAAAAATTCAGTAATTGAGCTAAGTAATAATATAATGCAATATTATAAAAAACCCAAATTAATGCCCCCCCCCCCCCCCGCCAAAATCCATGTTGAATTCAGTATCAAAATTTTAAAGCCAGGCTGTTGTTTGTTTTATACCTCTGTGTTTGTAAGTAGGCCATTTATTTTTTTCCCCTGTTAACCCACACCACCCCTGCCTGGTGGGTTTGTAAAGATGACAATGACCTGCCAGTAGATTGGGCTGTGTGGGACTTCATGGGTGCACTTTTTTAAATGAATTTTTTGAAATCCTGTTTTTATTCTTAAAAAAATTTTTTTTTTTTACTTCTTTATTTTTGACTGTGCTGGATGTTTGTTGCTTTGTGAAAGCTTTCTCTAGTTGCAGTGAGTGATGACCACTCTTGGACGTGGTGTTCAGGCTTCTCACTGCAGGCTTCTCTTGCTGTGGAGCACAGTCTCTCGGCACGTGAGCTTCAGTAGTTGGTAGCACTCTGGCTCAGGAGACATGGCATGTTGCGTCCAGAGTACGGACTCAGTAATCGTGGTACACGGGCGTAGCTGCTCAGGCATGTGGAATCTTCCCGGACCATGTATCAAACCCATGTCCCCTGCGTTAGCAGGTGGATTTCTAATCACTGTACCACCAGGGAAGTCCTGAAGTCATGTTTTTAAGTTGTAGATTTTTTAATTAGCTTTTCCACTTGGTTCAAAATACAGAAAGATATTTTGATAAATGTAAGGGCATACTTTTTTTTTTTTTTTTAATTTGCCCAGGCCCCAGGATAGCTCCATGTGCCATTTAAAGAACCTTCGGACAGGTTGATAAAGGAAAGGTAAAACAGTTTTTTAAAAAAATCTCTTAATTTGTTAAGAAGCTGAAAAAACACACAGCCTATGTGCTGGTGGCATTTTCCCATTAATGGCTATTCTGTCTTCTCTAAATCTCAGCCTGCAAAGTAATCAAGACCATTTCTGAGGTCACATCTCTCTCTCTCCCCCCTTGTCTTACTCCCTCCCCGCCCTCTTCTCTCTCGACTTTAAAAACCTTTCAGACCCTGGACTCTGTCCCCTGTTTTTCCTTCCATTTCTACATCTACTGCAGCTTATTTTCTTTACTGATTTGAAGTTTCTCTTCTTTGGGCAGCTGAGGTGAGAACGTCTCTTTGAAACTTTTCTCATTTCTCTGGGATTGAACATAATAATAATCAGAAAGTTTGGCATGTGCTTCTGACCATGCTTCCATGGCCTCTGACATCAGTCAATTAACAGATATAACCCGAGAGTCTAAATATGCCCAGAATCCATTAACTCATTAGAAGATACAAATCACATTCTTTTATTGGTTTGACAAAAATTTACATCCTTTCTGAGGAGATATAACGATAACCTATGATTAAAGAAGGGAGAGAGGGATTTGGGAAAGGAGCTAGGTCCTGAACTGGGTTAAAGAGATGGAGGGACTTCCCTGGGTGTCCAGTGGTTGAGTGCACGCTTCCAATGCAGGGGACTCAGGTTCAATGTCTGGATGGGGAGCTAAGATCCCACATGTTGTGCCATGTGGTCAAAAAAAGAAAAAAAGTTTTTTTAAAAAGAGATGGTAGGTTTTAGGTAGGTTGGGGGAAAGAAAGGGGCATTTTAGTTTGAAGACAGGCAGGGAACAGGACTGTGAAAGGCACAGGTAGTCCGTATAGAGGACCATGAGAAGAAAGCCTGGTGTAGTGAAAGGCTTGAGTAATTAACTGTGAATTAAGGTTGGATCTGAGAGAAGGCCTGGTTATCAGGGACTGTAAAAGTTGGGCAGAAACCACAATAAGATCCCACTTTATACCCATTAGGATGGCTGCTACCAAGAAAGCAGAAAATAACAAGTGCTGATGGGAATGTGGAGAAAATGGAATCCTCATGCATTGCTGGTGGGAATGTTAGCATAGGCTCTGTGAAAAACAATATGGTAGCTCCTCAAAAAATTAAACACAGAATTACCATGCGATCTAACAATTCTGCTTCTGGGCATAGACCCCAAAGAATTATAAGCAAGTGCTCCTACAGATATTTGTACACCTCTCTTCATAGCAGCATTATTCATAACAGGCAAAAGGTGGAAGCAATAGGAGGGAGATATAGGAGGGAGGGGACATATGTGTGCCTATGGCTTACTTATACTGATGTGTGGCAGAAATCAACACACGATTGCAAAGCAGTTATCCTCCAATTAAAAATAAATCATTTTTTTAAAAGGTGGGGGCAACCCAAGTATCCACTGACAGATAAGCAAAATGACAACAGATAAAATATGGTCCATACATACAATGGAATATTATTCAGCCTTAAAAAGGAAGGAAGTCCTGACACATGCTGTAAACATGGGTGAATCTTGAAGACATGCTAAGTTAAATAAACCAGTCTCAAAAGGATAAAACCTATATGATTCCACTACTTGGGGCACCTATAGTAGTCAGATTCATAGAGACGGAAAGAGTGGTTGCTTGTTGCTAGAGAGTGGGAATGGATGGAGGACTAGAGAATTATTATTTCAATTTTGCAGGGAAAAAGTTCTGTGGATGAATTAGTGGTGATGAATGTACAACAACGTGAATGTATTTAATGTCACAGAACTTAAAAATGGTTAAGGTGATAAAATATATGTCATATATGTTTTCCCACAATTAAAAAAACTAAGTAATTTTAAAAAAAATCTAGGCAGAAGAGTTTGGACAATAACAAAAGGCGATCATTTTTGGCTCCTGAACAAAGAAATGACAGAATAAAAACCTGTGTTTTAAGAAGATGAGGATGGCAATTGTTGCAGGAAAAGACAAATTAAAATCCTTTTGGAGAAACCCCATCAGGATGAGTCAGGGTCCTCTGTGGGACTGGAGAGAAAGGACTAGAAGGAGAGTCTTACATTTAGAGAAGTGTAGAGTACGGAACAAGAACCCACTTCAGAAAAACTGATTTTAAGAACTGACCAAGGATAATTTTTAAGGAAATGACAAATAGGCATAAATACAAATGAAATGAAGAAAAGAAAAAAAGAAATGAAATCCATTCATTTTTTGGAAAAGTGCTTGTAAAATATATTTGAATAGAGGATTGCATTTATCATGTAATGATCCTGATTTTATTCACAACTATTTAAAGGGGTCCAAATTTCTTCTACTCTTGCTCTTGAATGACCCCTGTTATAATCTCCAGTCTCATCTGTCTTACTCACTGATCACTCCATAAAGATGTAGAGACAACAGCAGAATTTCTAGACCTGGCTGTTGTATATTTTGTTCTCCAGATACCATTTGAACATGCACTTTTACAAATGAGTTTCTAACTCACAAAAGTAGTTATATACTTCCTTGGAGGGTTTATTCTGTATAAGTATTTATTGTAAGGAATTTTAAAAATACAATAAGCTATATTCAAACAATGGAATGTCATTTTCCACTTCCACAAAAAAAGTTATGGATATGATAAATAGTTCATAAGGAAGGAGAAAAAATTTTATTCCAGTCAGTGTAGTTTTGCTTTATCAACAAAAGCACACATGAAAGACAAATTGGTTTATTCTTCCCTTTTCTAAGAGTATTCAGCCGATGAAAACCCCAATTGTAAGACTCTTCTGCTTTAATTTCAGTTGAAGAAACTCCAGATTGGACCACAGTGCTCTCAGTGGTTACGGGGATGCTCATGGTTTTGGTTGTCCTTTTTGCATTGCTGCTTTTCCTTCAATATAGACGACTTCGAAAAGGGTATACACCCTTAACGGAGACACAGCTAAGCAACAAAAGATACACTGAAGAAGCCTAGATGCTCACGCCTTGCTCTAGAGAAGAGGCTGACCAAGCCGTGGTCCTGACCGACAATCTGCAGATGAAACCTCACTGTTCTTCCATTCGTTGAAGAGCCTTGGCATAGCCCCTCCTGTTATGCAGATGATCCCAAGTACGAAAGATGCTTCACTCTGGTTTCTGGTTTGCTTGTTTACTTAACAAACAAGCTAAAGTGCTTGAGGGCATCTCTACCATCAAGCAAGGTAGAGCTGATGACAACTGGTGGCATCTGATAATAATTCCCCATACTGATTGATTAAGCCTCCTCATGTTCTGACCCCTCAAAATCAGTAGAGTGGACTCACTGAAATATGCAGGTCAGTGTAATTTGAGAACTGGACCCGATCATGGTTGCATCTTTCTTTTCTCGTGTGTCTTCTCTGTAAAGGAGGGCAGGAGGGTGGCAGGTGCTACATGAGTCTCCAAGGTCTCCTTTAGGCGTAAACATCTGTGCTTTTAGGTGGATTCCTGATCATCTTCCCGAGGCTTCTTTTTTTTTTTTTTTTCTTTCCAGTCTTTAAAATGGCCTTGAAGATGAAAATAGGCCTTATTTTCCATATGGGTAGAAGAATGAATGAATGAATGAATGATCAGTTTGTTTCTCTTTTATAAATTAGATGTTACAGAGTTTATAAAGGGTCTGTAGTTCTTAACAGCAGAGCTCTCACAAGAATCAGTAGCTGAATAAACATTGATCCTATAGTGGTAAGTGAACAGATGAGGATTAAATTAGTTTAAATTAATCTAGTTGATTAATATACTGTTTTGAACTTATTAACGAGTATAGCATCACTCTTTCTGGGAAAGTCTGACTGGAGAATGCTGGTGAGCCTCTAAGCCTGAACAGGAGACAATTTGATTAGCATTCCATTGCCCTGAAGTCTCATTTGGCTGAAAGTGAAAGTCCCTCAGTCGTGTCTGACTTTATGTGACCCTAAGTCCGACACGACTGAAGCGACTTACCAGCAGCAGCAGCATGGACTATATAGTCCATGGAATCCTCCAGGCCAGAATACTGGAGAGGGGAGCCTTTCCTTTCTCCAGGGGATCTTCCCAACGTAGGGATCAAACCCAGGTCTCCCGCACTGCAGGCAGATTCTTTACCAGCTAAGCCACGACCCCGAACCAGTTCCTTTGCTGGGTAACCTCAGATGAAAAATTGTTCAAGCATTTGACTTATTTTAAAGAGTTGACTTTAAATTTATTAATGTTGCTCTGTACTAATGGTTACTTACAAATGCTAATTGGTTAAGTCTTAGCATTTAAAAGCGAACCATCCATACAAAATGTAACAATTCAGAATTAAATGGTTATGATCCACTAAGTAATCATAAGATTATGAGAGATAAGAATGAGGCAATCTTTACGAAGATGTTTAGACTCACCAAGATGATCCCCACCTCTGAGATGTTAATGGCTTTTGAGATTTTTAAGGCAATTTCATCTGTTTATATCTGGTACCCATGCAGTAGGAGTGAAGCCATAGGAGTGGCCCTTGTCCACTCATTTCAGCTCCTCTCTACTGGAATGGATGTGTGTGAATGGGGTTAAGAGGTCTCTGTAGCCTTCTCCACATGGGAGCGCTAGAGGGGCAAGACCCTGTGTTATCCCCTGGAATACGACTTCAGAAGCGAGAGAAAAGGACAAAGCTCAATCTTAACTGAATGAATTTGAGTGGGTCTCATAAAGCATATCTGAGAGTAAGCTCAGCAGGTGAGAATTAAAACAGCCCAGGCTCCTGAACGGGGTGAAACCTTGCCTGGACCTCTGACCAGTGCCGCATGCGTAGATCTCAATGGCTCCCTTTAACAGAGTTCACGGAAAACTCATCAATAAGTTATCAACATGGTCCACTCCGGAAAGTTTATGCTCTGACCTCAGAGTTGTTGGAGGACTAAGTTTTACATCCAGTTTGTAAACCAAAAAAGAAATATGTTAAGATGAAGATATAAATGTGCATGGTAGGTACGTTCCTGAAAAGTTGTGTATAAATCAATTATACATTAAAAGCACCAGGGGAAATTACTTTTTATGGATGAACTATTATGAATAATTCTATAAAGCACATAACCACCTCTAGCTTATCTTTCCAGTATATCAGAATTTTCATATATCGTATTCTCATAAGATTTGTTTAAAAGCAAGATCTATCTGCAGTAGAAATAAAGACTAACCACTTATACTTAGCTCCTTTTAAGTACAGTGTGTGCAACTTTTCATAAATATTATGTTTTATGATGCTTTCCTAAGAGAAATAATTTCCTAATTTTGTAGTTCATATTACAAGAGTAAAATTTTCTAGCATTTTCTAACATTACAATAAATCAATGATGACTGCCTTTCAGCAAATCTAAAGGTAGAATAAACCTGTAGAATAAAAAGTTGCTATTTACTTGTAGTGAATACTATGCAAATGAACTTAGAAAATATCATTAAGCATTTTATGGCAATACATCTCAATGATGGGGGGAAAAATTCACCCTTGAAGAAAATGAACAGATTGGTTTATATGCTGCTCTCTGCATGATTTTAAAAGAAATGCTTTTTTGAAGCTCACATCCAAAAGTGAAATCCAATAACATCTTTCCCTTGTAAGTTAAATTCTCTTCTAATTCTAAAATTCATTGACATAAATTTGTGATTTGCTTAGGATTTAACATTATTAATTCTAATAATCCTAGTGAAAAATTCTAATCTCACATGAAGAAGAAGTAGAAAGCTATTAAAAAGGAAAATAAAAATAAATGTTTTGCAGATTATTGTTTGTTGGTGGCTATTGTTTTTTAATTTGTGAACATCAACTCACGTTTTTGGCACTCAATATATACGTAATATTTTATGTATATACATAAAATATATGAGTAACTACTTCACTTTGGAAAAGAAGTCCTTAAACTTGGAGGGTATTATGCTAAGTGAAATAAATCAGGCAGAGAAAGACGAATACTGTATGATTTCACTTACATGTGGAGATATATATATTCATTTATAGTGACAGTAACAAAAAAGAAACAGACTCACAGATAATCAAGAACAAACTAGTTACCAGTGGGAGAGGGAAGGAGGGAGGGGTAGTATAGAGGTGGGGATTAAGAGGTACAAACTGTCAGGCATAAAATAAGCTACCAGGCTATATTGTACAGCACAAGGAATATAGCCAGTATTTTATAATATCTATAAATGAGTATAATAATCCAGTATAATTCTGAATCACTATATTGTACACTTGTAACTGATATGATATTATACATCAATTATACTTCAGTTTTTAGAAACAAAGAAAAGAAGTCTTTAAATAAACTGATGTTTCTACTTTCTATTGAGTTTCTATTGAGCTCCTACTTCCTAGCTCTCTATTTTACAAGCAGGAAAATGAGCTACTACCCTTTCCCCCAGGTAAAGAGTTACCTCTGATGTCCCTATAGTCTAAAGAATGATATTGGATAGGGAGGTGAGTAGGGAGGCCACTTGCAGTCATTGCCCAGGGAGGCAGGCTCCTTCTAGAGAGGCTATTAGCTCAGTCAACTTGTTGCGGCTGCTGCTGTTGCTAAGTCACTGCAGTTGTGTCTGACTCTTCGTGACCTCATGGACTGCAGCCCACCAGACTCCTCCATCCATGGGATTTTCCAGGCAAGAGTACTGGAGTGGGGTGCCATTGCCTTCTCTGCAGTCAACTTGTTGGAGATGCCCAAAAGAAGGAAATGAGGTCACAGTGACATGGTGCTCACTTCTACTAGAAGACCTGAAGCTTCTAGAGGTCAGCTTGTACAGCTCTCCATACAGCTCCAATGCTATTATATCAAAGCACTGTAAGTACTTAGGAAATGTGTGTGTGCATCTGTGCTACATCGCTTCAGTCATGTCCTACTCTTTGCGACCCCACTGACTGCAACCTGCTAGGCTCCTCTGTCCATGGACTTCGCCAGGAAAGTATTCTGGAGTGGGTTGCCATGCCCTCCTCCAAGGGGATCTTCCCAACCCAGGGATTGAACCCAGGTCTCCTGAATTGCAGGCGAATTCTTTACTGAGCCACCAGGGAAGCCCATGCTCACCCTGAGTACTCTGTAAATATTCTTTGAATGAATAAACTAGTCTCAAAGTAAAACTTTTCATTTAGGGCCCCTGGCCTGTGTTTGAACATGTACTGGATAAAACATAAGATAATAGGGTCATGTATCCCTGTTGTGAAATAAATAGCAGCCTATCTTTCAGATTGTGAGTTGTACATCTGCCAGATAGAATTTCACCCCATACAACCTAGTACAGGGTGACACTTCTCAGCTACATTTTCTTCTTGGGTGTGCTTTTTCTCCACCATTTGTAGTTGTTGTTTAGTCGCATAGTTGTGTCCAATTCTTTTGCGACCCCATGGACTGTAGCCCACCAGGCTCCTCTGTCCATGGAATTCTCTAGGCAAGAATACTGGAGTGGGTAGCCATTTCGTTCCCAAGGGATCTTCCTGACCCAGGTTTCAAACTTGGGTCTCCTGCATTGCAGGAAGATTCTTCACCATCTGAGCCTCCAGGGAAGCCCTCCCCACTACTGGTAGGCCTTAATTCTACCATTTATACAGACAAGGGTGGAAAGTGTAGACCTCACCATATCATTATTCCATCATCTGATTTCTTAAAAGCCTTGTTTCTGCAGAAGGAGTTAATGGGCAAAATACTTAGCCAGGCAAAATCAGTGCCTTTCTTACATAGGTGGATCCATTGGTGAAGTTAAAGAACCTCTCAAAGATGACATGATGCTTTACTTATAATGGCAGTTTAAGATGAAAATAACTCCTGTGAATTTAATTATGCTTTGGCAGGTAGTTTAATGAAATCTTGAGAAAAAAAAAACGACAAGAGAATTGTGAGCAGTAGAATAAAATCTTTGAAAACTAAAAAAAAACAAACAAAAATACAAGCTTCCCATTCAAGGACTGAATACTTGGTATATTATCACTAACACTATTTGTATTAGGCAGAAACTGTTAACTATTTGGCAACTTCCCAGGTGGCGCTAGTGGTAAAGAATCCACCTGTCGGTGCAGGAGACACAGAAGACACAGGTTTGACCCCTAGGTCAAGAAGATCCTCTGGAGTAGGAAATGGCACCACACTCCAATATTCTTGCTTGGAAAATTCCAAGGAGCCTAATGGGTTACAGCCCATGGGGTTGCAAAGAGTCAGACAAGACTGGGTTAGCGCGTGCGTGTGTTGGCACGCATACACACACACACTCACACACACGCATATTAACCTACTTGCGTTATTAGCCACATTAATGCAAGCCATAGTTCTTGGATGTCATATGACTAAATTTGATCATTTCTTCTTCAAGCCATTCTCTGCTCCTTTGGTGATTCATAACAAAGCTTAAATTATTAGTGTCTCCCAGATATAACTGTTCTCTGTGTTTTAAATAATGCCACACACAGAGGATTAAGCTTGTCCTTCTTTACTAAAATACTAGAGATTTCACTGCCATGGTAGACATTCTGATTGCTCATTCACTTTGTATGTTATTGAATGTTCCTGAATTTGTAATGAGCACAGCAACCAGCCTGATTAATGAGTGGAATTAGGCTCACAATAAAGCAAAACCTGCCCTCTTGTGTTTTAATAGAAAACTGCACAATTTTGGTAAAGTTTTCCTCTACTGTGGTTAATTGCCTGGGGTCAGAGGAAAACACAAATGCTGGAAGATTTGCCATGAATTCAGAAATCAGAACAGTTAAAATATGATATTTAGAAGAAAATGACTTCCTGGGCAGGCAAGGTGATCATATAATTAAAAGTCTTTGACTTTCCTTTCTAATATGCTTTGAAATGTTAAATGTTCCCCAGCAAGTCATAAAAATCTAGGGGAATATTTCAGGCCACTGGGCAAAACTCTTTTATATGCTTGTCAAATACACAGAGGATATAATTTAGTTAAACAGATTTATATCATCAAACTGCAGTTGGAGATTGGGGAGATTTCTTTTTCAATTAAAAACTTATTGATGAGGGGATAGGAGGGAGGTTCAAGAGAGAGGGCGTATATATATATATTAGCAGAAACTAACACAACACTGTAATTATACTTCAACTTTTAAAAATAATTTATTGAGAAACTGATAAATTCCAGAAAAGCTTTTTTTTTTTTTTTTTTTTGGCAAAATATTGGATCAGTGAACTGTAACCAGATATAAATATCTGAATTTGGGTTTGGGTGTGAGCAGTACCCAAGACTGGATTATTGGTATGATGGAGCCAAAAGGAAATGTTTACCTGGGTGCCTGCAGTGGCTTCTCTTACACTGCGTGTGTGCATGCTAAGTTGCTTCAGTAATGTCTGACTCCTTGTGACCCCATGGACTATAGTCTGCCAGGCTCCTCTGTCCATGGGATTTTCCAGGCATGAATACTGGAGTGGGTTGCCATGCCCTCCTCCAGGGAACTGTCCCGACTCAGGGATCAAACCTGCAACTCCTAGGTTTCTTGCACTGGCAGGCAGTTCTTTACCACTGGGACCACCTGGGAAGTCCTCTCTTATATTAGGTAACTGAAAAGAGACTCATATAGAAAAGAAAACATGGTCTCTATCAAGTTTGTGTGAAGCTTTTTCTTCTAGAGTGTGTACCCAGGGCAAGATTAGAGTAGGGGAAATGGGCAGGGCATTTGTTTACTTATTCTGAGAAAGTCTATTTTATTTTAATTTTTTGGCCATGGCATGCAGCATGTAGGATCTTAGTTCCCTGACCAGGGATCGAACCTGTGCACCTTGCAGAGGAAGCGTGGAGTCTTAACCATTGGACTGCCATGGAAGTCCCCGTATTCTGAGAAGGTTTTTTTAAGTGAAAAAATTCAAAATTTCCAGCTGGCTCTATCTATTATGTATTCTCCTTCTTTGCTAGTTCTCTCTGAATGGAGTTTCAGACCCAGTGAGAGGGGCTGTTTTTAGAGACAGTAGGGAAAAGGAAAAAAAAAAAAAAAGCCCACACACCTCAAAGCAAAAATGGGATCAGATTCAAGACACTTAGATTGCCACAGTCTTCCCCAGAGGAAAATCATTCATTTATTCCCTACTATTAAATATATTTTATGTGGCACACTTTTCCTAAAACTTCATTTCCAATGCAGCAAATTTATTATTAACATTTCTACTTAAAGTCTCATTTCCAATATTTTTATTTGCTTCTTTGTCTTGACTGTTGCCATTAATCAGCTTCAGTTCAGTTCAGTCGCTCACTCGTGGCCAACTCTTTGCAACCCCATGGACTGTATCACGCCAGTCCTCCATGTCCATCACCAACTCCTAGAGCCTACTCAAACTCATGTCCATTGAGTCAGTGATGCCATCCAACCATTTCATCCTCTGTCGTCCCCTTTTCCTTCTGCCTTCAATCTTTCCCAGCATCAGGGTCTTTTCTGATGAATCAGTTCTTTGCATCAGGTGGCCAAAGTATTGGAGTTTCAGCTTCAGCATCAGTCCTTCCAATGAATGTTCAGGACTGATTTCCTTTAGGATGGACTGGTTTGATCTCCTTGCAGTCGAAGGGACTCTTAAGAGTCTTCTCCAACACCACAGTTCAGAAGCATCAGTTCTTTGGTGCTCAGATTTCTTTATAGTCCAACTCTCACATCCATACATGACTACTGGAAAAACCATAGCCTTGACTAGATGGACCTTTGTTGGCAAAGTAATGTCTCTGCTTTTTAATATGCTGTCTAGGTTGGTCATAGCTTTTCTTTCAAGGAGCAAGCGTCTTTTAATTTCATGGCTGCAGTCAGCATCTGCAGTGACTTTGGAGCCCCCCAAAATAAAGCCAGCCACTGTTTCCACTGTTCCCTCATCTATTTGCCATGAATTGATGGGACCAGATGCTATGATCTTCGTTTTCTGAATGTTGAGCTTTAAGCTAACTTTTTCACTCTCCTCTTTCACTTTCATCAAGAGGCTCTTTAGTTCTTCTTCACTTGCTGCCATCGGGGTGATATCATCTGTATGTCTGAGGTTATTGATGCTTCTCCTGGCAATCTAGATTCCAGCTTGTGCTTATTCCTTCTTAAAATATTTGTCTTTCAAAAATCTCGCAGTTCAGTGCTGGGCCCAGAAGGGTGATGTGGCTGGGGCTTCGCCGGCCTCACAATGTCTGCCATTTTCAATTTTCAGTCTGTTGACTGTAATCTTGCTGCTTATATGTACCTGTGTTTATGTCCAATCCTTGGCATCCAGCCTCCTGGACAGAAATAAAGCTGGGTTGTTGGGTATATTTTGGAAGTGTGCCAGAACTGGTGAACGGAAGAGTCCTTATGTTGCACTGTGCCGTATTGAGATGGCCTTCAGCATCCTTTTCATACAGTAGCTTGGAAAAAGGCCAGAATTCAGTTGCCATCACATTTAAATATGACAAAAAAGGACTTATCTGCAGAAAATAATGGAAAGAAAGGTTAACCCTTTTATTTCTGAACATTGAATGAGCTATACTTTCGGCTGCTGTTCTCTATTTTTGTTATTGGACCAATGTTCTATATAATCAGGATGCAACATTTAATACTCAGAGTTTAAATAAGTCTGTAGCAATCATTTCTGTCACATATTACATTCTGCATATGTCATTCTGTTGTGCCAGATTCCAGTTTTACTAGTGAGGTATCTTTAAGGCACATAGTAGAAAACAAAATTGAATTATTCAAGTTCCTTTCACTGTGATTTGGAAATGGTAAATCTTTATCGAATGAAAAAAAAAAAAAGTCTTGCAGTTTACACCAAGGAGAAATGCTCAGTTAAACCCCAGGTGTTGATGCTTTGTCTCAGATCTGCTTATTCAAACCAATGATCAGCCTTGGAAACAGAAATGTAATCTGAATCGCAGACTACGCAGTTCTTTCTTGTACCACTTTTTGTTCTTCAGTTGTGGCCAACACATCGCTTTCAGCCTTCTCAGCTCTGAAACTTTGATTTGAGCTTCACACCTTCTTTTCCTTTCAGGTGGAATTTTACGATTCTGAGGCTCATTAACATTTTATAAGTTCAAGGTTTCCTTCCTTTCTGTGCCTTTCTCTCCTCAGCCATCTCCTCTTATCAAGACACGGGCTCCTTTGTGTTTTTAACACTCTTTCTTGAGATAGTCCCAACTCTTTGATCCTGGGCTGACTTGAAATTGTTCGCTGTCAGCCACCCAGAGCAGACATCTGGTGCGTCCCGGGGCTGTTGTCTGCTGGCTCCTGACAGCATTGTCGAGCCTCCCTGACAATCAAAGAGCTCTTCCAACCCAGTGACATGCAAACTTGTCCCTTCTCTGCTCCAGTTTGTCACAGCCCACATTTCTCAACTTAGCTGCACAAAGGCAGGCAGGGATAAAATCATTCTGAGGTTGACGCTGGCCGCAATGGATTGAAATTCATTGTTTTTGAAACAACAGCTACTCAGAACATCAAATTACTGTTAACCTGCCTTGCAGCTAGATGGCAGGAAACTACCTGCTTTTCAGGGCTTTCCAGGTTGAGCTAGTGGTAACAAGAACCCGCCTGCCAATGCAGGCAGACGTCAGAGGCAATGCCTAAGAGTTCCTGGAGGAGGGCATGGCAATTCATTCCCGTGTTCTTGTCTGGAGAAGCGCATGGACAGAGGAGCCTGGTGGGCTACAATCTATAGGGCCAAAAAGAGTCGGACATGACTGGAGCGACTTAGCACGCACACACCTGCTTTTTTGCTTGCTGGAGACAGGATGCTGCCTAGTGGCTTGTATCACATGTACTCAGTTGTGTTGGAGGTCTCAGAGGGTAAGCACTGTGTGTCTGGAACTTCTGGGTATGGACCTAACTACACAGAGTCAAAGGAGAAAAGACAGACTCTACAGCTCATTTCCTGCTTTATCTGTCATCTTCCCCCCGGTAGAACTTGTTCCCTTCACACAAAAATATGCTACTTAAAAAGCCCACTACAGTATTTTTTCCCCCATTCAAACCACCAGTAAGTGATCTGACCTTAATTATGTCCCTGCGTGAAATCTCTGGCAGTTGAAGATAAGGGTTCTTAGCTCCCATGAGCAGCACCGTGTTTCCTGAGCCCGGTCACAAGTCAGCATTCAGTACAATCTGAACATAATTCTGTCTCTTGACCTTCGGCAGGTACCTTTTCATGCCTGTTGGCCTTGGCACTGGCTCGGTGGTTAGAGAGGGCTCTCAGGGGCTATTTTCAATGGCAAAAGGGCACTTTGGGGAGGAAATGCAAACTGGCCTTGACTGGCATGGAAGTGAAATGCATTAAGAAAGTTATTTTATTTTTATTAAAACTACTTTTTGTGGAAATATATATATAACATAAAAGTTGCCATTTAACCATTTTTAAGGGTACAATGGGCTTCCTGAGTGGCTCAGCAGTAAAGAAGCCATCTGCCAGTGTAAGGAGATGTAGGAAACGTAGGTTTGATCCCCGGAGAAGGAAATGGCAACCCACTCCAGTATCCTTGCCTGGAGAATCCCATGGACAGAGGTGCTTGGCCGGCTACAGTCCATGGGGTCACAAAAGAGTTGGACGTGACTGAGCGTGACAAACACAGAATACAGTAGCATAAATACACTCACAATGTTGCACAAACATCACCCCTTCTATTTCCAGAATTTTTCATCATCCCAAAGAGAAACCCGTACCCACAAAATAATAACTCCCCAAACCTTCCTTTTCCCATCCCCTAGAAAATTTAACAAGACTTTGGGAAGTCTCCATTATCTCTCTCCTAAGAACCTCAGCTCTGTTATTTGGCTGGAAACCTAATTACCTTAAACCAATTACTCTGTTCCATGCCTTTGGCTTCAGTGCTTCAGCCACGAATGCAAACTGAAAGTGGAGACATCAGAAAGGGATCTTTCCTGAGGATTTTAGGAAATAAAGCCAAAAGTTATGGTCTCATCCCGAAGTGGTTTAGTGTGAAGATGTGAGGCCTGGAATTGAGCAGCTATTTTATCTCCTTGAGGGGGAATTTGAAGCAGTCAGGGAGTACCCCAATTTTTTCCTTAATTTGGGCCACTTTGAGTTGGGTTTTCTTACAATATGAGAAATCTTAACTGATAAACTAACCTTCAAGGAATTTAAAAATAAAATGAGGAAATAGAGAAGTTCATTTATTTATTTTCGGATACCATAATCCATGCTTCCAACTGAGTAAAAAGAAATTCTTTGTTCTTTTAAGACTGTAAGAGAAACATATTAATGCATAAAGAAGGGCTCATCTGAGGATAAAGGGACAGTAGAATGTAGTCATTTAGATTATATATGGCATTTAAATTCCAGCTCAATCACTTGTCACCTAATCTTTTTTAACGTTTGTTTTTTCAACTGCTCTGGGCTCTAGTTTCCTCCTCTGCAAAAGGACATCAATAATACCCCTCCTGCTCTGTACACACAGAGCTTGCTGTAAGAATGAATTGAGTTCTTTTATGTAACTTAGTCAGAATACTGCCTGTGACTTAGACTAGGTGGTCAAACAACAGAAGTTTATTTTTCGGTTGTGGAGGCTGGAAGGCCAAGATCAAGGTGCTGGCAGAGTTGGTTTCCTCTGAGAAAAGGTCTCTCTCCTTGGCTTGCAGACGGCCACTTTCTCGATGCCTCTTCAAGCAGTCTTTCCTCTGTGTAAATGCAGTCTTTCCTCTGTGTACATGCATTCCTAGTGTCTCTTTGTGTGTCTAAATTTCCTCTTCTTATAAGAACACCAATCAGATTGGATTGGGGGCCACCCTACCCGCCTCACTTTAACTTACCACTTGAAAGAACTTATCTCCAAATACTGTCACATTCTGAGGTGCGTGCGTGCATGCATGCTTAGTTGGTCAGTCATGTCCAACTCTTTGCCATCCCATGGACTGCAGCCTGCCAGGTTCATCTATATCTGGAATTTCCCAGGCAAGAATATTGGAGTAGGTTGCCGTTTCCTACTCCAGGGGATCTTCCTCACCCAGGGATCTAACCTGTGTCTCCTGAATTGCAGGCAGATTCTTGACCCATTGAGCCATCAGGGAAATCCCTGAGGTTCTGGGGGGTTGAAACTTCACCATATGAATCTGAGAGACATAATTCAACCTAAAACAGCCTGGAACGAAGAAGTCACTATTCGAATAAATGTTGATGTTATTTGTCAAATCTGTTCAGAACCCCGGAAGTGTGAAAGCAGTGCTGCAGGGTTTAGTTTCATTGATCAGAGAGGAAATTGTAGCTCCCAGCTCAAAAGTAGGCTCTGCAGAGTATGCACAGATAGCCGAAAACTAAGCAGTGCTCTGCAGGAGGATGGCTGTTCTTCCATTCATGATGGAAGGACTCGTGTGATTTCTTGGTCGTCAGGTGGGGGTGGGAGTGTCACTGAGCCACAGATGGTTTCCTTGTGCATGAAGACCTCTCTGCTCTGGAGAGGAAGAAGTGGAAGAGGGGACGCACACAGAGAGAGGAGCACTTCAAGGAGAGCCGGCCTGCCTGCTCAGCCCCAGAGGACACCACTGCCTTTTTCACTTGGTGGAGAGAGAACAGGACTGTAAATGGGGCGTGAAATGTTAAATGTGAGTGAATGTTAAGCAATTGACATGGCGTTTCTGCTTCATTACCAAATTTCATTTTTTTTCTGCTGTGAAGCCAGAGAAAATGTTCCTGGTTTCCAGGTTTTTCTAAGAGCTGAAGAGCTTTAAGAATGGACTCAGGTTGGATTTACCACACTTATTCTTTGGATCCTGTCCTGTCTTTGGTTTGGCTTTGAAGTGGAAGAGAATCAGAGAGTCAGGAGGGGAAGCGCTGACTCCCTGTCTTTGGCTGGAGCTTGAGCTGGTCCCTGCCTCACAGAACAGACAGGAGAAAAGAAGAGATTCTGCACCTGCTCAGCCACATGCGCCATACCCCAGCTGCTTAGCACATGCCTGGAAACTTGAAGGTTTCTATTTGTCATTTTAACCATCCAGAGGTCATTTCTTTCATCTTTGCATATTTTCCTTGTCTTTTCCATATTTGGGCATTGTAGGACATATTCTTCCAAAAATTATGCATTGATAATCTTAGTCTGATTTAGGAATTGCACTTTGGAGTTGCATATCTCAGCAAACCAATGAAAACTGTGAGCCATTCTCACCGGGGACTGCCTGCCAGGCCACAGTTCAATTTCAAGGGTTGTTAGGTTTTTCCTCCCTGCAGAGTTTGTGCACTTTTCTGAGTATTTAATCTCATGCTTACTCCTTAATATTTTACAAAAATGAGTAAAAAAATGAAGCAAAAAATGGCAGGGCAGTTCAAGAAGTTGGGTACATATGTATACCTATGGCTGATTCATGTTGAGGTTTGACAGAAAGTAATAAAATTCTGTAAAGCAATTATCCTTCAATTAAAAAATAAATTAATTAGTAAAAAAAAGCAAAAAGCCTTGCAGATTAGTGCTATGATAAATTTCACAAATTTAATACATTGAGGACAAAAATGGAAATTTGTTGAGGCTTGATGTAGCCTCGATGGAATGTAAGTGGCTCATCTCTGGGGTTAATTGTGAAGGAAAAGAACAGAAAAAATAATAAAAGTTCTGGAAATTATATCATCAAAGATTGTGTGGGAATGGTGAGGTGTCATTAAAAATTTGAGAGTGTTTTGCTGTCTGGGAATCTGTATCTGCTGTTGGATCTTTAACATCTTTGGAGATTGATTATCATTGGAATTAGAGTCAGCTGCTGTCAGGTAATGGCAAGAGGCTAATTTTAATTGCAACCCCAAACAGACTATTCTTTTTCATCAAGCCATTAACCAGGTCCAAATAAGATCTATTTATCTAAACTGTGGTGTTGGAGAAGACTCTTGAGACTCCCTTGGACTGCAAGGAGATCCAACCAGTCCATCCTAAAGGAGATCAGTCCTGAGTGTTCATTGGAGGGACTGGTGTTGAAGCTGAAACTCCAATACTTTGGCCACCTGATGCAGAGAGCTGACTCATTTGAAAAGACCCTGATGCTGGGAAAGATGAAGGCAGAAGGAGACGGGGATGACAGAGGATGAGATTGTTGGATAGCATCACTGACTCAATGGACATGGGTTTGGGTGAACTCCGGGAACTGGTGATGGACAGGGAGGCCTGGTGTGCTGCGTTCTTGGGGTCACAAAGAGTTGGACATGACTGAGTGACTGAACTGAACTGATCTAAACTGTTAAATCTAAGGAAGACAACTGCTACATCCCCTACCCTTACCCCTACCCTGTAGATTGTATGTTTACTGAACAAATTTTAAGGAAATAAAGGCAAACATAATTAGGCCTTTTAATCACTTATCACTGTTCCCAATTCAACTGACAGAAATTTGCATCCTTCTGTTCAGTTCAGTCGCTCAGTTGACTCTTTGTGACCCCATGTATCGCACAGCATGCCAGGCCTCCCTGTCCATTACCAACTCCTGGAGTTTACCCAAACTCATGTCCATCGAGTCAGTGATGCCATCCAGCCATCTCATCCTCTGTCGTCCCCTTCTCCTCCTGCCCCCAATCCCTCCCAGAATCAAAAAGTCCATTTCTAAAAGTAACAGGCATGGCTGAGATCACAATCTCGGGGTCCAGCTACCACCATGTCTCTTTCATGTTGGGTTAAATGACTGATGACCCACTAGTGAGAAACGTGGACTTCCCATCAAGGCTTCCCCTTCTTGAATGACTCAGCACTGCTGGGACTTAGGTAGTCTTCAGTCTGACTTCATCTGGGAGGAAAAAGGCACAGGTAATTCATCAGTTATTTTTACTGCTACTTCTCATGACATCTCCCTACCACCCATTCCCCTGCCCTCCACCCCTTCTCTCCCCCTCCCTGGCTCCCGGATGGATTTTGAAAATGGGTTGTAGACAGGTCACAGATCGCCCTGGTCACCTCTGAGCTAAAGGCTCTGTGCACTGCTGTCCCTTTCCCTTTAAGACGGGACCTCCTTAGGATGCTGAGGTTGGCCCAGTTCTTCCAGTGCCACACACAGGTATCTCCCGGGTTCCAGTTGCCCCAGGAACATGGGGTTTGGCATCCGGCTAGTCTTGTTTTTGAACTCACTGTCCCCTTTCTTTGCAAAGGGAAAGGATTATCTCCCGTCCAAACCTGGCAGCTTTTCCTTTGCAAACCTTAGAACTCTGCATCATGACCCAAGAGGTCAGGAAGACGGGGAGGATTAAACCGCAGGAGGGCAGTAAAGAAAGAACATGGGGAGACCTCTTCCCAGCTCATCAGAAACTCAGCACAGAGCCTCCTTGCCACTCCTGCGCTAACTTAAATGATTAGTATGTGAGAAGAGGGAAACAAGGCAAATTGGAAGCACTTCACATCAGCGGGCAAAACATAGTTGTTATTAATCCCCATACTATGGAGGGCAGGCCATTTTTAAGTTTAAGGGTGTAAGTTTTTGAACAGTTGCTCTAACTATGTGTATTTATGTGAACACTTTCATAATCTGTTTAGATATTCTGTTGTACGTCAAGAAAGAACCACATTTTTAAAACAGTTCAGTGTTGTCACAAATAATCATTGGTTGCAAATGACTCTAGCAAGTACATGTGCTTCTTTTAGGAATCAACATGATCCTGGAAAAAAAGAGAGAGAGGGCATGGGGAGAGAGCCACAGTTGTGGGTGGGGAGACAAGAGACTGAAATCCAGCCCCAAGTCTTCCATTCACTGGCAGAGTGATTTGGGGTAACCAACCTGACCTCTTCGAGGTTCATTCTGCCAGGTTGGCATGGGAGGAGGGGGTTAAATGATTTTCAAGACTCCACTAAACTAAAGAGGAGAAG
Source organism: Ovis aries (assembly GCF_016772045.2). Lineage (NCBI taxonomy): Eukaryota > Metazoa > Chordata > Mammalia > Artiodactyla > Bovidae > Ovis > Ovis aries. Next base: position 69,542,688 of record NC_056063.1, on the reverse strand, counting down.
CTACATGATGTAATCGAAAGAACACTGAACTAAGAGGCAGAAAGTTGGGTCTAAATTCTCTTTCTAACATTTACTGGTTCTAGATGTTGGCCAAACTATCTATAAATATATTCTTTGACACTCGAGTTTCTTTCACAAAGCAACGACAGTGCATTATTCATAGGTGGGCTGCAAGGACTGAGTTGGGTAACTTGTGTGAAACACTAAAAGCAGTGCTGGCATATAGCTGATCAGCAGTCATTCACTGAATCTTTGCTGGTGAATCTGAAGTTTAGGGTTGTGATTACAAAATGGACTGGAGGACTGTTTCATTTCCATGGGATTTTTGCCTTCCTTACCTTCAGAAACTTTGGCTGACAAAGGCAAATAAAATGTAAAACAGAGGATAAACTATCAAAAGGTTAAAATGAAACAAAAGGAGAGAGGAATTGATAATATCTTTTTTTCTGAACATAATTTAATTATAGAGCAGGACATCAAATCTAGCTTGGAGTTTCTTGATAGCTAAATAAAACATAGGAATAATACGTCAGCATTTACAATTAGCCATTGAACCTGTAAGAAAACATGCAACTCATGTAGAATTTGGTTTGTACCATAAAATTGATGATGCCAGTCCTTACATCATTACAGAGGAAACGCTGATAACCTCAGGCAGTGTCTTCATCTGTAGTTTGATAATTTATTGTGAACTGAAAAACTCAAAGATGGAGTAAAGATTTTTATTCATTTGTTTTGTTTTGAGGAAAATAAGATTGGCCTCAAAATAAAATGATAATAAACCGACATTGGTGTTAAAAATAAAGAGGAAAGAATGGATACAGATTGTGTAATGTGAATGACTTCCGCAAGAGTCAAATACACTTATATTTCCATTTAGAACTGTCAGTGTGCAATAAAAAGCTTATCTAGCACATGCATTTTGTTTGTAAGACACGTCATAGACTCGTTGAGTTTAGGAGTGCTAGACAGTGTTTTAGCTCTATGCTTAGGGACCATTAAACAGCAAAATCACCAACAAAAAAGCACAAAAATATGAACAGCATGACACTAAATAGAGTGCAAAAAGGATTGCTCTTGTTGTTGTTGTTTAGTTGCTAAGTCATGTCCAATTCTTTTATGACCCCATGGACTGTAGCCCGCCAGACTCCTTTGTCTGTGGGGTTTCCCCGGCAAGAATACTGGAGTGGGTTGCCACTCCCTTCTCCAGGGGATCTTCCCAACTCAGGGACTGAACCCGCGTCTTCTGCATTGCAGGCAGATTACACTGAGCCACCAGTGAACTCCTGCAAAAATGATCGCATTTATAATCGGGGAACTGAAATGAGAGAGCAGGGCATCATTTTGCTTGCCCTCAGCTGGGATGTGTGCTCAAGGGACTCTCATTTTTCACTGCTCCATGCGTATGCGTGTCTGTGGGCAACTGTAAAAGTGCCCGAGTATTGGTTTGAGACTAACAACTTTTAGCAAGTATACAAATCTGCAGATTTGGAACCTGCAAATCGTGAAGATTGACCATGCTGAGGAGAAAGTACAAAAACATTGGCTAGGTACTTAATTCTAGTATTTAATGTAGGTTTTGCAAACATCAGAGTTTGGTCCATTTGGGGAATAAAACAGCAAATGAAAGTGAAAAGATACACAATACAAAGTGAGTGCGTGGCATGTTGCAGCCAATTCATATGAGAATGAAAATCACAGTTATATTGGCAGAGCCAACAGAGGTATCTGTTGTGTTGCTATTGTAGCTGCCATTAACAAGACATTCCATAAAATTAGGTCATCTAAGTATAAGTCAATTTTTCACAGAGGTGAGAAGTGTGTGCGACAGTGTCAAAGACTGTTTCAGAGAGAATTCCTAGTGTTAATCTCCGAGTTGAATAAGCAGAGCAGGAATAACTCCTGGGTCATTGGCTGGAAGAGATAGTAAATCTGAGTTGCAATGCTTTTCTGGAGAGTTCTAGGTTCTCTGGAAAGGAGAGTATCAGGGGCGCTGAGTCCTAGTTTGAAAATGTTGCTTGTGAATTTGAGGTTCTTGCTTCATGACAAAGAATTCAGAGATGAGGTGATGGGTAAAAAGTGGATTTGTTTAGAGAGAAAACTGCAGAGGGGCCTGGCAGGTCCAAGGGGTCACAAAGAGTCGAACACAACTGAGCCATTGAACACACACGCACACATATTCCACAGACGAAGTGTGGACCATCTCAGGAGGGAGAGAGAGAACGTTGAAATATGACTGGTTCGTTTTTATGGGCTGGGTAATTTCATAGGCTGATGAGTGGGAGAATATTTTAATTATTTTTGGAAAGGAGTTGAGATTTCCAGAAATTGAGCCAACACCCACTTTTTGGGCCTTATGTTTAGGCTCAGAGCTGTCTGCTGGGTATATCATTTAGCATGCTAATGTATTACAGTCAGCATATAATAATGCATTACCATAAGCATATAATGAGGTTCAAGGTCTATTGGAAGTCAACTCTTCCACCATCTTGGACCTAAGTTGGTTCTGACCGGTTTTTGTCATGTCCTATGGCTATGTCATTCCTTTAAATGGTGTGCCCTGACCCATTTCTCTCTTGTTTCAAAAATAGGGACTAGAAAGTAAGTTTAAGGGTTTAGGTGATCACCATTTTGGCAGATTATAAAGAGGGAGATTGCAAGCTGATTTGGGGGAGAAAGATTTCTGCTCCCAGATCTGTCTTTACCGGCTGTATACTGAATGAATGGTGTGTTAGTCTCTCAGCCATGTCTGACTCTTTGTGACCCCATGGACTGTGGCCCGCCAGGCTCCTCTGTCCATGGAATTCTCTAGGCAAGAATACTGAAGTGGGTAGCCATTCCCTTCTCCAGGGACCTTCCTGACCCAGGGATCGAACCCAGGTCTCCCACATTGCAGACGGACTCTTTACTGTCGGAGCCACCAGGGAAGCCCCACTGAATGAATACATACCTCAGAATCACACTAGGAATTTCTTTAGGTTAAGAGGGCTTGTGCTTCTTGGGGTGGTTTAGTCGCTAAGTTGTGTCTAACTCTTGCAATGCCATGGACCTGCCAGGCTCCTCTGTCCATGGAATTCTCCAGGCAATGATACTGGAGTGGGTTGCCATTCCCTTCTCCAGGGGAGCTTCCCAACCCAGGAATCACACCTGGGTCTCCTGTGTTGCAGGCAGATTCTTTACCAACTGAGCTACGAGGAATTAGGGCCACTACCGCCCCATTCATTGCCTTACATCTAGCAGTTCTTAGAACTGTATTCCCTTCCAGTTAAGGAGGCAGTTCTAAAGGCCACTCCCCAAACCACTGGGCTGAATGATAACAGTCCAGGAACAAGAGCCCCTTGCCCTTCACAATTCTCTGCATCCCTCTTCTCATCCCTCTCCAGGGCTAAGGGAGAAATTTTTTTTTTTTTTCCTGCCTCACTCATAGCCTTGACCCTTTCCCTTGCACACAAGCTTTTCCATATTTGGATCTTCCCATTTTGAAATAATAAAAGACTTCTTAATAATAAGAATAAGGCACATTTGGTGGGAAATTAGGCAACTAGGGATCTAGAGGTACTTAACTCTTTTCCTTTTTTTGTGCTTTACAACAGTGATTAACTCAGCACAGACCACCCTCCACCATTTCTTATTGCTTAATTAAGAAACATCTCAGAATTTTCTCCTTATTCGTTTCAGGCAGATTAGAAGGAAAAAAAAATTTTTTAACAGATGCTAAAGAGTCTTTCCAACGATTTGAAGATTAGGAGAATGCCTTTTATAGAGCTTCCAAAGTGATCCCTGGCTGCTTCTGCCAGAGTTGAAAAGAATTTAGTGGCTGAGTACTTAATGAAAAAGCCAAGAATGCTCTGACAAAGAACTCCTGGGCAACTATTACTCCGGCTCCAAAGATTTATTGCAAATTAAATTTTATCCTTGTCCTTTATGATCTATCTCAGGCAGAAGGTGTAACAGCATGATGAAATATTCTTGTCTTACATTGTAATAAAAGCACATGTTCATTAATAGATGTGTACTGCAGGAAATACGAAAAGGTGTGCTCCAGTTGGAAAGCTTGGATATCACATTGGCAACTTGGTAGGCAGAAGACAAGGTAAATACAATTTGAGTTTGGGGACAGGGTAATTACTGTCACCATCTGGTAACACATTCTTTATCTGAACTCAAACCTCTTATGTGTTTTAAACGCTTATGAGGCATCTTGCTAGGCAACCAACTACAGGATTAGTTTTTAAATGTTACCGGGAAAGCTTTTCAAGATTGCCTTTGTCTAGAAGCACAATATCACATCTGGCATAATCGTGATCACTGTAAAACAGAATCTTTTAATAGTATTTATTAAGCACTTTCTAAAGATGCGTAATCACCACCATGAGTTTGGTGTTCGTAGAGAGTTATTAGTCAGCTCTAGCGTCAATATTTGTGGAAAAGTCAGACTCAGCGAGAAACACATAATGAATGGAGAGCAAATACAAAACACAGCGTCCCTGCAGCCTACTTCTTTCCCTGATGGATGGGGACTCGGTATTTCAGTCAAGCTGCCTGGCGATTTCTGAGCACTGTCTCTCAAATACTTGGCAGGAAATATCATGAGCTAAACAAGCGCGGGGCACACAGCAGCTAAGGGGGGCCTTATGGGGGGAAATGATATTTACTGTAATGGCTGCGACTTAGGAAATTGCCACATTCCACACTGGGTTAATAAAGGCTTAGGGCGAAGTGGAGAGTGAAGGGCAGTCATGCTGACAGGGAGCGTGGAGGAAATGTCAAGCACCTTCTTCTAGTTGTAGCCAAACGTCAGAACTCTCCTCTCCCAGCCCCTCTCCCAGCCCCTCCCCATCCCCACAGCCAGAGCAGGGCTGGGGTAGAAAAGTACTGTGATTAGGCTAATTCAGCAGCTGGGATGGGATTTTCTGATAGCCTCTAGACGATGGGGTGCTGCACACACAGTAATAAATGGAAAAATTTGATGATAAGCTGTAATTCAAGAGGTTAGATGATCTTTTAAGTGGGGCAAAGCCAATGTGCTTTATCTCAATGTCATCAAGACCCCCAGGAGCTTGAACGCAAACTTTGGAGTCAATATCTTGTCTCATTCATTTCTTTAGAGTACACGGAGTTGGGGGGAGAAACAAAACCTCAGATCTCCTTTTGCTCAGTTATCCTAGCCTGTATGTATGTGAGTATGTGTGCTGTGCTCAGTCGCTCAGTTGTGTCTGTTTGCGACCCTATGGAGCCTGCCAGGCTCCTCTGTCCTAGGGGTTCTCCAGGCAAGAATACTGGGGTGTGTTGCATTTCCTACTCCAGGGGATCTTCCTGACTCAGGGATCGAAGCCCGTTCTCTTGCATCTCCTGCTGTGGATTTTTTTTTACTGCTGTGCCACCTTATTTGATTATATATGTGCGTATACATATGGCTTAATGTATAACCTCCCAGAGCTATGCATTCTCCCCATAACCCAGGGTATGTACAGGAAATATGATCTGAAAAATCTTGGCAGAGTAAAAGCATACATGGAAATGAGATGATCACTGACTATTTTTCATGGACTGTGCCCACAGTGAAATCCATGCTAGGTCATTATTTCTAAAGGTAGGCCCCCACCCCCTTCACACCACTGCATGGGAGGCAGAACCTGGCCTCTGTTCAATCAGAGCTGTGTACCTCCTCAAGTAACCACATTGGGTTTCCAGCTCTGAGATTTCAACATTTTTCTTTTTTCTTTCCTGCTTTCATTGACGTATAATTGACATATAACACTGCGTATGTTTCAGGAGTACAAGGTGTTGACCTGACACACCTTGCAAAGTGATTACTACTCTGGTGGTGGAGGTTTAGTCGCTAACTCACGTCTGACTCTTCTGACCCTGTAGACTCTAGCCCCCCACCAGGTTCCTCTGTCCATTGGATTTCCCAGGCAAGAATACTGAAGTGGGTTGCCATTTCCCTCTTCAGGGAATCTTTCTGACCCAGGGATCGAAACCCTGTCTCCTGCATTGCAGGCAGATTCTTTACTACCACCAGGATTACTACTATAGCCTTGGCTAACACCTCCGTTGTCACATAATGACCTTTTTTTTTGTATGACAAGAATATTTAAGACCTGTCTTTGCAAATTTCTAGTTTAAATAGTATTATAAACTATAATCACCATGCCATATACTAGATGTCTGGAAATTGTTCATCTTTATAACTAGAAGTTTGATCAATATCTTTGACCTACATCTCCCCATTTGCCCCATCCTCAGCCTTTGCTAACCCCATTCTATTTTTTGATTTTATGAGTTCAGCTTTTTAAAATTCCATGTATGTGATATGATACAGTGTTTTTCTTTTTCTGTCTGACTTACTTCACTTAGCATAATGTCCTCAAGATCATGAGGACATCCATCCATGTTATTGTGAATGGCAGGCTCGCCTTTTTGCTCATGGTGAGCTTTCTCTTACTTCTCATGAGTAATATTCTGTTACATGCATATACCATGTTTTATCCATTCATCCACTGCTGAATACTTAGGATGTTTCCAAACATCAATTACTGTAATGACTTCAGTATTTTTCTGTATCTTCTCAATTCTACATGTACGTGACCTTGAAAGTCTGTGCTAAGTTTCCTCATTTGTCTAATTAGGACAATAATAGTACCTAAAGATATCTTAGTTTTAGAATAGAATGAATTAATATATGGGAAAGGATTTGAGCAATTTCCTATTGTTACTATTGACATTGCTTTCATTATTCCTTTTTAAGTAGGTATTATTATTTTCTCCTTGAGGAGAGGAATATATCTTAATCCATTATAAGCCTTCCCAACTATATATCACAGTATAAACATATTAATTGAATTTAACTCATTGGCTTTATCTTGCGAGTTTGGCATCATTTTTTGTATTATATTTTTAATTTTAGTAGAAACTTTCATCTTTATTTGATAGACAATGCAAACCTACACATTTATGTCCAGCTGATTTTTGAAGAATATCTTTAGGAACACATGGGCCTACAAAACAGAGCCTAAAGAAGACTTTGAAGGGCTGACTGATTTAATCAAAGTAAGTTCCTTTCCGACAGAGGCCTTCAGTAGAAGAGGTATCTTTTTATATGTTGGGTATCAGCAGGTGGCACTTTTTATATCACACTTTGTTCTGTCTGGAACACATCCTCCCAGATGTCAAGGGTACAGCACATGGTTTCATAAGTCCAAGGTAGCAATCTACTAGAGAGTGTTGCAAGAAGTTTGTTAGAAATAATTAAATAACATGTGTGAATGACTATGACTTGAAGTGAATTCCTCATTATCTTTGTGATAACTTTACAGTCATTGTGTGTGGTAGTCGCTCAGTCGTGTCTGACTCTTTGCCATCCCATGGACTGTAGCCCACCAGGCCCCTCTGTCCATGGACTTCTCCAGGCAAGAATTATAGAGTGGGTAGCCATTCCCTTCTCCAGGGGATCTTCCCTGATCCAGGGATTGAACCTGGGTCTCTCACATTACAGGCAGATTTTTTTTTTTACCATCTGAGCCACCTAGGAAGCCCATTGCTTCCTTGCATTCTTATATGCTCTTTTGAGCAGGAGAGAAAAGTGAGGGCTAAATTTGATGCACAGGAAATTATTGACACCACTTGAGTGAACATCATGTGTCCTGTGTGCTAGGGCAGGAGAAAGATTGAGAGCTGTGTGTTGAGTTATTCATCAAGAAATTGACCATGCATGTGAATGAAGAAACAGAAGGAAATGATTGTGCTTGGTTTGGGACTGCTAAGATTGCAAACAGAGAAAACATGCCTTCATCTATATCCTTCCAGGAGCAGCAAATGGAATCAGAATGCAACTTCTAGGGCAGGTCCTATTGTCAGTGGTTTTGTTCACTGGCATATCCAGCAAAATAACTGAAAAACAGTAATTCACCTGGGCTCAAGTTCCAAATATGGTCCATTCTGGGGTGATTAGAGGTGGGAATTTGTAAAGCTGGGATTGTATAGTGTAATTGATGATGTCAGAGTTATTTTTGGGTTCTTGATTCTGATTCCAGATGTTTTTCAATAGAAGTAGGCAGGGTGAATTTAAATGGGAAGCTTAGTTGTCAGTAATATTACCTAGTACATCTTTAGTTGGGTGGATATTTTGAAAAATTGTAAGGTGTCATGTACCTTTGAGTGCAAATTGGTCTTGTGAATAACCATTATTCATACCCAGGGTGACCATGTAATTTATCATTCAGACCAGGGACACTCTCCAGAGAGTGAAAGGGGTGCTATTAATAATTACATTGGAACAACAGGTATAACTGGGACTGTCTCAAACAATTTGGGACTTTGAGACTTCTTATTTATACCTTGTGAGTGGAGAAGAGTATTCAATCATTCAATGTACACAGTCCCTCTGAGGTTTCTTGTCTTGTCTTTTTTTAAAACCAGTTCTCTTTCCACAAACCCCATTGCCTCTCTACTCCATGGTGCATGGTCAAAGCCTTGATCACATTTATCACAGCAGTTATACATTGAGCTGTTTATGAGTTTGCTCTGTATTCCCACACTTACATTAGACCCTGCACTTCCTGGAAACAGGGCACATGCATTTTTATCCATCTCTCTACTTATTTATTTATATTGTGGTGAAGACTACATAACATAAAATTTACCATCTTAACAAGTTGTAAGTGGATATAGTACAATACATGTGCCTTCTTGTGCAACAGGTCTTTGGAGATTTTTCATCTTGCCAAACTGAACTCTTTGAACAGCGACTGCCCTTCCCACTAGACCCCACAGTTCCTGGAAATCACCATCCATATGTCTTTTTGTGGCTGCTTTGTTTCTCTCAGCATACGTTCCTCCAGTTTCATCCACTTGGTAGCATATGAAAGTGTTTTCTTCTTCTTTTTTTTTTTTTTTAAGGCTGACTAGTATTCCATTGTAAATGTATACCACATTTTCTTATCCATTCATTCATTGATGAGTGTGTAGGTTGCTTCTGACTCTTAATACTGCAGTGAAAGTGCAAGTGCTAATCTCTCTTCAAGGTCCCATTTTTAATTTTATTGGGTATGTACCTGAAAGTGTACTAATGCTGAATCATGCAGCAATCCTGTATTTAGGTTTTAAAGGCATCTTTATACTCTTTTCCACAATAGTTGCACCATTTTACATTCCCACCAACAGTGCACAAGGGTTCCAATTTCTCTGCATCCTCGCTAACACTTATGATTTCTATTTTTCTTTTCTTTTTTTTTTTTGATAGTGGTCCTCTTGAATGAGTCCCTGGGGGCTCAGATGGTAAGGAATCTGCCTGCAATGCAGGAGACCTGGGTTGGATCCCTGGGTCTGGAAGATCCCCTGGAGGAGGAAATGACAATCCACTCTAGTAGTCTCGCCTGGAGAATCCTACGGACAAAGGAGCCTGGTGGGCTACAGTCCATGGGTTTGCAAAGAGTCAGACATGACTAAACAAGTAACACTTTCACTTTCACCTTACCTGTTGTGAAGTATTAGCTCATGGTCATTTTGACTTGCGTTTCCTTGATGATTAATGATGTTGAACATCTTTTCCTATGCTTGTTGGCATCTCACTGTGACTTAAGGTTTTCCTTAAGTGCCATTATTTTATGTTGTCTCGAAGGTGTTTTTCATTTGAGAGGAGGCTTCCACAGTGAAGGTTCAGAATTGATTGAAATAAGGTAGAAAACAGCATGTGTTGCAAATGGCAATGGCACCGGACCTCTATTTTTCTCTTGCTTCATTTTATCTCTTCCACTCCATCTTACCTCACTCTCCCTGCTTGTGGGCACAAGGAGGGGAAAGAGTACAGGATTCCTCCAGTACAAGAAAGACTTTGGATGTAGGGGAAGTCTTTATTTATGTCTTTCCTGGAGAAAGACATTTTGCTTTCTTGTTTCTCATTGAAACATGAAATGCTCTCTACTAAGCTCATGCTCTCTACTAAGACACTATTCAGTGTAAAATTTTCTCTTTTCAGTTAAAAATAAAAGACCCCCAGGCTTAAAAACAAACACATGCACAGAATCTGGGCTTATCTTTGGTTATAGAAATACAGCCGGAACACGCCAATTCATATGTGATATTTCAAACAAACAAAAATCAATGAAACCATCATGGTGTTAACCAACAAGCTTTTTAATAAAGTGTTTGGGTGAAACATCTTTGGTGGTTTAGTTGCTCAGTCATATCTGACTCTCGCAGCTGCATGGACTGTAGCCCACCAGGCTCCTCTGTCCATGCAATTTCCCAGGCAAGAATACTAGAGTGGATCTTCCCAACCCAGGGATCAAACCCGCTTCTCCTGTGTTACAGGCGGTCTCCTGCACTGCAGGTGTATTCTTTACCAACTGATCCACTAGGGGAGCCCTGAAACTTCTTTGGCTTGATTAATTTGCGGACATCTAAGTTTTCACATGCAGGAGTTCAGTACATGCTGATCCCCAGCATGTGATTCAGGACGAGAGATGAATTAGAAAACTCTTGGGGTATCAGTCTACTGAGACCTAGCTTGGAGGATTTGCTCCTGTGTCCCTGTGGCTGAGCTACTGAGGGCTGGTTCTATAAATGAACGAGAGGTTGATAGGAGCCAGAATGACTCACAGGGAAGTCCTTACGATTTGGTTGGATTGGGAGTGAGGGAGAGAAAAAGCAGCAGCAAGGGGGTGAATAGACACAGCGAGAGGACTTTGGCTCCACTAGGCAGTGTCTCTGATCTGTAAAATAAGGATGATTAATTCTTACCTACTTCGTGGAGGTGTGGTGGAGATTATGAAGGAAAATAAATTTGAGAGCACCCTTGAGAGTGAAATGCTTTCCGTAAATATAAGGCCTTTTATATCATGAAAGAAAAGGAAATAGAGTTTTGTGGACCAACGTTTCCTTAACTTGATATTCACCTATCTTTATGAAATGTCCAAAGAGTATATTTGAAAGAGAAATAAAACCTGTGATCAGTAACCTCAGTTCTCTCAGGTAAGGAAGGTGGTAACCTGAGGAGGAATCCAACAATAGATGGAGCTCTAACTCTGTGAAGAAGAGAGGCACGTGGTATCCACCATCTGGTCTTTATTTTAACTGAGCAGATTATCATGAGAACCTTGATTCAGCTGGGTCTCAGTGTCATACTTTCAAGGTGCAGTCAAGTTAGTCAACAAAGCAGCCAGACTACTTGTCTGTTTGAACTAACTATTGCCTTGACTTGATGCATATTTTCCATCCACTTCACTGCCTGAATGGACAACAAATTGTAGACAAGGCTAATACCTAGGAGGGCTTTCCTGGTGGCTCAGTCCTAAAGAATCTAATGCAGGAGATATGGGTTTGATCCCTGGGTGGGGAAGATCCCCTGGAGAAGAAAATGGCAACCCACTCCAGTATTCTTGCCTGGGAAATCCCATAGAGAGAGGAATCTAGCGGGCTATACTCCATGGGGTCTCAAAAGAGTCAGACACAACTTAGCAACTAAACAACAGCAATGATGTATAGGAAGAACCCCTGTGAGTCAGGCTAAGCCCTGTGACAACCAAGCCCTGTTTAAGCCAACTTGACAAATAGAGGAGGAAAGCAGATTCAGTACATGTTTTCCTGTCCTAGACATCAAACTTTAGTTCACGACGGCTTATAAGTTCAACACTGTGCAAGAAACCCAGAGCCAGTCATTTGTCTACATAGGATTTTGATTTTCAAAAAAAGGAAACAGAAAGCAAGTAAATGGTACCTGATGTGTGCGAATGCGTGCTTAGTCCATTCAGTCGTATCTGACTCTTTGCGGTGCTATGGACAATAGCCTGCCAGACTCCCCTGTCCGTGGGATTCTCCAGGCAGGAATACTGGAGTGGGTGGCCATACCCTCCTCCAGGGGATCTTCCTGAACTAGGGATCAAATCCATGTCTCCTCTGGTTCCTGCAGTTCCTGCATTGCAGGAGGATTCTTTACTGGTGAGCCACTGGGGAAGCCCAAATGGTACTACCTGTCAGAATAAAGTGTTAATATATAACCTCTGTGTAAATAAACCTCTGTGAATGCCTGCTCACACACTTGCTGCCAATTCTCAGAGAACCCTCAGATAATTCAATTGCCTGTATAATAAACAACTGCAGTTACCCTTACATAATGCCACTTTTCTGCCTACTTGTTACAGATCTCAGTTCCTATCGTGGCCTTGCCTGTGTCGTTGGGCAAGGTAATTCATCTCACTGTGTTTAATTTTATTCAATATAAAATGAACATTTTTATTTCTATGTCCTAGAGATGCTATGAAGATCAAGTACATAAAGACCTTAGCACAGTTCTTTGCTAAAATGTGCTTTAAAATACTAATAAGTGCCACCAGCAGGGCTGCAGTGTAGAGATGGGTCCTTCTGAGGTTCTGGCTTCACCAGCGGGTAAAAGACCAGGGTTTTGGCTCTTAAGCTTAGCATGGCTTCTTCTGTGTAACTCTTCAACCATCTCCCATCATCCAACAGCTTACCCGCTGGTCCTCAGCCACACTCATTTCTGGGCTGAGATCCTGACATTTGCTTTTATTCTGCCAGGCAGTCTCCGTCCCCAGGTCTGCACATGGCACCTTCTTCCCATCATTAGATCACAGCCTGGGTATCACCTGGGGCTCCCCTGGACCGCTGGTCTCAAGGTGCATCTCCTCCTTAGTCATTAGCCAGTTTCTCTCTCAGTTCTTTTTTGCAGGGGCAAATTTTTAAAAATTGTATATATATATATATATATATTTTTTTTTTTTGCTACTCTGGGTCCTCATTGCTTCACATGGGCTTTCTCTAGTTGCAGCAAGTCGGGGCCACTCTCTAGCCTCAGTGTACAGGCTTCCCACTGTCATGGCTTCTTGTGTTGGTGGAGCACGGGTTCTAGAGCACTTGGGTTTTAGTAGTTGTGGCCCATGGGCTTAGTTGCTCCTCAGCATGTGGAATCTTCCCGAACCAGGGATTGAACTCTTGTCCTCTGCATTAGCAGGCGGATTCTTAACCACTGGTCCACCAGGGAAGCCCTCCGTCTCAGTCCTTTCCGGCGTCTTGCTCTGGTATCCAGAACTGTATCTGGCATGTGATTTAGTGTTTCTCACATTCTTTTTTGGAAGACTAGATGACTATTGTTGCCTAAGTCAATTTTTTTTTCCCTTTATTTTAAAACTCCACAGACAGCTCCTATTGAAGAGCAGATGGCTTTATTCGAGGTAAATACTCTTCCACTTGCCTCAAATCCAATTTATTTGTCTCCTTTCTGCTTCTCTCCAAACTTGAACACTTGCTGGGTAAAATTTTCATTTACTTACTCTGCTATTTCAAGGTGTGCAAACTACAAAAGCAGGTGTCTAGTTCATCCCAGCTTTGCTGTGTCCTCCGTGAGCTGACAAAATACACTTGGCACATGTTTATATCTGCAAATAAATGTGTCTGTGGAATGGAGATGTATCTGTACTAAATGAATTGGGAATGTCTGTTTGAACATAAAGAATTATGGCTACATCTTTCTAGCTATTTCACAAGTTAGTATTTGAAAAATCAATGTCCTCTTTCATATTTGTGCATATATTCTGACTATATCTTAGTCCCTTTATCCAAAGAGCAAATTAAAATAAATATTGTTGATAAACCTGGCTGTGGTTTTATTATTTTTTTCATAACCCTTTGAAAGCTTTTTTCCTTTCCATGAAATTGGTTTCAGTTTATTTCCAAATAGAATTTGTTATATTCTGGTTTTTAGATGGAATTATCCAGAAGATAGGGGCTTACCAGGTGGTTCAATCTTAAAGAAACTTGCCTGCCAATGCAGGAGACTCTGGTTCGATTCCTGGGTCAGGAAGATCCCCTGGAGAAGGAAATGGCAATCCACTCCAGTATTCTTGCCTGGGAAATCCCATGGACAGAGGAGCCTGGGAGCCTACAGTCCATGGGGTCACAAAAGAGTCAGATAGGACTTGGTGACTAAACATTACCACCATCCTAAAGTTAACTGTTTTATAGGAATCACTTTCCTTAATAGAAGTCAACACAGTAATAATGTGAGCTAAATTATAATGTTTAAAATTATAATGTTGCTTACAGTGTTATATTTCTGATAACTTTATTTACATAGATTTCTTTACTTAAAAGAATATTTTAAAAACCAGTGATGTATTTTTAATAATTATGAGTAACTATAGTAAAGAATCGGAGAAGGCAATGGCACCCCACTCCAGTACTCTTGCCTGGAAAATCCCTTGGATGGAGGAGCCTGGTAGGCTGCGGTCCACGGGGTCACTAGGAGTTGGACACAACTGAGCGACTTCACTTTCACTTTTCACTTTCATGCATTGGAGAAGGCAACGGCAACCCACTCCAGTGTTCTTGCCTGGAGAATCCCAGGGACAGGGAAGCCTGGTGGGCTGTCGTCTCTGGGGTCACACGGAGTCGGACACGACTGAAGCGAGTTAGCAGCAGCATAGTAAAGAATGAATACTTCCCAGATGGTGGTTTTGATAACCAGTGACTGGCACCTAGAGCAGGTGTAGTGTCAAGTAAGAGTTTAATAAAAGTCAGCTAAATGAATCTTTAGTATGTTATACAGTATTTAGCATCCCTGGGAGCATGGGAGCTTCCAGAAATAAAAAAGCAAGGCAATTTGCTAAATCTGGAAAAGTGTTAGTTCTCTTACTCCTTATTTTCTGACATTATTTATAAAGTACTGACATCAATTCTCAAGCTACTAAATTTTATTTCAGAGAAGAAATCAACACAAAAGAAGAGAGGTATAGTATCTTCGATCAGTTCAGTTCAGTTCAGTCACTCAGTTGCGTCCAGTTCTTTGCGACCCCAGGGACTGGAGCATGCCAGGCTTCCCTGTCCCTCACCAACTCCCACAGCTTGCTCAAACTCAAGACATACATTTGAAAAGCTCTAAAAATTCTAAAGTTTGAAAAGTCCTTGATTTCAAATGCCTAGTGTACTTCAGTGGGTGGTGCTGATTTAACCTGTGGTTCTTTTTCTTTTTTTAAAATATTGCAGCTTCTCAAAAGTTCTCAAACAAAATAATTCAAGAGTTCTGAAATTTAGACTATGAAAATAATTAAGAAAATGCAGAAAGGGCACTGGTAGATTTTTAAAAACTATTTTAATACAAGATTAATAGCAATTTTCTATCCAAATCAGAAATGAAAAATCTTAACCCAAATCATATTCATTTGACAGTCACATAAAATTTTAGGTTTGATTGGTGCACACATTTGTCCTGCATATATGTTATGCATATGCACACAGAGACCTCACTACGACACCAACTTGAGTTGTCTTTTCGTCGAAGTACCTCATTACAAGGCAATGTCAAAGATTTCAGTACCTACGCAACCTTCACTGAGGTTCAGATGGCCCCATGCTAGGCTGAGTCCCGTGCTGTAGCAAACTGTGTTATAGCAAGGCTCCAGGATGCATACAAATCAATACTGTCTTTGTGGAACTTGGCCTAAAACCAAACATTGGCTAATGTCTCCACCAAGGAGGAACGCACTGCAAATTGATAAGTTATGGTCTCCTTTACTCTTCTGTTAGCAAAGCTAAACTCCCCCTCTCCTCCCCTCCTTTTTCTAAAGTTAGAAGTCAGATTTGTTGGTGACTGTAAGTAAATGAGTTTGAATTTCTGCAAGTTTTGGATAAGTCAAAACGTGCATTTGCTAACCCTTCCGCCATTCATCCAACCATCTGATAATTAGCCTTGCAAAGAGAAGTAATAAAATAATCACAACTCAGGAATCTGCTAAGGTTTTATTCCTCCTTGAGGACTTTAGTTGGTGTTCAGTGTGTAGCCAAAACATGTATGTAATGGCTAAGGAATTAAAGTAGGCTAATGTCTGCAGCAGGGAATATAAATTAAATATTAGGGTTCTGCGTCCGATAATATTTTCAGAGTGTTTGATATACAGAATGCTACTTTTACAATGACTACTGCTTGTCAATGAATAATCATGTTTTTCAGTGTAGGCAAAGTAGTATTTTCTATCCCTTACAATTAAAGCAAGTAATACAAGATATTGATCTGGTTAAGACACTGTAAGGGAGTCAGATTGCTAGCGCTAATGCTGTTCTATGATGGCTCTAATCAAAGTCCTGACTTGACCTTCATTCAAATGAGAGAAGGTCATTGTGTCTGTCCTTTAATACAGAACCATAAGTGGAGCTCGAACTCATGAATTTGCAATCCATTCTTCTCTGCTTAAGACTTTAGCCTCTGTTTAGCTTTTGTTATAACATATACAAAGTATAATATACACCAATTACAGACGTGTATTTCTGTTAGAAAAATACATATTATAACTAAAGAACATGTAAATAGAGGCACTTCAATAAGCTAAGTGTTTGCAGTTATGAGCATCACCCAACTGTTTCTAGCGTCCAATTTCAGTGAGTCCGTTCCTCTCTACTCATAACAGAGGTTATGATGTGATTACAGAATTTAGGGGACTTCAAAGCAAATGAGGGCAGGTCAGGAAAAACAATGGAGTATCATTGCATCCCCTATCACTATGCTAAAATGAGAGAAATTAATTTGGTGGTGCAGGGAGGGGGAAATTCCAAAATACTTACTGAAATGGGTTAACTAGATTAAACTAATTCCCTTAGGGTACAAAAAAATTCTCATGTCAAATTAGTCTAAAAAATCATATGATGGGGTGGGATGATGATAAAAAGTGGGAAGTACAATTTGAATAATATTTTGACCACATCCATGTGGGTGACGATTACTGTGGCATCATTAACTGATAGTGATGTCAGCTTTCTGCCTGGCTCATATAGTTCACTATAGCTCACCAATATGAATAATATTGATAACAAAGGTGTGGAAACAAATGAAGCAGGCATTTATATATTATTGGTGTGTTTAGTGTGTACAGAACATGGGTTCACATTCATTAATATAAGGTGTATTCACATACATGCACAAAACCCTCTGGGGGGTGAAAGCACAGGGAAAACAAGGCATTCTGACCTATTTCACAGAAAGCAGTGCAGAAATATTTTTTCAAAAGGAAAGACTTGGAGCTTAAAGCTATGAAAACAAGTGATGACTCAAATATTCTGGAAAATCAAGATTGATTTAATTTGTATTGCACCTTAATTACTGGAGAAAGACAATACTGATTTCTGAACATACAATGCAATGAGCAACATAATTGATTGGTCCTTCATAGAGATGCTTTATGTGTAATTGGTGCTAGGAAGCTGAAGTTTGGCGGTGAAATGAGTGGTTTTCTAGAAGTATGGAATGCCGAATTAGATTAAGTGTCAATTTCCTAAAGATTTAAATGAAAAGATGCCACAAAGTCTCTCAGAATCCTACGTTCCATATTTTGTTAGGCATACAATAGCAAGAGATGCTTCTAAATACTTTCCGTTTTGCAAAAGTGCTCAAATATACTTAATACTATTGTGCTGCATGTGTTCTACTTAAGTGTGATGACTAAATCAATAACTAATTATAATTTTGATGAGTATGGAGATAAAAAATATCACTTATGTGTCATGACTGCTAATGGGTTCGTTAACATGTGACTGGCATACTATGGTGTCTTGAAACATTACTTTTCCCAACCCCAGAAGCATCATAGAAATCAAAAAATAAAAGACATGGATAGCCAACTGTATTCATAAAGCCCCAGTTTGGTTTATTTTGCTTCTCTCTGTCAAGGGGAGCATCATGCCTGGCTTTGGCACACTTGGTGGAAGAGTTAGGCTATAAATCAGCCTGTTAAATTAGGACATCTCTCCAAGTGCCAAGCAGGAATCCTAGGCTGAAGGCGTTGTCCTGAAAGCAATGGTTTTGCATGAATAATACATTCCTTGCACATACAGTTTCCATGACCGGTACAGTTCTGCACACCCATGGCTCTGCCCATGAGTTAGGTACAGTGTGGAGCACCCAGGGCAAAGCACACTCATGTGAGAAAGGTGTGCCCTGGCAAACTTTTAATAAATGGACAGTTAGATACGTAAAAAGTTCTCTTTCTTGATTCTTGGTGCTCACAGATAATTGAGGAATCCCTTCTCTGAGCAGCACAAAACAAGAAGAGCTGGTTGACAAAACATTTTCGTTACAAAGGTGTGTCAACCCTGAGCTTGGAATTAAGAAGTTAAAATCTGTGATTTATATATATATAGATATAAAAATAGATGATCATACTAAGACTAAAAAAGTGAAAGAAATCTCCATGTCAATACTATATATATATATTTTTTGTCTTGACGTTTTTTGTTGTTGTGAGTTATTTTGTAAGAGAATGCCCTTGTGATGCAGAAACCAATTGACACAAAGGAAATAGTTAAAAATCAAAACTCACTTATGGATCGAATTGTTCAGCGGTTCATTAAAAGAACTCTTCTTTGGGGGAGGGTATGAGCACAGGGCAGAAACATTTGATTCATGTCAAGCCTGTGGCTAAAGCAAAGCGATTGTATTGTTGATGATTGTTTTCATTTCAGACCCTTGAGGGGGATGAGTTCATGCAGGTGTCCACTAGTAACTGAAAATGAAGCAAAAAGTCTGTGCCAATTGGATACAGTGGACAGACACTGTATATAAAGTGTATAATTAAAAGAATTAAGAAAAATGATGCTATTACTGAAATTGAAATCGGGCAAGGTAAGGAGAGATGCTGAGCTGTAGCAAATTTTGCTCTTATAGTAAAGATGGAATTCTAAATTTACCCTCAGTACCTCCAAATCAGCTGGGGCATTTTGTGTTTAGTGTGCAAGACCTCCAAGACAACAGTGTTTTTTCACTACATAAAAAAAAATGTCAAACTTTCTCCCCATAAGCATTTTGTAACCCTGATTTGTTACTGAAAAGCTTACACTGGGAGCTGGCTGGCAATGCCAAACTTACGGCATTAAAAGCTCTTTTATTTTTCTCTCTTGTTTGCTTCTTTGTTCCAATTGCAGTTGTCTTGGGGTTTGGCCTGGTTTTGCAAGGAAAATTATCTTTTCTTCCTATTTTTTTTTAATGGGAAAAAAAAAACTCACAACGTGAGATTCCTTTACTTCTGCAGCATAAAAGCAAATGAAGGTAAGAAAATCTCCTGGTACGAAAGATTTGAGTAAGAATTCTCTAGAATAAACAAGGTCCCCACAGATAGCTGAAGGAAAGAGGAAGCAGTCCAGTCTGGCGCCTGGTACTCTTTGGGAAAATAAAAAGGGAGGCAGAGTACAGTACTGCCCTCTTCTCGGAAACCGGTAAGTTTTTGTGGCATGGTCCACTGTCCAAGGGTGTAAGAAAAGAAGTGAGTTGGCCGTTCCAATAGCTAAAATGCAGTTTCATCTGACTGAAAACCCAGGATTATCTGCACAGTCTCTGCAGTGCCAGGGCGACGCAGACGAGAGATCCTGAGAGCAGGGACAGGCCTGGCTGGGTGGCAGAAGAGTCTACTCCTCTCCGGTCGGGATCCACCGCAGGGGCCTCTGTGGTGACAAACTCAAACTCTGTAGGACACACGTCATCCATGCACCCACTGCCACTCCCCGAGCCGCTGGATTCGTCGCCTGGCATGGACAGATGGAAAAAGAGTTAGCGCTAGGCCAGCAAAGAGTGGGACGCAAAAGAATTTGGGCATGTTGGTAGAAGACCTCCTCATCCCACCCTACTAGGTTTATTTTATTTATTTATTTTTAAATTTATATATGTATTTTAATTGGAGGCTAATTACTTCACAAGATTGTAGTGGTTTTTGCCATACATTGACATGAATCAGCCATGGGTGAACATGTGTTCCCCATCCTGAAACCCCCTCCCACCTTCCTCCCCATTCCATCCCTCAGCGTCATCCCAGTGCACCAGCCCTGAGCTCCCTGTCTCATGCATGGAACCTGGACTGGCGATCTATTTCACATATGGTAATATACATGTTTCAGTGCTATTCTCTCAAATCATCCCACCTTTGCCTTCTCCCACAGAGTCCAAAAGTCTGTTCTTTACATCTGTGTCTCTTTTGCTGTCTCGCATATAGGGTCATCGTTACCATCTTTCTAAATTCCATACATATGCATTAATATACTGTATTGGTGTTTTTCTTTAATGGACAGGTTTGTGATGGGTAGGTGGACTATACCTAAATAAAAAGCAGAGACATCACTATGCTGACAAAAGTCCATTTTATAGTCAAAGCTATGGGTTTTCCAGTAGTCATGTATGGATGTGAGAGCTGGACAAGGTTGAGCAACAAACAACTGATGCTTTTGAACTGTGGTGCTGGAGAAGACTCTTGAGAGTCCCTTGGACAGTAGAGAGATCAAACCAGTCCATCCTAAAGGAAATTAACCCTGAATATTCATTGGAAGGACTGATGCTGAAGCTTCAATCCTTGGGCCACCTGATGTAAAGAGTCGACTTGTTTGAAAAGATATCCGAAGTTACCCAACTAAAAAAACACGGGAAGCCCAGATCCAGTGAGAGGCCATACCCACCATGTTGGAATCTGAAATGAATTTCATATTCTGGCCAATATTTCAATTACTTTAACAACTTTCATTCTTTGCTCATTTTCAAAACTCAGAGCCATTGTTCTCAGGAGATATCATGCTTTTAGAAAGGATTTTGAAAGGATATTTTAAAGGAAACCATTGAAGAGGAAAACCAACAATGGAAGTAAGAAATCAGAGAATGGCAGCATGTAATTGTGGAAGGCACAGCTGGTTATGACCATTTTGGGCACTTTTTCCACTGCTGTTCTCCTCCTAAGTGCAAGGATGGATTCTGACTTGACCGTTGGTTGACAAACCATGGCCTGCAGGGCTGCTACTTGTTTCTGTATGGCTCTCAAGCCTGGGCTTCTCAAGTGGCACAGGTGGTAATGAATCCGCCTGCCAATGCAGGAGATGCAGGAAATAACGTTTCGATCCCTGGATTGGGAAGATCCCTTGGAGGACAGCTTGGCAACCCTCTCTAGTATTCTTGGCTGGAGAATCCCATGGACAGTGGAGCCTGGCAGGTTACAGTCCATAGGTTTACAAAGAGTCGGACATGCCTGAAAAGATTTAGCACGCACGCACCCAAGAATGACTTTGTATAATCCCAAGAATCATTTTTATATATTCAAGTGTTTGAAAAAACACAAATGAGGAATAACATTTTGCGATATGTAAATAGTGTATATCTGAAATCTAAACCTCAGTGTCCGTATGTAAAGTTACATTGGAACAGAGTCATGGTCACTCACTTATGGATTGTTTAATTCTGCATTCATGTATGGCCCTCCAAGCTGGACATATTTAATATGTGGCTATTTACAGAAAATTTTGCCATTCTCTGCTTCAAACCAACGCCCAGGTGTCCACCTAGTATGCTTTCTCAGCCTGGCATCTGACCTGCCTGCCCAAAATGCCTTCTGGGACTGCTCTGTTCCCACTTCTGACCACTTGGTTCATGATTCTTAAACCCTGTATCTCAGACTTGGGTCTCAGGTAAGTCTCCATCCATTCATTACTGGTTGCAGTGGTTTAGTTGCTAAGTTGTGTCTGACTTTTTTCGACCATATGGATTATAGTCCACCAGGCTCCACTGCCCATGGAATTTCCCAGGCAAGAATACTGGAGTGGGTTGTCATTTCTTTCTCTAGGGAGTCTTGCCAAACCTAGGGATTGAATCTGGGTCTCCAGCATTGACATGAAGATTCTTTTACCAACTGAGCATCCATTACTAGCTATGTGAAAGTGCTTATCTCCATTTGCAACTCTATTATTTAACTGTTTGCTTTCTTGTTCCCTCCCTGAGAACGTATACTTGTTGAGGAAGGGCAGACACTTTGTATATACTGTTCATTTCTGTATCTGCATTGGCTTTAATGATCCCTGGCATACAGTAGGTGCACAATAATAATTACTTACTGAATAATTAAATATGCCTTGGTCACTTTTTTCAACTTGTTTCCTCAACTCAGTACCTATTGACAATAACATTTACCTTGTTGAGGATGGTGAAGACCCCCTGATAAAATGTGACAGCGCCAAACCCAATGTGTACAATGATGCTTGATAGGAAATATATTATTCCTCCAGAAAAGACGACTTAGATTTTAATGGGCTGTCTTTTATTTAAGTCAGTTAGCCTTGCTAGGCCCTGCTTGTTCACCTGTAAAAATGAGACTAGTCCTATCTACTTCATAGAATTGTTATAGGCTGAGATAAGTGTTATAAGTGAGATAATGTTCCTGGGAGGGCTTCGGAAATGTAGTAATGGTAAACACAGAAATGACATTTACTATTTCCCCCATGTACTCCATGGAGTCCATTCAATAGACCTAAATGTCTCCCTGCTGGTCTGAAATGGTGATGTATATATTGAGCTGCTCCACAAAGCCTAGTGCCATCTTGGCTGCTAGACAGTGGTACTGAAGAAAAGCCAAGATGACGTCAGGACTCTTCCAATACCGCCCCACTAAGCAAGGCTCAACTCAGCACAACTTTATTTATTTATTAAACTTTTTTCAACTTTTTTCGGCTATATCACATGACATGCAGAATCTTAGTTCCCGGACCAGGAATAGAACCACATCCCCTATAGTAGAAGTTCGATGTCTTAACCACTGAATCGCCAGGGAAGTCCCAGTGTAATTTCTGTTTTCTTAATGAGACATCTAAAATACCACATAAGAGCACTTGAATATACTATACCAGGTTCTTAACATTTTCTCTAATTTATCTTTAGTGGCTTTCACAAGGGGGAAAATGCCCATTAATTAAATTCAGAGATATCACAGTTGCTAAGGGAATTGTTTTAAACACTGGTATTATGAACAAGAAGTTACATAACCTTTACAGATATTATTGAGGTGATTTAGAATATTAAAAATGTGGTAAGCAAATAATGATGGGAAATTTTAGCTGAGAAAAATAATGGCTCCATCTCTTTCTGAAAAGGAATCACAAATGCAGGTATTTAAGGGGCGAGTTTTAAAAATGTCAGAAGCAATAATGGTGATGATGACTATAAGATGTGATAGTGGTTTATAAGACAGACGCTATCCTAAAATAAGCTTCCCTGGTGGCTCAGATGGTAAAGAATTTGCCTGCAATGCAGGAGACCTGGCTTCAATCCCTGGGTCAGGAAGATTCCCTGGAGAAGGAAATGGCAATCTATTCCAGTATTCTTGCCTGGGAAATCCCGTAGACAGAGGAGCCTGGTGGGTGATAGTCCATGGGGTCAAAAAGAGTCAGGCATGACTGAACGACTAATACTTTCACCCTAAAACAGGAGGTCAAGTTTGGTGCTGAAGTTACAGCAAAGTGATACTGAGTGTTGCTGATTTTTATTTTCTTTTTGGGGGAAATGGAGCAGGATGTCTTCTCCAGGACGTATCTTAAGTTTTGCTGATTGATATGTATACAACCTCTTCAGGTCAGAGAGGAGAGAGAACCAAGGCCAACATCAACTAATTCTTATGTATCTTGAATTATTTAATTCAATAGTCATTCTCTGATGACAAAGTGCTTTATTAGATAGAGAAGATAAAAAAGATAAATTGAGAGTGAAGCTAAGAAATGAGCAGGGGAGAAGCAGCAAAGGCTAAAACCTAGTGTAATTTTCTCTTCTGAAGAGGGAAGGAGACATTTAGCAAAGAGGCAGAGAAATACTCGGAGGACTGAGAAAGTTTAGAGCAAATTTATCAGGTTGGCAACGATCCTGCACTTAGAAAGTTAATTTTTGAGTTATTTTAAGTGGAATTAAGCTCTAAAAATTTTCTGCAGGGGAAAACTCAGTAGAATGATGGTGAAGACTCAGATGACTTCATGTCTCCCATCTGTAACTTGTTTCTTTCTATCTCATTAATTCAAGCACATAGCATCATCTTTTGCTTCAGCGACCAAATTACAGAATCACTGGCAACTCCACATCTTATGTTCAAGGAATCTTCTCCCAAGAACTCTCTCTATAAGAATATATATTTAAAAAAGCCAACAAAACAGAAAACAAACAAACAAACACACACACAAAAAAACCCTTGCTTTTATAGTTACACATCTAGAAACCACTTAGACAAAACCCAAATATGGTTACTTTCATTCAACATGCACTTAACAGGCTTTCAAAATCACTTTTGGTACTTTGTAATCTTTAATAAAATAGTCGTGTAATATTACATCAGCATTTTAGTATTTCACTCAAGATTTCCGATACAACAGTCAGTGGGTCATGCATGCGCACAATTAGAGAACAATGAACTGACTTCACGGCACATGAGATATTCATCTTAGCTCTTTCACACATGGCCTCAAACGAACCTCCCAACAATCCTAACTCAGGTATGCTTCCCTGACGTGATCTTGAGTGATCGTGAGGACATTCTTCTCTTGGCAGTTGGGAGGAAGGATGGAAGTTTGAGGCAGAGACATAAGTGCTGATGGGGAAGGGGGGAGGGGAAAACATTACTTTGCTGTCTTGTAGTCAATGGATTAACTGGCAGATGAAACTGAACTTTAGTTTTGGTACAGTTGAAAGTCAGCCACTGAAACTACTCCTTAAGAGCAGCTATGATTTTAGTCATATCCTAAAGAAAGATCAGGGCTCTGCCCAAAGGACTACAAAGAACTTTGCAGATGGGGTTAGAATGACACAAAAGAGCCAAGGTAAAAATTATGATAAACTTATTCATAAAACAGAGACAGGCTTACAGACTCAGAGAACGAACTTATGGTTACCAGGAGGAAAGCGGGGGAAGGATTGTTTGGGAGTCTGGGATCACTAGGTACACACTGCTATACTGAAAATGAATAACCAGCAAGGACCAGCTGTATAGCACAGGGAATGATGCTCAACATTCTGTGATAACCTGAATGGGAAAAGATTTTGCAAAAGAATAGACACAAGTATATGTAGAGCTGAATCACTTTGCTGTACACCTGAAACCAGAACAATGTTGTTAAACATCTCTGTTGATGTTGAGTCGCTAAATTGTGTCTGACTCTTTGCAACCCCATGGACTGTAGCCCACCGGGCTCCTCTGTCCATGGGGTTTCCCAGGCAAGAATACTGGAGTGGGTTACCATTTCCTCCTCCAGGGGAATCTTCCTGACCCAGGGATCGAACCCGAGTCTCTTGCATCTCCTGCCTTGGCAGGCAGACTCTTTACCGCTGAGCAATCAGGGAGGCTCTGTAAACAACAAGTCTCCAATACAAAACAAAAATTAAAAAAATAAAATAAAATTCTTTCTTTAAAAAAGCAAATTACAGAATGATCTTCTATAACGGTTTTCACTCTGGAGGGTGCCGATAAAGGCTATCTTACTTGTGTCCTGGAAGTTGACGTCATTGCCATTGTATGCGTTCTTCAGTTTGTTGGTCATCACGCGGAGAGCCATGATCTGTTGCCTGATGAACGTGTCGGGCCGCGTGATGTCCACGTCCACCTCTGGGTTGTTGATCTGGTTGGTCAGCCCGTCATTCATGATTTCAGGCAGGTATCTGGAGGGCACAGAGAGAGAGACCAGTTGGGGTGAGGCAGGAGCGACCTTGAAACCAGATTTTGTCACGCTCTTTCTAACTGTGAACCCGAACGTCAGCAAAACCTGGGCTTGGTTTCCTGGAAAAAACGCCAAGCAGTGAAAACAAGGGATACGTTTTCCCAGAGAGAAAGATGTGGCTAAAATGGCTTCAGAGCTGTCTCTAAATGGCACTAAATTCTCATGTAGGTTTGCCTACAAATAAATGCTCCCCTGAGGACTTCCAGAAACTATTCCTTAAAATTAATTTGTCTTCCTCCATCCCAAACGTTAAGATGGTTAAATCAAGGACTTGACAGCTCACTCAGTGATCCTATGAATTTTGCTAGTAGGACCAGAACTTGTACATTATACATGACCTTAGAGGGTTCCTTTGTACGTGGGTGCTCTTCCTCAATTGAGGAGGTCTGATCCCAGGTTTTAATCAGAACAAACTTCTGGATACAAAAAACCATCTTTGGAAAGTTGGAGGAGCAACCAGTGATCACTGGAATATTTTAAGTGTCCATTAGGATTTTTAGTTTGTACTAGAATCTTGGGTCTAACTCGTCACTGAGTAGAAGAGTAAAATCTAATGTCAAATTTATATCACTGTTTTTTAAAACTTGTGATCACGTCAAATTGTCAGTCCTTCCAATGTCAACTGCTTAAGCTGCCCACGTGCATTTATACCAGCAGAGACTGAAGACCTTAGCAAAGTGCTTGCAGCGCCAGACTCCTTACTCTTGCGACCCGTCTGCTTTCTGCCCCTCTCCTCGTCTCACAGGGTTCTCACACATGCTTCTTTCCTGTTTCCTGTGTCCCAAGTTGGAGTGCAGGGGGCTACAGCAGCTTCAGAATTCCTTGCCTCCCCTGACCCCCATCTTTCCATCCTGCTGCTGCTGCTGCTAACTCACTTCAGTCGTGTCCGACTGTGCGACCCCATAAACGGCAGCCCACCAGGCTCCCCCATCCCTGGGATTCTCCAGGCAAGAACACTGGAGTGGGTTGCCATTTCCTTCTCCAATGCATGAAAGTGAAAAGTGAAAGTGAAGTCGCTCAGTCGTGTCTGACTCTTCGCGACCCCATGGACTGCAGCCCACAAGGCTCCTCTGTCCATGGGATTTGCCAGGCAAGAGTACTGGAGTGGGGTGCCATTGCCTTCTCCGTCTTTCCATCCTAGCGCATCCTAAATGACCTGTCTGGCTAACCTTCACAAAATACTGCTTCTGTCATGTCATGCTTCTGTCGCTAATCTCCATGGGGTGCTTACTAAATGCCAGTCATTGTGTTAAGCACTTTACCTGCATTACAAAAATTCGGTTTCCCAGCAGATCTAGGAGGTAGGTACTATTTTATCCCCATTTTGTGTAATAGAAAATGGAGGCTTAGTTACTGTGCAGTCACAGAGCTAATGGATCTAACTTCAGAGCCCATGTGTCCAAACACTCCATCATATTGCCTGTTTGATCACAAACTCCAATTCACACTTTATGGCTCAGCACTCCAAGCTCATTTCTACCTCCTCTCTACTTTCTCAGGTTTCAATTCTCCTTTCAAGGGACACTCCTTGCCTTATGCAATCTTCCCCAGGGATTCATCTTATCTTTGCTGGCAATGTACTTTTCCATTTAAGTTCCAAATATCTTTAAAGACCCAGGTCAATCCTCATTTTCTCTTTAAGATATTTTCCAGCTTTTAGGGACTTGCTCATTCTTTCCTGCTTCCCAGGTGGCACAGTGGTAAAGAATCTGCCTGCCAATGCAGGAGATTCGGGTTTGATCCTTGGGTGGGGAAGATCCCCTGGAGGAAGAAATGGCAACCTGCACCAGGATTCTTGTCTGGAAAATCTCATGGATGGAGGAGCCTGGAGGGCTACAGTCCACTGGGTCCCATAAAGTCGGACACAACTTAGTGACTTAGCATGCACGCCATTCTTTCCTAGGGCTTCCAAGTTTGGCAGGGTATTTTGGGCATTGCACCAAGTCATCTACTGAGAGAGGGAGATGGGGCCGAAGGCCAGCCCAAATGCACCTGCAGGGCACCATTCACCATGCCTTTTTCTTTCCTTTCCTTTTCTTCTGTGGGAATCTTTTTAGTTTAGAAAATTACACTATACACCAAAGTAAAGACAATAGTGTAATGAACCCTCGCATACCCATCTGGGTGCTTTTTCCCCATAATTCCTAGAAAGGCACTATATTTGTCTGGGTCCTGGCAAGAAACAGATGGCACACTCAAAGGAGCAATAAAGAGAGTTAAAGAAGAGACAGTTTACAGAGGTGTGAACAGGGTTGAAGGAAGCCAGTGTGATGAAGAACCCTGGGGCTGGCAACAGCAGAACGGCCAGAAGGGACGGAGCTGTTACCAGAATGCACGGGCTCTGAAGCCATGGAATGTGGCCGGAAGATGCTGTAGCTGCCAAAGCAAGGTCCCTCAAGGAGGGAGCAGAGGATATCCTGACCTCTCCAGTCCCTCCTTCTGACCTCTGGCTGCTGCCTCTCATTGGCTGAACCCAACTGGAAGCCAGAAGGAAGGGCTATCCAGCTGATGGTGGTATGTAATGTTCTTCTTTAGGACATAGACCAAGGTTGGAAGGATGAAGAGCAGATCTCAAGGAGGGCGGGGGGGGGGGGTGCCAGGACATCCAGCCCAGGCATCTGATGGACTGGTGGCAGCCCTGCCTAGTTGCTATCATTAGCATTCTTCAACTGCCTCTCCTGATGTGGCTTGAAAGCTGAGAAAAACTTCCCTTCCTCAGAGAAGGTGGGATGATATGAGAGAGTAGTATTGAAACATATACATGGAAAGCGAAAGTCGCTCAGTCGTGTCCGACTCTTTGAGACCCTATGGACTGTCCATGGAATTTTCCAGGCCAGAATACTAGAGTGGGTAGCCTTTCCCTTCCTCAGGGGATCTTCCCAACCCAGGGATCAAACCCAGGTCTCCTGCATTGCAGGTGGATTCTTTACCAACTGAGCCACAAGGGAAGCCCACTACCATATGTAAATGAATAGCCAGAGGGAGTCTGATGTATGATGCAGGGAGCCCAAAGTCAGAGCTCTGCGGCAACGTAGATGAGTGGGATGGGGAAAGAGGTGGGAGGGAAGTTCTTGAGGGAGGGGACATATGTATTCCTAATGCTGATTCATGTTGTTTGTATGGGAATAACCATCACAGTATTGTAAATTAATTATCCTCTAATTAAAATAAATATATAAAAATAAGAAATTTGCCCTTCCTCTATTTTGTCCTTCCTATGTACATATACAATATACTTGTGCTTAAAATTCTTCCCCTTCCTGCAGGTGATTTTGCAAGTTTCCAAAACCAAAGGCTCTGTCCATCAGCCTCCAAAAGAAATAAAAATACACAAAGAAACTTTTATATTTAAGCCATTTTTCAGGCAATGAAATCTTATGCGTGATGTATTTGTGCTCGAACTGGTTTACCCATCCCCACCCAGGGACTGAACCTGGGTCTCCTGCCTTGCAGGCAGAGTTTTTACCATCTGAGCCACCAGGGAAGCCCCATTTTACACCAGACGTCTCCGAATAAGCTCCATGTCTTTATCCATATCTTGAACAACTGACATGATCATGAACATTCATGATGTTCATTGCATAATGAAAAATAAAACACACAGAGTGCACTTCAAATTCTGTTCCATAAAACTTCATTGCATTTACTGCCTTAAAAAAATGTCCTAATTGAAATGAAAAAGAGTCAGGGAGCTATATTTATTTATTTTTATAGTAAAGTGTAACTTCTGTGCTGCCTTTTCATACATCTGGTATACCAATAAAACTTTGTTAGATTCTGAGATTGTTTTCCTGATATACATTCTGAAATATGACATTGATTGACTATTACTGACATTCAATTATATGTGCCAGGTTTGGTGAGTTCTACCTAATCACTAAAGTGAAGTCGCTCAGTTGTGTCCGACTCTTTGCGACCCCGTGGACTGTAGCCCACCAGGCCCCTCCGTCCATGGGATTCTCCAGGCAAGAATACTGGAGTGGGTTGCCATTTCCTTCTCCAGGGGAATCTTCCTGACCCAGGGATCGAACCCAGGTCTCCCACGTTGCAGGCAGATGCTTTAACCTCTGAGCCACGAGGGAAGCCCAAAGCCCATTGAAATACACAACCTAAGGGTCGGCCAGCCTCTGCTGGCACAGAAGCAGAGGGGCTGAAAGGTGCTCATGGGCTCTGGTGTTGTCCCTTAACATTCTGAACAGTGATCCCTATGGCTATACCTGTGCTGAGTCAGAGGAGGGCTTTGTTTCTTTCAGCTGCTGTGTGCATGGCCCAGCTAGCTGAGACTCATTTATCAGAAGCCGACTGCGATAGCTTACATGGAATGCTACCCTTGGGAGTTTGAGCACACAGGAACAATACAAGACTGCCAAAGAAACCCAGCCTCTAACTGTGTCTGCCAATGCTCAGCCATTTACAATAAAAACAAGTAACAATGAACCTATGTCCTTAAGAACCTTTCTTCCTTTCAGTGTATTCAAAGGGGAACTTTAGAGACTATATGGAAACTTACAGCGAAAAACACAGTTGGAAAAGAAAATGGCTGTTTTGTCACCGCAGGGGCACATCCTGAGGCCATATTTGTGGATGTCCAGAGTGCAGCCTGGGGGATCCCTGGAAGCCCAGTTCAGCGCCAGCTCATTTATTTGTTGCCTCTCTTGTTTGATCTCTTTGTGCTGTGCGCTGTGCTTAGTTGGTCAGTCAAGTCTGATTCTGTGACCCCATGGACAGAGGAGCCTGACAGGCTGCAGTCCATGGGGATTCTCTAGGCAAGAATTTTGGAGTGGGTTGCCCTGCCCTTCTCCAGGGGATCTTCCCAACCCAGGGATCGAACCCAGGTCTCCTGGGTTGCAAGTGGATTCTTGACCATCTGAGCCACTGGGGAAGCTATCCTGAAGAATGGATGCACCTTTGAGCCCATAATATTCTTCCCTTAATTTGATCTTGCACCAGCTCTTTGACGTGAGGGCATTTTTGTACCATCATGGTTTTGGGAGACATGGGAAGGGAAGAGAATGTTGCTACAGAGAGCCCAGGTTCTGAGACTGGCTCCACATTTAACTGGGGCAGGGAAAGCCCAGAAATGACCAACTGGAGGGGTGTCACTATTTGCCACTACCTTGTGCTGTGGTGTGGAAAGTAAGTGGCATCCAGGAAGAGCCAAGCATAGCTTCCCCATTTTGTTACCCTTTATTTTCTAAGACCACATGTAGGGGCTAAATCATTGGCAGTTTGGCAGAATTATATATCTTCTCATCTGCTATGATCTATTTGCTTGTATTCTCCCCAGATCTACCTGTTGAAAACCTGATGCCCAAAGTGATAGGATTAGATGGAGAGGCATTTGATCAAGAAGGCTCTGCGCTCGTGATTGGGACTAGAGCCCTTATAAAGAAGGCCACACAGGGCTTCCCAGCCCCTCTGCCAGGTGAGAATATGATTAGAAGCCTTCCCAGAAGGGGTTCTGGTGTAAGATATCACTGTGGAGCTTGTGTGATGAGTGACTCAGCCAGCACAGCAGGCATGCTTGACCCAGGACGCTGCTGTCAGTGGGCTCGGGATGGATGGAGCATGGAGAAATATCAACTCCTGCTCAAGCTAGAGGGAACGTAAAATGCCGCAGCACTATGGAAAACAGGATGGCAGCTCTTCAAAACAGTAAAAATAGAGCTACCATCTGATCCAGCAATTCCACTTCTGGGTATATATCCAAAAAAATTGCAAGCAAGGACTCAAATAGATATTTCTCTGTTGACAGCAGCATTATTTACAACAGTCAGAAGTGGAAGCGAACCAGGTGCCCAGTGAAAGATGAATGCATAAGCAAAAAGTGGTCTATACATAAAATAATTCAGCCTTACAAAGGAAGAACGGGAACTCCCTGGTGGTCCAGTGGTTAGGACTCCATGCTTTCAACGCCGAGGACTCAGGTTCAATCCCTGGTCAGGAACTAAGATCTGGTAAGTTTGGCAAACCACATGGCACAGCCAGAAAAAAAAAAAAATTCTGACACATGTTAACATGCCAACAGGGGAAGGATAAGATGGTTGGATGGCATCACCGGCTCAATGGACATGAGTTTGAGAAAGCTCTGGGAGTTGGTGAAGGACAGGGAAGCCTGACTTGCTGCAGCCCATGGCATCACAAAGAGTCGGACACGACTGAGCGACTGAACGACAACAAAAACAACAACATGCCAACATGGATGAATCTTAAAGACATCATGCTAAGTGAAATAAGCTGATCACAGAGGGACAAATGTATAATTTCACTTATGTAAGGCACCTGGAATAGTCAAATTTGCAGACATAAAGTAGAACAGTGGTGGCTGGGACTGGGGGCGGGGAAGGGAGGTGTGGGGAATTATTGTTTATGAGTGTGGAGCTTTAGCTGAGGAAGGTGAAGATTTCTGTGGCTGGATGGCAGTGATGGGCACACAATCCTGTGAATATACTTAATGCCACTCAACTGGATACTTGAAAAATGGCAGAAATGTTAAAATCCATGTTATATATGTTTTACCATGGTTTTAAAAAGCCTAACTTTTAAGTACCATTTTTCTAAAGTTCTTGAGAACTTTCCTATTTTTCCTTTCTGCATTTTTCTGGGCGGCTGCAAAGTGGGATTATTCAAAACATACTGTGACTTTAGGTTTTAAGTGGACTTATAAATTCTTGAAGACTTTTGAGCTGGAGTTGTCTGTGGCCTTAGGTACTCCAAAGAGATGGGACACTGAGACATGGTCAAAGGCACAGAGGCTGACCCAGGACACCTGAGATCTCTCTGGAATCCAGCAGTGTGATTGTGGGCAACTAACTTAGCTACTATATATATATATGTATATGTATATAATATGAAAAGTGAAAGTAGGAGTGTTAGTTGCTCAGTCAAGTTCGACTCTTGGCAGCTCCGTGGACTGTAGCCCACCAGGCTTCTCTGTCCATGGAATTCTCTAGGTAAGAATCCTGGAGTGGGTTGCCATTTCCTTCTCCAAGATGTCTTTCTGACCCAGGGATTGAAACTGGGCCTCCTGCATTGCAGGCAGATTCTTTACCTACTGAATCACCAGGGAAGCCCATATATAGTATGTATATATATATATATATATATATATATACACACACACTATATATGTATATACATACTAAGTACTGTATATATACATACATATATATGCTGTGTCTATATATATATATATATATATACACACACACACACAGCACTATCCATATAATATAAAAGCCATCATATAAGGGATATAACTCTATGTACATATCTATACATATAATATTTACATCATTTGTTTCATAAGCTGCCATATTAAGTGAAGTGATATGAAATTGCTTGACAAATATAATATACTATACAATTGCAATGCCCCCTTATGAAAATTAAGTTGTTAACATGGCTCCCTCAAATGCTGAACCTGTTTCTTAGGAGGGCTGACAGCAGCAGAATTCCGAGCTTTAAAGCCTGGATTCATGGACAGAAGAGTGATTTGCTGTGGCTTTCCTCCAGCTGGAGGATGTGGGGCATGAAATGGCCTGGAACTCTCGGAGGACACACCGCTCATTGGTTGTGCCAGTGAACAGAAGCTAAACTCTTTGACTTGGCTTCTCAACTCATTGGCAGGAGCTGCCGACACCATCCTTTCTTGGTAGAACCGGAGACAGCAGATCCTGGGCGGGCAGGAGGGAAGACCCACGAGCCAGGCCTCAGGCTGCCGAGCTGCCGACACAGCACGCGTCTTTCCTCCTGTCTGTAGCCACACTTCTTATCACTTCCACACAGTGTCCCGCTCCCCCAAGGCAGTCAGCCTTTGTGGGATCTTCCCTCCTGAACATCCCAGAGAAGGGAAGCGGGCTTTCAGCTATGCCAGCTTGGAGAGTTGCCAGTTCTCATCCCAGACAGGCTTCCCACTTTCCCCAGGTGCTTGCCCGGCTGTGTATACTTCAAATATTTTACAGTTCTTTCAAATGCAGCTGGACTGCTTTGGACATACCCTGCAATCAGACTAAGACAATACTCCAGATCTGCCAAGTTGCTGTCTCTGACACATTTCTCATCACCACGTACCATTTTGCCACTCTGCCAGCTGCTCACACGTACCCACTCATGACTTCCTAGTTTCTTTGCTTAGTCAATGCACTTGGTGGCTGCTGAGAGTGACTGACCTATTTTCTAGATTTTTCCACTTTTCCTATTTCCTACAATTTACTGTATTTACCTCCTGGCCTCAGGGAGGATTTCCTTGAGGGACACAGTTATTTCTATGAGGATCAGGTGCCTTAAAAGACAGCAAAGGCTCCTGGCAAAAGCTGTGTTACCAACGGATCCAATTAATCCTTGTCTCCCGGCTGGCCTCTTGATGGCCTCCTTCTGAAAAACATCTTAAGGAAAAGACAGTGCTGGCTAAATACTAGCTGACAAGGAACGGAAGCAGGAAGCTGTCTTGCCAACTTTAAAGGGAGAGAAGAGAGTCTGGCTATAACTAACTCAAGAAACCCTGAAGACTCTGAGATTGTCTATGCTCTGTCCTGAGAGCCATAGGCTTTGGGGACCTGCCTCAGACTGGATTGCATCGCCTTTCTCCTGCACCATCCCATCATCTTCTACATTCCCTGTTTCTTTTTAACTTCTGTGAGCTTAGAAAAAGGATCCCCGTGAAGAGAACACACTCCTCATGAAAGATACAGGTGATGTGATTCAACATGGTTATATCAGTTGGGTCATTTGTAGAGACATAAATGAGCCTAGAGTGAAGTTAAGTCAGAAAGAGAAAAACAAGTATCGTATATTAATGCATATGCGGGGAATCTAGAAAAAAAATGGTACAGATAGAACTATTTCCAGGGCAGGAATGGAGACACAGATGTGGAGAACGGATGTGTTGGATGTGGGGCGGAGGATGGGGGGTGG
The DNA here is from genome assembly GCF_016772045.2 of Ovis aries. NCBI lineage: Eukaryota > Metazoa > Chordata > Mammalia > Artiodactyla > Bovidae > Ovis > Ovis aries. The sequence continues at coordinate 69,508,278 of NC_056063.1, read as the reverse complement.
TAGGATGAATTGGGAAACTGGGATTGACCTACGTGCACGTGTGTGCCAAGTTACTTCAATCGCATCTGACTATTTGCGACCCTGAGGACTGTAGCTCACCAGGTTCCCCTGTCCATGGGATTCTCAAGGCAAGAAAACTGGAGTGGGTTGCCATGCTCTCCTCCAGGGGATTTACCCGGCCCAGGGATCGAACCTGCATCTCTTATGTCTGCTGCACTGGCAGGTGGGTTCTTTACTGCTAGTACCACTTGGGAAGCCCTGTAGACAATGTTTGTGTCCTGCTAAGATCCACAGATTGAAGCCCTGAACCTCAGTGTGATGGGATTGGGAGGTGGGGTCTTGGGGAGGTAATTAGGTCATGAAGGTGAAGCCCCTATGATGGCATTAGTGCCCTTACGAGAAGAGGAAGAGACCAGAGCCCTCTCTCTGCCACCTTAGGGCACAGCTCAGAACAACTGCTCAGAAGTGGGCTCTTATTAGAACCCAGCCTTGTTGACTTCTAGCCTCCAGACTATGAGAAAATAAAATTTTGCTTAAGGTCTCCAGTCTATGGCAGCATTGTTACATCAGCATGAGCTAGGAGAAGGAAATGGCAACCCACTCCAGTGTTCTTGCCTGGAGAATCCCAGGGATGGCGGAGCCTGGTGGGCTGCCGTCTATGGGGTTGCACAGTCAGACACGACTGAAGCGACTTAGCAGCAGCAGCAGGATACTAACTGAATGCAGTACTGACCAGGGATTCAAAGCATCCATCCTTGGCCCCCAAGGGCATCTCATGAGAGACCAGAGGTTTGCACAGACAGTATCCTGTCTTGAGAAGGCTGTGCTGCGTTTCCAAGTCAAAATTCCCTCTTGCACTTGTGAAGCTTAAGCAATTTGTTGTTGAGATGGCTTTAACCTGGCTTGGGCTCAGCTATCTTCAGTGTGTGATGTTCTGAATGAACCACGCGACCTGCCTAATCTAGTTGCTGTTGCCATTTGTAATAGAAGAAAAAGCCCATTAAAGGAAACATCAAGGGTATCCTTGGAGGTGAAGAGAAAACAGCAAATCGTAACATGTTCCCCAAGGCTTGTGCGTGAACTGAAAAAAGGGAATATCTTACATATTAATAGGAACTTAAAGGAGGCCTGCCGAGATGAAACACAGGACTATGTGAATCTGAATATCGGATCGACAACGAATCCTTAGTGTAAGTGTGTTCCCCTTGGTGTCTGCTTTTCTTAGGTGCCAAAGCTGGCAACTCTGCCTTTGAACCCTGCTACTCAAAATGCAATCCCTGGACCAGAAACCCCTGCTTCCCTGGGAAACATATTAAAAACATAGAATTCAGTTCCATCACAGACTTATTGAATCAGAATCTGCATTTTTTAACAACCCCCACCCTCAGATTTTAGCCTGTCCTTTTGAGAGGTGCTGCTTTAGAGGTTACCAGCTATTCTCACAGACATTATTGCATTGGTCTTTAAAACTGTCCCAACAGGGTGGCAAGGGAAGGAGAAGCAGGGGAGGACCTTTCCTGACCACCTGGTCCTGTTGTCAGAATGGAGGTTTCCATGCTGACAGGGTCATGGGCGTGCCCACAATCTCCTCCCATCAAAGCGCACACTCGCCTCCTTCTACCTCACCTTCTGTTTCCAGACCTGCTGGGCTACTGAAGTACACTGAGATCTGCCAGAGATGGATGAAGGTGAGAGCAGGAATGAAGATGGGCCCATGTTCTAGGGGAGACACTGCTCATACATCCTTGACCATCAACTCAACACAGCCGCTCTTACCCTGCAGTTGCCATAGCAGCCACATCTGTGTGCATCCTGTTTTGTGTCAAAGTCATCACCAATTTTAACAGGCGATATTCATTTTGTAACAGCTATTATAAAACAATACATACTGGGGGAAAACAATACATACTTGGGGACACAGAGTGACATATCTATTGTAGGATGCATTTTGACTTTGGAAATGTTAACATATGAAATGGACACGCTTCTGAATTAAGGAGGTAAGGTAGAGAGCTTAGAGCAGCATTCAGAAAGCAATCAGGAGAAAAATGGGTGATGGCAGACAAGTCTGAGCAAGTACTTAGGATAAAAGGGCTGCAGAGACTGTGGCTAAAGGAATTGGAAGGATAAAATATTGTACAAAGAGGAAGAAATATCTAGGTTACCAGCAGCCTCATCTCACAGGCCTGAGTTTTAAAACTCCAGACAATTTCTATCAATGCTAGTAAACATTGCTGTTCCACACTTGATAGATATTTTTTGAAATAAAAGTTCTGTTTCTTTTATTTCACAGGGTGACAAGAATAATCTTTCTTTCTTTCTTTTCTTTTTTTTTTTTTTACAAGCATTCCTAAACATTTCAGAAGGCCTTTCATTTGAAAGTCCATACTTCAAAAATAGGGAAAAAATACCTTGTCTGCATTACAAATAGATTTTTCAACTTACAAAATAGTTCAGTGGAATTTTTTTTTTTTTTGGTGACAACTTCTCTGCTGTGTTCCTAGATCAATTAATATTTGGATGAGAGGAAAGTTTTAATTAAATTTAATCCAACAAGTCTGTATTGGTTATCTACTTACAGTGTTATTAAATATCAAGTTATAATATTAAGAGTTCATTATAGCGGAAGAAGTAAAAAGAGAACTAAGAAAACCATGTGAAATTATAACTTTTCAATGGAAGTATAATTTGAGTCACAAATATTTGCCAGTATTATCTTTTTATTAATACATTGGGTTAAAGTCTGGAATATTCCTGCAAATGATTTTATTGTATTAAATTTGATGATTTCCCTCACCTGCATAAAAACCCCTAATGGCTTCTCATGGACTCAGGATAAAATTCAAATTTCATCCCTGAGTACTGAGCAGGTGTGTCTCCTGGCTATGTGGTCCTTTCCCAACCCACAGTCCAACAGGAGGGTACTTAAAGTTCCAAAGTCCACTGTCCTGTCTCCAGTCGCTGTGCCTTTTCATGTGTTGACAGACACCACTGCCGTCACATAGTACTTAACTGACAGAGCCTTGCACAGCGCCTGGGCTGAGGGTGTGCTTAATAAGATTGCTGATGGACTGAATGAATGAAAGAGAAAAGAATCTACTTCATTTGTTCTCCTAGCCCAGGGACGACAGTATATATCTGTCACTCATTTTAGAGTCAGGGTATTGAAGTGAAATGGCTTCTCACGTGGCTCAGTGGTAAAGAATTTGCCTGCAATGCAAATTGTGAGATCAAATGTGAGTTTGATCTCTAGGTCAGGAAGATACCCTGGAGGAGAAAATGGCAGCCTGCTACAATATTCTTGCCTGGGAAATTCCATGGACAGAGAAGCTTGGCAGTCTACAATCTAGGGGGTTGCAAAGAGTTGGACAGGACTTAGCGACTAAACAACAACAACAACAACTGCAGTGAAAAGAATACTCTCTAGGGTTTGGGAGATGTCAGCTTTCACCTTAGTTCATCGGCTACCCTTAGACTAATGGTTTACCCTGTCTAGATTCCTGACTGCATAATGAGGAACTTGGCTGAACCATCCCAGGCTCTTCTCGCTCTGACTTCATGGTCTTTATCTTCCCCATTCATTTTCTTGATGGAATGTAGTCCCCTCCCCAGTCCTTGCAGCAAACCTTTCTTTATATTTCTTCTGTAAGAATTTACAGGGCCTTCCCTGGTGGTCCAGTGGTTAAGAATTCACTTTCCAATGCAGGGGATGCCGGTTTGATCCCCAGTCAGGAAACTAAGATGCCACATGCTGAGGGGCAGCTAAACCCCCTTGCTGCAACCACTGAGCCTGCATGCCCTGGGCCCCCCGCGCTACAACCAGAAAAGCCCATGTACTGCAATGAAGACCCAGCACAGCAAAAATTAAAATAATAATAATAAAAAATTGCATACATGCTAATATCCAGTAACCTGTGTAACTCTCCATGGGAATGCAGTTCAAAACACAGCCGCCGTTTTAGCCAAGGCTAAAAGGTAAACACAGATGGGCAATGGAGCAGCTTGAAAAATCAACCACTTTATTCATTAGGCCATCTGGTCATCCTTTACACTGTCTTTCTGTACAGTCATTAGGAAAAGACACATTAGAAGCTGTTAATTCACACCCAAATTTGCTGGCCCAAGGTCCCCTTCACAGAAGACCTGAAACTGCTAAGTTACTAAGCATTTTTGAGGGGCAGCACTGTTGATACTGAGAAAAGCATTTGGTACCCTCATAATTTAAGACTGTCACATGGATATTTGGGGGGTAACTTGAAATGACTGCAGTTCTTTCAACAGCTGTCTTGTTTTCCTCTTGCTAATCTCTCTCTAGGGTGACTAATAATACCATTACCAATAGAAGCTAAAAATGCAACTCAGCAGTGTAAGAAATTAGCACCCAATGAGCACCTCACTTGCACCCCTGCCTCCTGCAGCTTGGTCTAAACTTAATATCCATGAATCTTCTTGTTCTCTTTTCATCACAGCTGTTTCATATTGGGCTCAAAAATGCCCAATAAGGCCCCAGAACAGACCCCTTCTTTTAGCTCTTCCACCTGCCTGTTGATCCCCAAAGATTCCTTGAATCCAGTTTACCAGCTGCTTTGCTCACCTGCATCCCTGCTGAGGAGGCTTTGGGCCGACTCCTCTCCTGGTGTCTGCCCTGCCTGCCAACTCCCAGCCGGTTCTCCTGTCCAACTTCTCCACCCTATGACAACTCAGGCCAAGCCCATTTCTGGGCTGAATCAAGAAAGTCAGAAACTCCATATCAAGGGGCAGTAGCCTTGGGCAGCAGAGCAGAGGAGGAGAACAGAGCCATCTCTCAGCAGGAGATTCCAATGGGTCTTTCTAAGGCACCAGACTTACGAGAATGCTTTCCTCATTGTCTGTTATTTTCTTTTTCCCTTACCCTTCGAATCAGACTTCGGTATTTTCTTTTTCTCCCAGGGTGAAAAAAATTACAGTTGAACGTTCACTTCCTGTTTAACTTGTAATGGAAAAAAACCCCAGTAAGCTGTGCAAATTTAACTATGGATAAAAATAGCTGCGCTACCTTAAAGTCATTAAGAGAACATAAAAAGCTCTTTGTGATCTCAAGATATCCGTAACCTGGCATCTGTCACCATCCCTCTGTCCTCATCCAGAGGGGAGGCATGCAGAACAAGGATTCCACGCTTAATGGCACCTTGAGAGTAAGCGCTCCCAGGTGCCCATCAAACCTGTCACTCTGAACAGCTGTCGCTAAGTGACGACTTGTCGCTCCACCCTCCGCTGGTTTTTGCATAAACAGGTCTGCAGCATTGTGCCAGGAGAGCCTTCCAGGACTGGATGTGCAGTATCCCTTCCGCAAGAACAGCAAGCCACCCTCACCTGGCTTTGCTGTGTCCATTCCAACATTCCTCTTCGTTGGACGTGCCAGCCGTCACGCTCTCGTCCTTGCAGATGGTGTAGGGCAATGTTGACCAGACCTTTTTAGAGAGCTTCAGTTTCTCTTTTATGTCTGTGACCTGATCAAGAAAGCAAGGAAAGAGAGTGAACATTCTCGCTGGGCATCATCTGTTTCTACACCAGGACACAGTGCAGGGGAAGGTTAGAGTCCATGATGGGACGAGCACAGATTCCCCATCAGCTTTAAGAGAGAACCCATCCTGTAGGACTTATTGCCCAGGAAAGCCTCACTTCCTCCTTCCTCCACTTCCCTCTAGCTTCTGGCAGAGGGTTCTCAGATAATTGACTCTTGGTTTTCCATTTTTTTCTGCCCTCTCATCCTTTGAAGTAAAAACTGATGAGGCATCTCAACTGGCTGTGGGTCCCCCTCCAGCTGGGAGAAATAGGGGTTCCCTATTGCAAACACCCTCAGTCTGATCTTCAGGATTCATTAGCCTGGATGTCAGATAAAACACCTAAGGGATGAAAAAAGAGATACAAGGTGTTCCCCAAAGGTCTACTCGTTTCTGCAAGAAATGAGTATAGTCACTAATTCAGCCGCTGGTGACCCTTGCTCTTGACCAGTGGACAGGCCCACAGAGTACACTCTTGGACGATGAGGAGCACCCTAAACCCACTTTAAAATCTCTAGCAGCAGAGACAAGAGTCATTCTGAATACGAGTAAATGTAAAATCCACAGTCCTGTGGATGGATGGCTGGGAGGAGCTTGGTACCAGCAACTTTAGGGCTTTCAGGCTCAGCGGTGACTTTTTGTCTGTCGAAAGTGTAGGACAGGGATTCAGTGCCATTTTGGCTCCACAATAAGAATTGAGGTTCATGCAGTCACACCATGATGTTCTACTCTATCTATAAGAACATGGGGAAAATCTATGGATGGTGGAAATGCCACTGTTAAAGGTCGAATTATGTCCTGTAATATTTATATGCTCAAGTCCTAACCCTCAGAACCTCAAGCATATGACCTTATTTGGATCTGGGATCTTTATAGAGGTAAGGAAAGGTAAAATGAGGTAATTAGTTGGCACTAATACAATAGCACCGGTGTCCTTATACAAAGGGGGGCTTTGACCACAGGGGTGTGCACGGAAGCAAGACAATGTGAAGAGACACAGGAAGAAAACATTCATCTACAGGCCGAGGAGAGAAACCTGGACAGAATCCTATCCTCACAGCCCTCAGAAGCAGCCAACCCTGTTGACACTTTGATTTTCGACTTTTGGCCTCCAGAACTACAAGACCACACATTTCTGTGGTTTAAGCCACCCACACCTCATTGTGACAGCCTAGCAGACCTATACAGCATCCTAGAAGGGAGGACCACTCACACTTGCGATCAGTGGCCTTCGGAAACAAAGTATTCTGTGTTTACTGTGGATGCAGTACAGATCTGAGAAAACACTTCAACGATCTGTTGTCAGGTGTAAGAGGAAACACAAAAAAATAAAAGAGCATTTCATGTTGTCCCGAGTTATGTTTCTCAGTAGTTCCAGAACTGTACAGTTTTTGGTCTTTGCTTATTTGTGATTCTGGTGATGACAGAGATTTCAGCCCTGGGAAATGTCACCTGTCAGATAGGGAAGATGACCGGAATGTTGAACCTAAGACCTTGATACATATCCTTGAATGATGTGATGTTATTTTTGTTTCAGAGCATTAAAAAAAAAAATCTGCAAGTGACGAAATTCCAAAGAGTAGCTTATACTCAGTAAATCTTAGGGTAGCTTAAAAACTACACTGTCTGATTTCCTCCACTGGTACTGACTTTGATCCATAGACTGCCCCCTTGGCCCTCCTTCCAGCCAATCTAACTGCCTAAAAAGTGTTAGCCACTTAGTTGTGTCCGACTCTTTGCTATAGACCCCAGGCAGACTATAGCCTGCCAGGTTCCTCTGTCCATGGAATTCTCCAGGCAAGAATACTGGAGTGGGTAGCCATGCCCTCCTCCAGAAGATCTTCAAAACCCAGGGATGAAACCTGGGTCTTCTAATTGCAGACAGATTTTTTTTACTGTCTGAACCACCAGGGAAGCCCCTCTAACTGGCTAAAGGGACTGCAGTGATGCTAGTCCTTTTCTTTTCACCATTTTAGCACAAATGTATATGCATATTGCCATTGGTTTTTAAAATTTTTTGTTTTAAATATGTGTAGTCATTTCTGTCCAGCCATAGGTAGATGGACACTCTCTGTTTAACAACTATTCAAAAAACTTCAAATCCCTGAAACCTCAACTAGGAAATGTTGAAAGTATGACAGAAAAATCACCATTCTGCAGCCATCTCATAGTAATAACTGATCTCAGTGAGTATCATCAATAGATTCTGTTGTGAGTTGAATTGTGTCCACCCTAAAAGATGGATTCTGCTCACCAGTACCTGTGAATGTGAACTTGACCTTATTTGGAAATAAAATCTTTGTAGATGATCAAGTTAAAATGGGGTCATTAGGGTGGGCCCTAATCCAAAATGACTTCGTTCTTATCAAAAAGGAAGATTTAGATACAGAGATACCCACAGGGAGGAAGCCCTTTGGAGAGGAAGGCAGAGATTGGGATAATGCTTCTATAAGCCAAGAAACACCAGAGACTGCCAGTGAGCCACCCAAAGACAGGGGACAGGGCTGGGACAGACTCTCCCTCTTGGAAAGGAACAGCCCTGCTGACACTGGGGTCTCAGACCTCCAGCCTCCAGACTGTGAAAAATTCAGTTTCTTTTATTGTAAGCCACCCAGTTGGTGATTATGCAGTCCTAGCCAACTAGCACAAGTGCAAAGAATACTGGGTAAAAGTTTGATGGGGAACAGGATATTTACACAATCTCAGAGCATCCCCTGCTGCTGCTGCTGCTGCTGCTGCTAAGTTGCTTTAGTCATGTCCGACTCTGTGCGACCCCATAGATGGCAGCCCACCAGGCTCCCCCATCCCTGGGATTCTCCAGGCAAGAACACTGGAGTTGGTTGCCATTTCCTTCTCCAATGCATGAAAGTGAAAAGTGAAAGTAAAGTCACTCAGTCGTGTCTGACTCCTAGCGAACCCATGGACTGCAGCCTACCAGGCTCCTCTGTCCATGGGATTTGCCAGGCAAGAGTACTGCAGTGAGTTGCCATTGCCTTCTCTGCAGAGCATCCCCTGGGACCTTCCCGGATGGCTCAGTGGTAAAGAATCTGCCTGCCAATGCAGGAGACATGAGTTCAATCCCTGGGTCGGGAAGATCCCCTGAAGAAGGAAATGGCAACCCACTCCAGTATTCTTGCCTGGAAAAACTCATGGACAGAGGAGCCTGGTGGGCTGCAGTTCATGGCAGTGTCACAAAAGAGTCAGACACAACTGAGTAATTAAACAACAACAACAAAGCATTTCCTACAGATTGCTTATTATTACAAGAGGACTACTGGTCACCACTCTACAAGGCAGAAACCTGGCAGCCCCCAACTTGACCAAGTGATCAGTCATGGCACAGCTTGGTGCTGGGTACCTCCAGGTGTGATGGGGCAGTATCAAAACATCACTTATGCAACAAAAATTCATAACCTCAATCCAATCATGAGGACACACTAGACAAACCCCAACTAAAGGATGTTTTACAAAACAGCTGGTCTGTATTCCTTAAAAATGTCAGTCATAAAAGACAGAAAAGCTGAAGAGTTCGTCTAGGTTAAGGAGACTAAGAGACATGGTGTCCAAATATAGTGGATGGCTCTGGATTGGATGATAGGTTGGTAAAATAATTGCCAAAAAGGATATGTTTAGTTGGAAAATTTTGCACACTGACTCTATATTAGATAATAATATTGTGTCAATGTTAAATTTCCTGAGTATGGGCTCCTATTGTGATAACACAGGAGAATGTCAAGTTCTTAGGAGATACACATTGGAGTATATAGAACTAAAGAGATATGATTTCCACAACTTACCCTAGAATGGTTCAGGAATAATAAATATAAAACATATAGATGCATAGAGCAAGAGAGAGTGAGAAAGCAAATGTAAGAAATTTTTAATAATTGGTGAATCTAGAAGGAAATATACTTTCTTTTTTAAAAATTGCAATTTTTCAGTGTTTGAATTAAAAAAAAAATAAAACGTCAAAAATAAAATCCTTCACATGTGATTTGTTCAGCAGAGTGCCATTCTGATGTCCCTAACCTCTAACCTGGATTATTCCCTTAGGCCACTTATCCTCACTGTTCTCAGATGCAAACCCCAGAGGGAGAAACATGTATTACATAGTCATCACTAGTTCAGAAAATGGCCACCAGCTTCAGGATGGATATAGTGTAGACTCTATTCCATCCCACAATAGATACACCAGGAATGAGCCTTCTATTTTCTGCTTATTTCATACAGAAACCCCACCTTTAAGCTGTGGGAGTCTGAACCAATTATATACATTTTTTGACACAGGGAAAGAAGAAAATTGCATGACGTCCCACAGGTATCTCCTTTTTCGGTATTTGCCAAGTGTATATTATGCTGCTTTTTCTTTCAATTAAACTCAAGCATTGTATCTTTCATGGTTTATTTTCAACACCATCCCCTCCCCTGACATCCATGAGACTTGGATGGAACTTTCTGTGTTCCAAGAGGGCCCCCATTCATGATTCTGAGTACTGATTGCTCCAATCCTTTATAATTGGCTTATTTTTCTGACTCTAAGACCACATGCTTCTTGAAGGTAGAGACAGGGTTCTAATTTGTCTTTATTCTCAGTGCTTAGAAAGGGTCAGGTGACCAACCATCCCATTTTGCCCAGGACTTAGGGGGATCACTAATTTTTAGTGCAAAAACTGAAAATTCCTGGGCAAACTGAGATGAGCTAGACACACAGGTTTCAGCATACAGTATGTGTTCAATAAATGCTGGTTGAGAAAATCACTTATGCAGCAAAAATTCAGATTTCTAGCCTCCAGACTATGAAAAATTAAGTTTCTATTATTGTAAGCCACCCAGTTGGTGATTACGCAGTCCTAGCAAACTAGCACAAGTGCAAAGACGTTACAGGGTCACAGACCTTATAGTTAACAGAAAATAGTTGAGGGTCACACCATGTGGGCTCTTATCTCAAAAGGGCCAGGAGGCCCTGATGGTCCCCCCAGGACTTATATTAATATCTGTCTTAGTGAGGAGTGTGGATCTCTTCTGGCCGTTCACACAGCATATTTTCTAATCAGGTCGTGTTCACTCTGGCATTTCAGAAGCCAGGCATTTTCATTGTGCAATCGAAGGTGATAACGGCAAAGAAGCAGAAAGAGATGCAAAAGCTGTTTTAACATTCTGCACGAAAACACCATCCAATTCACTTCCAGACTGCAGTGGTGAGGCAGACAGCTGAAAAAAATGGACACTATTAGCCACCGGAGAGGAATATGCCTTTGATTCTAAAGAATAGCTGGATGATTGCCCTCAGTTTTTTAGTATTAAGAAAATCTTTCAGTTCTCACAGCGTTTAGAAATATTTTTTCATTTTCCTGGTGGCTCAGATAGTAGAGAATCTGCCTGCAGTGGGGGAAACCTGGGTTTGATCCCTGGGTCGGGAAGATCTGCTGGAAAAGGGAATGGTAACCCGTTCCAATATTCTTGCCTGGAGAATTCAATGGACAGAGGAACCTGGCAGACTACAGCTCACGGGGTAGCAGAGTGTCATACACGACTGAACGACTAACACTTTCAACACTTTTCTTTTTGAATGATAATGTAACTTTTCTGCAGCTCTAGATCTGAGTTTTTGTTGTGTGCTAAGCTTCATGTTAGCAAGTACTCTTGGTGGAAATATATCACTAACAATAAGTGTGAGGTCTAATTCGTTAATAGGCTTCCCTGGTGGCTCAGACGGTAAAGCATCTGCCTACAATGTGGGAGATCTGGGTTCGACCCCTGGGTTGGGAAGATCCTCTGGAGAAGGAAATGGCAACCTACTCCAGTATTCTTGCCTGGAAAATCCCATGGACAGAGGACCCTGGTAAGCTACAATCTATCGGGTCGCAAAGAGTCGGACACGACTGAGCGACTTCACCTCACCTCAATTCATTAATAACACAAATTTGATGGAAACAAAGACCTGGGATCAAATGAGAATTTCTAATTTCTTTTCCCTGCTTCCCAAATGAACTGTCTCTAACAGTTGCAAATTATATTTACCACTTATCCAGTGTTACATTAGGAATACTATACTAAATATTAGAAATATTTGCATACTAAATATTTTTCATCTATGCTATTGATAGAATGTGAAAGTTAAACAATTTCTGTTATGCCATAGGAATCTGATCCAAACAGACACTATTGGAATCCACTGGGAGAATGTGAGCCTTCTGATAGAACTTATCTGGACTTGATTCTGATTTCTGACTCAGTTTCAATGACTGGCTGCAGTAAAGACAGACACTCAGTTTAAAGCCTGTGAAGGGTCCTGAATACTTAGCTATAGAAACACAGTGGTACCATTTTCATAACCACCCTACAGAACTGTACAATTACCCAAAAGAGAGAGGCAGGCAACAAAGTGGGCTGCTGAAATCAAAGGGATCAGCAAAAACAAAGAGCAGAAAGGACTGTCCAAGCACTGTCGTCCGATTTCTTCATTTAAGAGGTAATCTTGCCCCAGATATTTAACTTGAATCTTATTGGGCTTCTGACTTAACAGCTTCCAGTTTATAGGAAATATTAGGGACAGAAGTATAAATTAAGTAACACCATAAATAAATGATCAGACACATCCAGTGTGTGGGATATTATATAAGACAGCTGGCTTTGACTTTTCAAAAGAAGGGGGAAAACAATAAAGGGAAATTTTTGTAAATGAAAAAAAAAAACCAACAAACCCTAAAAGCATAACAATCAAATGCTGCGTGAAGACATTAACAGAATCTTGGATCTGGAGATGGGTACTAAGGGATAAGAGGGCTTTGAGATAACTGAGGAATTTTGAATATGGAATAGATAGTGGATGATATTATTGAATTCTGTTTCAATTCTTAAGTGTAATCCTGACATTGTGGTTGCGTAGTAGACTGTCCTTGCTTTTAGAAGATTCACAAGGAGGTATTCAGAGATAGGTGTTATTTTGTCTTAGACTTGAACATAGCAAAAAAGTCAACCATGATTGAATCTACACAACACATGGATGTAAATTTTATTATTTTTCCAACCATTTTAGTGTCATTCGAAAAAGTTAACAATAGCAGAAAGTTAGGGAAAGAAATAAGACTTTACTGTCAGGACACAGGATGTTTAAGAGTCTCGCTATATTCAGCCTAGGGCAGTAATTGACTCAAAACAATTGGAGGCTAACTGGGAGCTTTCTTAGAGCTAAAGCATTTACATTCACTCTTCACAACTCTGTGCTGAAATATTACTCTCTGCTTGCAACTAGGAAAAGGTGGTTTAGAGAGATGAAAAAATTGGCCTCACATCTAGTCAGTGAAAGTGAAAGTGAAGTTTGCTCCGACATGTCTGACTCTTTGCAACCCCATGGACTATACAGTCTGTGGAATTCTCCAGGCTAGAGAATTCTTCCCAACCCAGGGATCAAACCCAGGTCTCCCGAATTATGTGCAGATTCTTTACCAGCTGAGCCACAAGGGAAGCCCATCTAGTCAATGGTGGAGAGGAAATTCAAATTCAAACATAGACTTTAGAATTGTTACTTTTAACGACTCAGCTTGATAAGGGTGTTGCCTATAGCCATGGTCTCCAGCTTGTGTTTGTTGGGGGTTGGTGATGGGGTGTTGTCTACATCCTTAGGGGTGGACAAGATGATTCAGTGTGATTCAAGACAAAGACATTAGCACTTCTATTTCTATTTCTAAATATAAAAATATAAGGGGAGTTAAGCCTTTCTAGTATTTCATCCATCTAGAGATTGACATGCTTTCAATGAGTTCATATAGCAGTGGCAGTTTCTCAATTATCCTGTAGAAAGAGTGCGATTTCTACACTGGGAAAAGGCTTGGAATGGATCTTCCTCTCCCCTCATTAGCTTGCTCCTAGGGTACTGAAATCTACCACAGTTCATATGTGCTGGTTAAATGCATCTATAGATTAGATGATGCAGTTTTAACTAACTCATTAAATGGACCAGTGACTTAAAATGACTTTTGCAAAGAAACTTTGGATCTCTTTCTTCTCAAACAGGGCAAGCACAAGGAAACAATAATAAAATGGCAGGCATGACATAGCCCTCACATCAGCAACTTTACAACGTACAAATAATAAAGCTTCTGCATTTTCTCTCACTTTTCAAAAGTTTCTATTTTTTTGCATAAGTTTCACAAGGTACAGAATATACTAGTGTAGCAGTGTTATATATAATTTATGCATAAGTAGTTATAAATATCCTGGGTATCTATGATTCTGAATTTTTGCTGATAGAGATGTGAGAGTAAAAAAAAAAAAAAAAAATTGGAGCTTGCTAGTCTGTAGCCCAGGGACTGACACAATATACTTTGAATCCCTGGCTTAGCAAGCAAAAACATTCAGTGAAATCTGTTTAATGAGACAGGGAGAGAGATCCCGCATAAGTCATCAGCATGTCTGTGCTCAGTTGTATCAGACTCTTTGTGACCCCATGGACTGTAGCCTGCCAGGCCCTTCTCTCCATGGGATTTCCCAGGCAAGAATACTGGAGTGGGTTGCCACTTCCTACTCCAGGGGATCTTCCTAACCCACGGATCGAACCTGCATCTCTTGTGTCTTCTGCGTCAGCAGGCGAATTCTTTACCCCTAGTGCAACCGGGAAGCCCCCTCCACCAGCCTTCATGAGATAGGCAAATGTATTTATTATAATTTAGAAAAAGTTCCAATACATTGGTTAAACAAGAAAAATGGCTTTTGTTGCTAGCATTCATCCATTAAACACTTCATATATGCTTTCTGTTAAGTTAGGATTTCTGCTACCCACTGGGGATACAAATATAGCTGGTACAGAGTCACTATTCTTGAAGGGTACTAGCTTCCCTGGCTAGAGGCAGGTGAACAGACACAGAACAAGTAGGACAGTCACGGGTAAGCAAAGGGCTCTGAGGGCACTGACATCAATTTGTCCTGAAGTTTTCTTCCCAACCAAATACAACTTTGCTGACATTTGCTTTCGGGTGGCTGCTGAACTCGGCCATAGGGACGATTAGGAAGCTGGATAATTAGTCATTTCTATCCGGAGGGAAAAAAAAGCACAAAATGCACTATGTCCTCCTACATCTTTGCTCTAGTGATGGGCTGGTTGATCCACGCACAAGTTATCGCTTTTCATGACCATTCTGGTCTTTAGCTCCTCATTTTGCTGAGGAGCATCTGTGCTTTCCTAACTCCAGGAGACTTGGTAAACAGCGCTGTGGATGTCCTGAGTGCTCAAGAAATTTCTGTTGAATGAATAAATATATAGCAGCATTGCCAGTTATCTGCCAAGGGAAGTAAGATTTCAAAAATGGTCCATTATCTGCCCTGGTGGCTCAGTGGTAAAGAATCTGCCTGCCGAGGCAGGAGATATGGGTTTGATCCCTGGGTCTGGAAGATCCCCTGGAGGAGGAAATGCCAACCCACTCTAAGGTTCTTGCATGGAAATCCCCATGGACAGAGGAGCCTGCATGGCTACAGTCCATGGGGTTGCAAAGAGTCAGACAAGACTTAGTGATTAAACTACCAACTGCCAGCAACTGCCTGCTGGATTTTCATTTGGAGAGGAAGGAAGACATGGGTACATTCAGTCAAGCTTTCTGAAGAAAGTGCTTTCCCCTGACCTGATTACTCTCGAGGGACAGGGGGATCGGAGATGATCCCTCCAGTCCTCTAAGTGGGATTCTGGTCTCCTGCCATCTTGAATATCATTCCAGGTGTAATTTACACGGCTAAGATGGAAAAGACTTAGAGATCTCAGAGACAGTCTGGGCATGGGGAAAAAACATGAGAATTTAACTGAAACAATGCAAGGAGTCCCATCTTAAACAGTCTCTGCAATCCTTATCAAGACATACCATGCCCAGTAATTTACCTTTGGTTTTCTAAGTGAGTGACCTGTTAAATGTTGATGGGGAATACTTTTGAACTTTGTTATTACCTTTGGTTCTATGTGGATTCTTCAAGGGGGCGTATGATATCTCTTCCAAGAGACTTTGCCCATGGCTCTCGATTTCCTGAGGCCCACCTCCCCTGGACTTTTTCTGTCCTCTGGATCTTGCATATGAAGGGTGAGACATGAACTGTCAGATGACCCCCTGCTATCCCCTCTCAATCATGCCAGGACCAGAATTCACTTTGCTGGATACCTGTTGTGTGTACCTGGCCAGATGCCCTATCTGCTCATGACTTCAGAAAGACTGCCATGTGTTTATGTCATCTGTATGGGAACATAATATAACTGGATGTAAATAATATATACCACAACTTTAGAAAAAAGATGGTTAATATTTAAAGGGCTATACACTAAATAATACATGTTGAGGGGGTAAAGAAAACAATTTGAATATTTTATAGGCTGAAGGTCATTTGTTAGCTTTGGAAAACAATCTATTTAAAGAAACAAAGGGAGCCTCATTTTTGCCTCTTGAACAAGACCACTTTGGCCAAGTTAAGGGAAATTCACGATATATGATACCACTTTTGCAACCTGAGAGTTTAATAATCTGGCTTCAGAGATGGTGACCTCATCCAGCTTTACTCTAGAGAAGAATGCTCTTTTCTTAGAGCACCAAGTCACATTGTCAACCTGCATTGGAATTCAGGCTGTGCTCCACCTCCAGTGCTCAAACACTGGTCTGAGTGCATGTGTTCATGACTGCAGTAAGTCCCCTACCTTAAAAGTTGTGAACTTTCAAAGATGTGAACACGCATCTGGTTCTAGCAAGGAACCAGAACCTGTGCCATCAATGTCAGGTGTGAGTGAAATCGCCTGCCCTCCATCTCCTATCAGCTCTACCATCTCCCATCCCCATCCCCTCCTCCAGTCAGTAACTTTTCTTACCTGTTAATTCGATGCCAACCCCTGTATGCCAGCTGTTGTACTGTACTACTGTACTTTTCAAGGTACAGTATTGCAAGGTTAAAAATGTTTTTTCTTTTTGTTTGTTTGCTCTTTCAATGTATTAGGTAACTCTAGTGGTAAAGAACCCGGCTGCCAATGCAGGAGACATAAGAGATGTGGTTTGATCCCTGCGTTGGAAAGATCCTCTGGAGGAGGGCATGGCATCCCACTCCAGTATTCTTGCCTGGAGAGGAGCCTGGCTGGTTATGGTCCATGGGGTCACAAAGAGTTGTACACGACTGAGGTGACTTAGCACGTATGCATATGTGAAAAGTATTATAAATCTATTATAGTACAGTACTATACAGCCAATTGTGTTAGTTGAGTACGTGTGGGTGTGTGCTAAGTCGCTTCAGTCATGTCCACCTTTGCAACCCTGTGCACTGGAGCCCACCAGGCTCCTCGGTCCATGGGATTCTCCAGGCAAGAACACTGGAGCAGGTTGCTGTGCCCTCCTCAGGTGGGACCTAAGCTAACTTCATTGGACCTACAAACAAATGGACATATGAACTCACTCTTGGAACAGAACTTGTTCACATGCAGGGACTTACTGTTCTCATTGGACAACACATCCAGACAACCTGGAATAGGGTACGGAAAGCTCCGATGTCTCAGAAGGAATGCTGATTTTTAAAATGTGGTCAAATATCCATGAATACAATCTTCCCAACATTCTTGAGAAAGTGAGGGTTACTGATGCCATTAGGTCAATCCAGAGGCTAAAGATACTTGGCAGGCTTAATCTACTTGCTCGATTTATGTCAAAACTTGAACTCTAGTCCAGTCTTCTGATACGGCTCTTAGTATCCTATTCACTAGCACATCAGTTTTCCATTTATTCTGATTCTGTGAAACTCTTTGGTGTTATTTTTCAGATCTCAGATTGTCCTTGTCTATGGTGTAGTATGGGCTTCCCTGGAAGCTCAGTGGTAAAAATCTGCCAATGTAGGGGATGGAGGTTCAATCCCTGGGTTGGGAAGATTCCCTGAAGAAGGAAATGACAACCCACTCCAGTATTTTGCCTGGGAAATCCTATGGACAGAGGAGCCTGACAGGCTACAGTCCATGGGGTCATAAAGAGTTAGTGACTAAACAATGACAACTTAGTGTAGTGTTTCAGTAGGCTCTGGAATGCTTGGATAAATCAGTTGTTACACGTGTTCTTTCTGGAAGCTTCTAAATTGGTCTTGGTCCTGTTAGATGCGGTTTATCGGTGAACCCAAAGCAGACTTTGGCCATACAATACTGTCACCCAGCTTTCTGCTGAGGACTTGAGTCACAAGACAGTCTAAAACCAGTCTTGTGTTCTGGGCTTTCTCAGACATCCCCAAGGAATTCCATAACCCATTCCCAGCCGTTACCACATGACATATCCTCCATCCTGTGGAATGGTACTTTTCACATTACTTACCAAGGAGACAAACACGCATGCGGTTTGTAGGAAAAGCTAAGATGGATGAAAACACTGGTAGGAAGTGAGAGACTCATTGAAGGTTCGAAAGGACACTACTTAGTTTTGTGGAGTTTCTGAGAGGATTGAGAATTGGATGAAAAATTTAAAGATCCGGCACCATCCCCTCAGGCTTCAGGTTTGGAGTTTCTCGGCTACAGGGTGACACTGTATTAAGGGCATGACCTTGAAAAGACAGATGGGGTTCTCTTCTGGCAAAACACTGGTCCTCAAAGTGGAATAAAGATGGGAAAATTTTTTTCCCTTTGCTGTTCAGGTCAGATCTTTGCAGCAGATCTTAAGAAAACAAAAGCAGAGTTTCAAATGTTCACGCCTTGTGACTAATATCCTGATGGTATCTCATTTCTTTATGACACCTCTTACACATCCTCAAGGGATGGCAGAGTTTGACATCAAAATGATATTGAATTCAAGAGTGAAAAGCAAAAGGCAGGAAGAAGTTTGGTCGGCAGAAATACATGTGAAATCAAAATGTTACTTTGCACAGTGGGTACCTAAATTGTGGCACTATTTACTTCTCAAGACTGAAAAGAGAAATAACTTCAAGAAGTGGTTTTGATCACTGAATCACAGAAAATAGAGGCTCAGCATGCCCCAACTTTTCTAGAACCATCTTGACAGCTACTCATCTAGACTCCATTTAAACATTTCCAATGACAAAGATATCAGTGCTAAGAGAAAGAGGACTCCGGATTTGATACCTGACCCAGCGCAAGTCACTGCTCCTCGCTGAGCAGTTTCTTCATGCACAAGGCTTGACCTTTGAATACAAGGGTGTTCTTGCTTCTCTTCCTGTGATTTTCACCGAGTGGGAGCCCCAACTTTCCCTCTTGCTTTGCTCTGTTTCTTTGCAATCAGAGTTCAATTGCCAAGAGGGGGTTCTGTTCTTTTCTGCTCGTCACCCAGTAAAATCTCCTTTGGATTCATTTTTGACCTTATGTCTGTCCAACCCTGTTCTTTTGCTCTCTGCTCCCAGCTTTCGAGACCAGCTCTGTCTTCTTTGGTTGCTACCTTTGGTCTTTATCACTTCTCGGGCATTATTTTGGCCATGCAGGTAGACTTAAGAGATGTGCGTTTGATTCCTGGGTCCGGAAGATCCCCTGGAGGAGGGCATGGCAAACCACTCCAGCATTCTTGCCTGGAGAATGCCATGGACAGAGGAGCCTGGAGGGTTACAGTGTATAGGGTTGCAGAGTTGGACACAACTGAAGTGACTTAGCACCCGTGCTGCAGACATCCCCAAGGAGCTTTCTGAAATCTAGATCAGGGGTCCCCAGTCCCTGGGCCACGGATTAGTTCCAGTCTCTGGTCTGTTAGGAACCGGGCAGTACAGCAGCAGGTGAGTGGCAGTGAGCGAGTGAAACTTCACCTATATTTACAGCTGCTCCCCACCGCCTGAATTCCACCTCCTGTCAGATCAGCAGCTCCCACTGATTCTGCATCATGGTAAGTTGTATAATTATTTCATTATATATCACAGTGTAATAATAATAGAAATAAAGTACACAATAAATGTAACATGCTTGAATCATCCAGAAACCATCCCCCACCCATGGGTCCATGGAAAAATTGTCTTCCATGAAATCGGTCCCTGATGCCAAAAAGGTTGGGGACCACTGACCTAGAGCATGAACTGTGACCAGTGCTGATTCTAAGTTAGGTTATTAGACATGCGGTCTTCATGTTGTGGGACACTCTCAGAGGGAGGCTCAAAAGAAGAGAAAGAATTCAGAATTTCTAGCAGTTACAAAAGGCACATGGAAGCAGTTTGGATATTTAAAGACTGACTTCTTCCAATATCATTTATCCGATCACTTTTGGAAGTTCTTTGTGGCTTGAAAAGCAGATTGCCCCCTCTTACCCTCAGTTTCCTAATATAGCTAACAAGGTCATGGCAGTGCTGGGAACAATCCCTTAGTATAGGACCAACTTGGAAATTAGCACTAATACAGGAGTGTTAGAGAAAGCTGATATATTTAATAGCTCAATTTTGCCAACATGAAAAAAAGCCTGATGTTCTGAACATCCAGTCTTGCTGAAAAATTCTGATTCTTTGCCAACTATTACTTCAAAAGTGCCATCTCTCCATGAGAAGGGTCTTTGACAATACTCAGAGAATCCGCATAGAGTCTCTAACTCGTCCCATGATTGAGATACAGCAGTGATTCTGTTCAGCTCTTTACCACCTGATGTGACTCTTAAAATGTTGCATTCTTGTCTTCAGGGAATGAAATCCAGGATCTTATGAGTATGTCTGCTAATTTAAAAAGGGAAAGGAGGCAGGGCAAAGCATTACACTTCCAGTTGAGGCATTCCTGATTATTTTAGGATCCATCATTTAATTCTAAAGGTTTAGGGCTATATTCTTTCACAGCAAAGTTGAGAAATAGATGTGGATTTTGGTTTCTTGTTCTCAAGTCACTACAGATATTTGGAACTTACCAAGGAATGAGGAACCGTGTTTTGCTCTTGCAAGACTGGTGCAACTGAGCAGGGCCTTCTTAAGTAAGATATTACAAATATGATTTCATCCAACAGTGAGACTACCCACAAGGAAGCATACACATTGGAAAAATAATTTAGGTACAGCACAGAAAAATATTTAGCAAGTGGTGGGTGGAAATCAGATTTACCTAAATTCTAAAACCATTTAGGGTAGAGATGGGTTGCCCTAAGTCTCTTATGGAGCAGGCAATAAAAAGCATACAAATCCCTGTTGGGCATGCATGATTTGATTTACACTCAGCTATGTAGATTTGTACTGTGTGGTGCACAATAAATGCTATTTTTGCTTCTTTGGCATTCTATTTATGATAGAACACAATGTTCTGCCTTTTTCTTCATGGATTTATTTGGGAACTGGTTCCAGTTTAATTGCCAGTGATTTCAGCCTAAGGGAATTTGAGGAACAGCAGAATTAGATGGTAACAGATGCACCCAAGGATGTCAATCACAGGACTCAAGAATGTCTGTGATCTCTAACTCCAGCGTGTTGTCTACACCTTGGGATGAGAAGACACGATTTAGTGGATAATTCCTTCTTCAGGTCTCAACTTCAACATTCTTTCTCTAGGGCTGGCTCCTCCCTTGACCCCCAGGGTCACTTAGGACCTCCTTCGTAAGAGTGCACAGAGGTGTTTCTGCTCTTGTCATGATGATTTCCCCATTCATTGGCATTGTGGGTCTTCTCCCTCTCCAGACTGCAGGTGACATGGGGCAGGGCCTCGGTCCTTCATGTTCAGCACATCCTAGGAGATGGGTGTCCTGTCTGGCACAATGCCGAGCACTCAATAGATAGATAGCCAATGGCTACATACATGAAAGAATGAATGAATGAAGTAGAGTAGGCAGAGGGAAAACCTCAATTCTGAGTCTCCAAGTTAAATTGTCAATGAAATTTGAATTCTAGATGCCCTTAATTGCAAAATAAATTGTGGCCCTAGGAAGGGGCACCTTATATAAACCTCCCTACCTGATGGAGAAATGGATGTGTAGGGTCTACTTATGAGTAGTTGGTTCAATTAAACACACACACACACACACACACACATTTGTTTGGTATCTATAATGCACTGGGCACAGAGTCACATATACGATATCAGATGGTCCTGCCATCAAGGAACTTCCTAGCTCGTGAGAGAAACAGACTGATGCATGAACAAGCATGAGAAATGACTCACAGGTTTCAGATTGTAGGGTATGATAAGTCAAGTCAACGTTTTCCTATCGAGAAGGAGGCAACATTGAGGGAGGCTTCAAGGAAGAGGTGGCAGTGGAACTGGGCCTTAAAGGAGGAGTAGCATTCTGTAGGTAGAAAGGGTGGGAAGATCTCTTTTTGGCAGAGGGACCCTGAGAGGCCACAGCTCATCGATGTGAAGCCTCTACAATATGCGAGAGATGCAGAAGGGCCCAGAGCGTGGGGACATGTTTACTTTAACTGTGACTTCGGCGAAGTTGCCTCATTTTCCTACAAGTTGGTTTCAAAACGGGGAAACGACTGCCTTTCCCTACCACTCCCCACTCCTACACTGTCAACTATCTTCTTAAAGACTTAATAACACTTGGTAAGTTAATACATCGTGAGGGCGCTTGGAGCTGGAAGTTCTTAATGAGTAGGAACATCACCATGGAGACAGATGGTACAGGGGGACAAAAGTGCACTCTTTCTGGGAAATCAAGTTCTTACTCCTGGGAGGTAAATTACCTTTTCCTGGGAGCCATCTGGTTACCTTAAAGATCCAATTTACCCCATGGGGGCACCAAAGAGGGGTGCCATTTACTCCCCTTATGATTAGACTCCAGTGACATCACTGTACTTGACTTTCACCTTTACGTCCTAACCATCTGGTAACCTAAACAGATTCTCTTGGTCTCCTTCAAGAGATGTCAGAGATTCCCTTTTTTGGCTCCAGTGGGAGAGGAACAATCTTGTAAACATGGCAGAATGATCATTCTAGGAGAGGAAACAATGAGCATCTGAAGCAGTAGCATCAAATAGATGTACAATGTGAGCCACAAATGCAACTTAAAGTTTTCTAGGAGCCATACAGGGCTTCCCTGGTGGTTCAGATGGTAAAGAATCAGCCTGCACTGCAGGAGACCAGGGTCTGGTCCCCCTGGGTCGGAAAGATCCCCTGGAGAAGGGAACGGCTACCCACTCCAGTATTCTTGCCTGAAGAATTCCATGGACAGAGGACTCTTTTCAGGAGCCATATGAAAAAAAGTAAAGTGAAGTTAATTATAGGAATATACTCTGTTTTTGCCAACCTATTCAAAATACTGTTTCAACATATAATGAGTATGAAAAATTTTAATGAGATAGTTTACATTCCTTTTTTAATATAAATTTATTTATTTTAATTGGAGGCTAATTACCTTACAATATTGTATTGGTTTTGCCATACATCAACATGAATCCACCACGGGTATACACGTGTTCCCCATCCTGAACCCATAAACCTCTGGTGTGTGTTTTATACCTACAGCCCATCTTGATTCAGTCTATAGACATCTCCAGTGCTTGATGGCCATACGTAGCTGGTGGCTGCCACGTTGAGAATGTAGGTCTAAGGTCCTTCCTTGGCATATGGAGGGTTAGGGGCCAGTGACGTGGGAGGAGCTGAGGTGTTTAAATGAATTGAAGGCAGGCTGTTAGCTTAAAGCTAGAGGACACTCAGCATGTCTTTCTGAATTCTTTCAATAGGTGGTACAGCAAGTCTCCTACATATGAATGAGTTCTGCTCAGAGAGTACATTTGTAAGTCTAACACTGTCAGCCTGCGTACCCAACTAACACCATGGGCTATATAGTACTGTACTATAATAGGTTTATAATACTTTTCACACAAATAGTACATACAAACAAATACAAAAAATAAAGAAAACCTTTCCGATCTTACAGTATAGTACCTTGAAAAATACAGTGTGTGTGTGTGTGTGTGTGTGTGCTAAGTCACTTCAGTTGTGTCCGACTCTTTGTGACCCCATGGACTGTAGCCTGCCAGGCTCCTCTGTCTATGGGATTTCCCAGGCAGGAATACTGCAGTGGTCTGCCATGCCCTCCTCCAGAGGGTCTTCTCGACCCAGGGATCAAACCTGCATCTCTTGTGTCTCCTCCCCTGGCAGGCAAGTTCTTTACCACTAGTGCCACGTGGGAAGCCCCCCAAAAGTACAACAGAACAGTACAATAGCTGGTGCTTTTTAGCAGTATCAGCTACATCATTGCTGCTTATATGCTTGCTTCTGGATGTCGTGGGCTTGAAATGATACTGTAGTATTGTACTCTGCAGAGTACTGCAAAGCACACAAAAACACAGTCACTTGTGGAGGTTGCACACACGTGACAATGGGCACCAGACACACGAACAGACACATGGATTGGACACGTGAACCCACATTCACATCTTCAAAAGTTTTGCAACAGGAGGGCTCATATGTAGGGGACTTACTGTATTTCCAATCAACCAAACTAATTTTCATCCCTTTTCTTTGGTGCCATTCTCTGGCCCGCCACTGCTTCCTGCCCAATCAAGAAGTGCACCAGGAAGGAACTAGATTGAGTTAGGTTACCTCTGAAGTCTGGTTGGGATCCAGCATTTCCCTAGAATTGCTTCCATTTTTACAAATGGGAACATGCTGCATTTAGTTTTGTGACATCTGCCGATATTTTGCCTATGTGGCAGAGATTTTTTTTTGGCTTACACTTATTTATTTTTACTGAAGTATAACAATCATTCAGGAAAGTACACAAAGCATATACATATGAACAGACAGATGAATGTCGACCAAGATATTCACGGAACAAGCCACCAGGTATATGGCAGTTTTTAAGAAAGGAAAATATGTTAAAAGTTTTTCTTGGATCCTATTTTCACACGATTCATTCTCTTGAAAATTAATTGCATCAAGTTACTGACATTCAGGGATGACAGGTTACCAAAGATCAGAGTTTCTTACTGATGTACTGCAATTTTGAGATTATACATGACTAAATTTATAATTTATAATCCTAAACTGCATATAGGATCTGGGCATGCGTGTGCATTTTAAAGACACAGGGCTGTCAAAAAGTTAATACAGGAGAAATTAAGTCCAAGGCAGCCTGACATCATCCCACCTTATTCTTCAAGAAGGCCCAGCCTCACCTGGTGTCTAGAGAGTGCCTTTCTATACAACCACCAGATGGCAGTGTTGTCCAATCTTTCTGTCCCTTCCAGCACTTTCCACAGTCTTTTTCCCAGAGAAAAAAACTGTAGATTGTTCCACTGCATATAAAATTGACAACCCTGTTATTTTAAACTTGAAGCTGACAGGCTGTTATTTTAATGAGGTCAGCCAGAGCCAAGGTTAACCAAAGCTTATTTCCCTACAAAATGTTAAGGCCATAGTTCTAAAAGGGGGCTGTGAAATTTTATGTTATTGATACCTTTCTCTGACTGTACAAGTTTTAAGATATTTTTGACAAGTAAAGCTACATGGCAAATATAGACATGTGTTTGGATGTATAGTCAAATTCTGCATTAAAATCTGTTCAAATTTCGCTAAATAAGTCCTTCTGCTCTGTTACATTCTGTGAAAACTTAAAAAAAGGAAATCCTTTCTACAGTTTTCCATTTCTACATATTTTGAAGCAAAAGTGTATTTTTAGCACTTTGACTTTCTAGCTTAATGACTCAAAGGAAAATTTAAATCTATTTTAGTCTTATTAATATTCCAAAATGAACTCAAGTATAGTATTTGAGTCTTTATTTTTGTGAAAAAAGTTCAGATCCAGAACGGTAAAACTTAGTTGGGAAAGATTTTCTTTTTATAATAGATACTTCTACAGTGTGTGATGGTTAATGGAATTATAACTTATTTCCTTTGTCTTACATGCCTTTTTATGTTGATCAAGGAAATATTTAAAGGCTATTGTTAACTGTGCCGATATGAAAAACAGTAGCAACCACCTTTACTCAAGGTCTTGATAACATTTTTTGCTGCTCTGTATCCTGCTCCACAAAATAATTTTAATGGTTAGCAAACCTTCCCATCTGAAGTTGTGAACATAGATCTTGCAAATATTCAATCCATTTCTACATTTACAGAATTTCTTTGAATGAAAACTGTCATCAGGGAGTCTTGTGATTGGCCAATAGACCTACACACAATGAGACAAACTCAGGAAGAGCCTTGATTTATGAAAGTGGGCCTCGAATACAAAAATTCATGTTCAGTCATTATTCTTTGCTGGCAACGTCCATTCAATTCATGAATATTTAATGCAAACCTAAGGTGTAGAAAGACAAGCTTTATAATACTCAAAGAAACTTTGCCCTCAGGAGCAATTACATAATTTGAGGACAATAGTGGAAAATGCGAATACTGTACAGGTCCTCCTTAAAACACTATGAAGAATTTCAACTCTGCCAGAGCAGAATATTAAATCAAGTGCAGGCCATTCTAAAGGTGGGTTCTATACAGCTGCCCAAGTTGTATACCCACAAAGCTGGCCCTGCGGGTCTTCAGGAAACTGCAGTTTAGTGGATGTTCACTGATATATACAATCAGGAGACAAGACAGATGCTGACAATAGTCATAACAACAGCAGTATTACCTACCAACCTATGACACATTTGGCAATAATATAATTTGCAAAAAAAAATGGTGAGAGGTAGTTCATGGTGCCTTCCCTTTACAGACTGAGAATGGCAGCTCTCTTGCGGCCTTTTCATTTAGCGAAATGTCACCAAGTACCCGTATGTGGCAGATGCCATGTTAAACCCAGCACTCACATCTTACTGTTCAATCTTCCCAGCAGCCTTGAACAATGAGGACTCTGGGGCTCCAAGAGGTTAAATCAAGTGGCCGTAATCACAGAGTACCAGTGGCAGGACCTAGTTTTGAACCTTGACAGTCCGGCTCCAGAGCCTGCTTTCTTAAATTAGCTGTGACAATAGAAATGGCCGGCTGGCCCATTTCAACTCATTCTAAAAGTGATGTGTCCTGATGGTAGGTCTCACTCATTTCAAAAAGGATGGAAAATATATTTGGGGAGGGGATGGTGCAGTGTTCTGGAAATCTTTGTGTTCCCTCCAAATTACTGGCCTGTGAGAATTTTCTAGACATTCTCGAACACTGCCATGATTCTAGCTGCCTCGCAATTTCCTAATTATCAACTGTTTCTAATACCACTATGGTTTGAGCAGCCCTGAAAGTAATTTCCTAACTTTCTAGGCCTTTTTAAAAAACAATAACAACAACAGTGTCCATGGTTAGAAAAACCTTCCAAATGAATAAAAGACTACAGATTTTTCAGTCTAACATTGTAATCAGTCCATCTTCCCCAGGAGACTCAAAGAACCAAATGTTGTTTGTTCAGTCACACTTGTGGTTATGCACATCAGTGGCTTAAATTGTTCTTGACTGTATCTATCTATTATTATCTATTTATCTATCAGCAGAAATAATTTTCAGGTGGTGCTAAGAACATTCTATACGTGTACTTCACCATACAATCGAGGCTGTTTCTCAAAAATGCAAGTGTGAAAAAAAATGAAAGTCCTAAAAACTTCTGGCTTTAAAACGAGAAAATGGATCTTTTATTCATAAAACTGCATGGACCATCTCGTCCCCTGGGTCTCCATGACAAAGGGCCAATTCCCCCATAGGGCTGCAGACATAAGTTGGAAATCCAGCCCTACATATTTAATGGGCTGTATCTAACAAAAGCGCATTAGAAATCCTCTCCTTGAGACGATTTCTCTTGTGAAATGGAAAGTAGTGAAGAAAGAAAAAATTCCCCCTGTCCACCCCACCCCAGGAATCCTTGGGGACTTGAAGGAGCTTTCCCTTTCCTGCTACACTGAGCTTGGGAATAGGCTGAGAAGGAGCCAGATGGTAAGTCTGATTCAGCCAAATCCAAAGCACTCGGAGGAATCACCTTTTTATTGCAGATAAGTATAAAAACAGTAGTGGAAGCATACTGGAATCTGAAAGAGAGAACGCCAGAGGCTGGCTGTTAATAGATTTGGTCGTTAAGTATTGGTACTTAGAGAATAACTTTCATCTCTTAAAAAAAAAAAACAAAACAACAAACCTCAGCCAAAGGCACCCTGAATGTAAATAATTACGGTGATTGTGTGGACTTAGCCTCCGTCCTAGGTTGCTGCTGTGTACTTTCTTTGAAGAGGTCTGTTTTGTTCCTGGGGCGAGGGTGATACAAACCGTATCTATCATTAGGCTTCTGACAGTGCTGGGGAGTCCTTGCTAACAGATATGCAATCTTAACCTTCCAGTTGTTTTTTTTTTTTTTTTCCCCACCGAATGAATAAATGTAAGATTTGCCGATTTGATTTTGGTTCTTTTTCTCATTAGCAGCTATTTCTGAATTTTTTTGAAATAATATATCTGCCACAGTGGTCCATAATTCACAAATTCTGACATGCTTCATCCTCTTCATTCTTTTCACTGCAATAAAAGGAGGATTAAATAGCCTTTGAAAATAGTTTTCATTTCCTCACTTCTTCAAATTATTTCGACGTGGAAAACCAACTCTCTTCCTCAAGTCAAATTGAATGTCTTTTACAGACCCGTGAATGTCTTTTTTTATAGACGTTAAAAAGGGCTCAGGCCATCTGCAATGTATTTATTTATTTATTTAAGTAGGTAGGGGTTTTCAAGCGTTCCCCAAAGACGATTGAAAGTGGACCGGTATTTATGTCGGTTATTTATGAGTGAGGTGTGCCACTAAGTTTCCCTTACTTACACAGTTAGGAGGAAAGTCCCAATTTCAG
This sequence comes from Ovis aries, assembly GCF_016772045.2. Taxonomy (NCBI): domain Eukaryota; kingdom Metazoa; phylum Chordata; class Mammalia; order Artiodactyla; family Bovidae; genus Ovis; species Ovis aries. The sequence goes on along the minus strand of NC_056063.1, from coordinate 69,480,094 downwards.
AAAACCCAGGACTTATGCCAAGAACTGGATTTTACTTCTGTTGGTGTGAAGAGGTGATCCTTCTAAAAACAAGCTGAGAGGGTTCCTCACTTTTGCTTGGTAATTTTTAAATTGTCTTTCCTGAAGACAGAACCAGAGGAAACAGGTTTACCTAAGACTTGATTAAAAAGAGAATTTTGGGAAAATATACTGATTACTCTGGGAAGTTACAGAAAGTTCCCAGTGGTCTTTAAAATGAAAAAAAATGGATCGGGCATAGGTGGTCCTGGGGTCACCTCTACCCAGGTGCTTGTTCAAAGAGCTGTAAACACAGATATATGTGCAATCTAGAAAAATGGTACAGATGAACCAATTTTCAGAGCATAAATAGAGACACAGATGTCGAGAACAAACAAACTATGGATACCAAAGGGGATAGATAGGTGGGTAGTATGAATTGGGAGATTGGGACTGACGTATATACTCCTATGTACAAAATAGAAAGCTAATGAGAACCTATTGTATAGCACAGGGAACTCTACTTTATGCTCTGTGGTGACCTGAATGGGAAGAAAATCCAAAAAAGAGGGGATATGTGTGCAAATATATATACATATACATACACATATACACATATATATATATATACACACATATATATATACACACACATATATATATATGGTGGTAGTTTAGTCGCTAAGTCGTGTCTGCCTGCCAGGCTCCTCTGTCCCCAGGATTCTGCAGGCAAGAATACTGGAGTGGGTTGCCATTCATTTCTCCAGGGTATTGAACTTGGGTCTCCTGCATTGTATGTAGATTCTTTACCAACTGAGCTATAATATATATGCCTGACTCACTTGCTGTACAGCAGAAGCTAACACTATTGTAAAGCAACTATGCTCCAATGAAAATTAAAACCTCACATGTGCCCGTGGGTGCAAGCTCATTTGCTCTTTGCGTGTGTTATTATATGCACAGTGTTTGGGCAATTAGGAAGGAAAGAAAAGTATATCTTTTGCTCTAAAGGGTAAGCATTTTTTCTTCAGGATCACTGGATCAATTACATGAACCACATAAAAGCCTGAATATTGCTTTCTGGAAGGGTAAGCAAGCTGACATCTTGGTTACCTCTCTCTTTCCACACTATTTTAATTCTTGAAGCCAAAATTGCAGAGTTAAAGCTTTGGGTCCATCATTTAGTAAGTACTGATGAACAGTCCAGTAAATTTAATTAGTTCTGTCAGGTAATTGGCTGAATTTTCAGCCTTCGAAGCTTTCCAGAACTTTAATTTTCAGTACACATGATGACTATTCCAATTGGAAGGGCCTAAGTGCTAGTTCACTGAATCTGAAATGGTGCCATTTACAGAGGAATATATATGTTCCTCACACGCGTCTTTCACTCCTTTTTTTTTTTTTCCTCAGGAAAGTGTTAATTAGTGGAGAGGCTTACTTACATGGAACAAACAGACTTTCTGCTGACCTAGATCTAGATTGTTTTATTTTCTCCACCAAATCCCCAGACGAGGTACAGCATCTCATTTTCACGAGGGTCTGGGGATACGGGAGGAGAAAGCAATCTCACATTACATCAAACACTCGTGATTTGTTAAACATTAAATTCCCCCCCCAAATTAAGTTTTGGATTAAATGATAAAAAAAAAGGTTTCGAGGAAATGGATGCAAAGAAAGATGCACTTGTTTGCCTTATCAGTGGCTTCTGAGCTTTAAAAATTTTATTTATCTATTTTTCCCTGTGCCGGGTCTCCGTTGCTGCTCAGGCTGTTCTCTAGTTGTGGAGAGTGGGGGCCACTCTCTAGTTCTGGCATGCGGACTTCTCACTGTGGTGGCTTCTCTTGTTGAGAAGCATGGGCTCTGGGGCCCATAGGTCTCAGCACTTGTGGCTCCCAGGCTCTAGAACAGGCGCTCTAGCTGTGGCGCATGAGCCCAGTTGCTCCGGCATGCGGGATCTTCCTGGACCAGGGATTGAACCCATGTCTCCTGCATTGGCAGGTGGGTTCTTTTGCCACCGAGCCACCAGGGAAGCCCCGCTTCTAAGCTTTATTGACACAGAGTATATTCCTAATGCTGGGTGGTTTGGTAGAAAGAGGGTCACACTTTGTGATGGCAGGCGACTCCTATATGCAAGGTAGCATCTCCTTTCTCCTCTTTCCTGGAACTGTGTACCCAATTTCCTCTCCTCCCATTCTCACTGAGAAAGGCAGGGGATCCCTTCCTTACCCATCTGACTATAGGCCATCTTTCATGGCATGTGGTAGAAACCACTGGGGCTCTTCAGGAGCCCCAGTAAACTGACTTAAGATCAAGAGAAAAGAACTTTCATTTCCTTTAGCTAAGGGTTCCATTATAGGTCCTGAGCAGGTTCTTTCAGGGCCTAAGATTCTCTGGGAGCCATTTTTGGGCATTTCTACACATTTCTGTGTTAGGGTTGATGTTTCAGTGGCTTAGCACCTGGAGAACCTCCCACACCATGGAAGAATGAAGATACAGTTCCCAGTTGGTCCATCCTGGGCTGGAGGGCTGTGTCAGTTGGGTCTTGGAGGGAAACAGAAGCGCAATGTGTGATTTCAAGATATTCAATAAGGGACTGGAAAGAAGGGCGAAGGCAGAATGGCGGACAAGGACAAAAAGTGGCACAGAAGTCAAAAAAGCAAGTCCGAGCCCCAGACTACTTAGTGAGGACTCTGCTGTCCTGCCTCTTTACTTTGTTTTCTTCCGTCTCCTTTCCTTGCCCTTCATTCTCTATTTCGAAGTCTTCCTGATTCGTGCGGTTTAATTACCGGTCTGCCCTTGCCTCCTTGAAATCATCTGGACTGTTTCTGAGACATGACTCCAGCCCATGAGGGAATTTCATGAGGAGATGCTGCCAGGATCCGATTCTCTTAAGTTTAACAGCCTCTTTCTGTTTCATGTCTAGTTAGTTTGCTGAAACCCAAGATAGAGGGAGTCAGGGTGGTGGGTTAGAGTCACAGAAGGGAGCCCGAATCCATGGTAAAGCCACAGACTTGCCCTCCTTCAGAGCTGTAGGTGATTTAGCAGATATTCATGCTCAAGGAAAAGGGTGATTACTACTTGACTTAGTTCATGAGGAAACAGAAGTAGGTTTCTCCAGGAAGGATATGTTTGGATCTGAGGTGCAGTCACAGACTTAGTTGTGCCATCTCCTTCTCTCTAGAACCTTCCATTATGTGTGTTCTTTCCAATAGCTTTGTTTTTCCACAAAAGGCTCTGGTACACCAAAAAACCAGTTTATTTCGGTGTCAGCATGGAATAGGGGCTGCTTTTTAAATTACCACATTGTAGGGACTCACTCTAGGCATATTTTGCTTTCAGAAATCCTCATTAGGCAGGAGAGCGTAGAGGGATCACTGTGGTTCTCTTGTTCCCAGGTGGTGTTTTTTTTTTTTTAAGTTTGGGAAAAAGTTGCCACACACACATTTTTTTTTTTCCCATGAATTTTTATCTTTACTGAGTTCCCCTCTCCTTAGTTTCATTTGGATGCTGCTAACTTTTGCTCACTTTCTTTCTTTATTTTTAGTAGTGCTTTGAAGGGTATGTTGCTGTTGCTGTTAGTCGCTAGTCCCTTGCAATCCCATGGACTGCAGCCCGCCAGGCTCCTCTGTCCATGGGATTTCCTAGGCAAGAATACTGGAGTGGGTTGCCATTTCCTTCTCCAGGGGATCTTCTCAATCTGTGTCTTTTGCATTTGCAGGTGGGTTCTTTACCACTGAACCACCTGAGAAGCCCCTTTTAAAGGGTATAGTTGACACTGAATTTCCCCAGGACCTGGGCATTTTCTCACCCCCTCATTTAGAATTGTTATCCCCACGATGTCCTCTGACACTGTGAACTGCCTGTGATGATGCCCCCATCCAGTCTGTGTGTTCCTGACCTTCCTTCTCAGGGGTTCCTCTTCCTCAAAAGAGATTGACTTTGCATTCTGAACATGGCTAGAGGGTTAATGGATTACTCCTTCCAGGGTACATACATTCTCTCTCTCTCAGGAGAGAAAGAACACTGAGGAAGAGAGAATGAGAGAGAATATATATGTATACAATTCAGGAGACATAAGACACACAAGTTCGATCCCTGAATCAGGAAGATCCCCTGGAGAAGGAAATGGCAACCCACTCCAGTATTATTATTTTTTTAAATTTAAATTTATTTATTTTAATTGGAAGCTAATTACTTTACAATATTGCATTGGTTCTGCCACACATCAACATGAATCTGCCATGGGTGTACACGTGTTCCCCATCCTGAAACCCCCTCCCTCCTCCCTCCCCGTACCATCCCTCCGGGTCGTCCCAGTGCACCAGCCCCAGGCGTCCTGTATCAAACCTTGACTGGCAATTCGTTTCTTATATGATATTATACATGTTTCAATGCCATTCTCCCAAATCATCCCACCCTCTCCCTCTCCCACAGAGTCCAAAAGACTGTTCTATACATCTGTGTCTTTTTTACTGTCTCGCATACAGGGTTATCATTACCATCTTTCTAAATTCCATATATATGCGTTAGTATACTGTATTGGTGTTTTCCTTTCTGGCTTACTTCACTTGTATAATAGGCTCCAGTTTCATCCACCTCATTAGAACTGATTCAAATGCATTCTTTTTAATGGCTGAGTAATATTCCATTGTGTATATGTACCACAGCTTTCTTATCCATTCATCTGCTGATGGACATCTAGGTTGCTTTCATGCCCTGGCTTTTATAAACAGTGCTGTGAAGAACATTGGGGTACATGTGTTTCTTTCAATTCTGGTTTCCTTGGTGTGCATGCCCAGCAGTGGACAGAGGAGCCAAGCAGGCTACAGTCCATAGAGTCACAGAGTCAGACACAACTGAAATTACTTAGCACAGCACAGCACACGTGTATACATAAGCTACATATATAGCATATATGTATTTTAACAATGCCTTCTGGAGACAATGCTGTAATTCAGAGGAGACTACTTTTGGCTCGTAGTAGGAAACACGATGGGGCACCAAGAGAGATACTTGGGGTCCAGTGAATCCCCTTCAAGTGGCACCATGCGCTTTGTCTGCTATTTTGCCTTCTCCTAAGACTGAGTCTGGAACAGAGCTCCTCCCCAGTACAGTGGTGCTCATCTTCAGCTGCATATCAGAATCATCTGGAAAGTTTTTTTTTTTTTGGCCTCACCACGTGACATGTGGGATCTTAGTTCCTGGACCAGGGTTCAAACCTGTGCCCCTTGCACTGGGAGCACAGAATCTTAACCACTGGACTTTCAGGGAAGTCCTTCATCTGGGGAGTTTTAAAAAATATTGGTGGCTGGGTCTGGACCACAGAGACAGTGATGAAATTAATTTACCTCAGGCACAGACTGAGTACTGGGATTTCTCAAAACAGTCCAGGTGATTCTAATGTGTGGCTCCAGCAATAGGCTCTGAAGGAGGAGACATCTATTGACATGCACACAAATGAGACTCAATCACCAGGTTAGAGGAAGGTGGAAAGAGCGTATTTTGAAGATGCCAAAGAAGAAATGTTTACCAATAATTTATCTTCTTGTGCGTCTTCCCAGAGTAGAGCCTGATGTTCGCCATCAAGGACACAAAAAAGTCAACAAGCACAAACTGTTGAGAAACTTCTTGTCCTGGATATCAGGGAATTTTAGTAAATACTGGGTTGGGGGAGGGATAGATATATATAGTCTTAAAATCTAGTGGAGGTGAAGACAGACAAATATACAAGGAATACTCATCCCAGACTGTGTGACAAATAGGTGTGTGACACAGGTCAAAATTAAGTTCCATGGAAGCAGTGACAGAAAATGGTTTCTTGGTGGGCTTTGAGCTGGACTTTGAAGTAATGTCATGTTTTGATAGCAAAAGAATTAAGTGCAAGGTCTTCTGGGCTGAGCAAAGACAAGTAGTCTGCAAACAGTGGGGCTGTTTGGAGACCAGTGCACACACATTGGTTGTGGCCAAAGAGAGGCAGAAGCTGCTGTGTAGCAGCTCCCCACCGGAGAAGCTGGTGGGGAGAGGATTAGAGGGGTGTTAGAAACTTGATGCTGTGTAGTTGGGGTTTCATTGCAGAGGCATGTGGATTCATCTCTCTGTGAGTTCAGAAGGACTGTGATCAGATAGATGTCCCAGGACAATGACAAATTCAAGGTTGGCATGAAGGATGAGTTGGAAGAGAGGCTGAGCAGGGAAGGATCAGTCAAGGGTAGGGAGACAAGTGTCATCATCAGGGCTGAGGAAGATGAGGACATTCCTAGGACAGTCATGAGGGGGACAGAGAGGAGAGGAGAACTTGAGTATGAGGCACATTTCAGGGGTGGAGCAGATAGAACTTTACAATAAACTGGGATTGCGGTGGTGAGTTAGAAGGAGGAATCAAAGATGACCCTGTAGTTTCTGCTCGGAATGACTGAGCCTCCAGGAAGGCGATCTCTAAGTTGTGGGTGGCTGAGGCTCTGCAGGAATCCATGAGGCTTCAGGCAAGTGTCATGAGTACCCATGTCTGCTCCATTCACCGTCTAGCCAGTGCCTGGCCCATAGCAGGCACAAATGCTTATTGAATAAACAAGTATTTGTTGAATAAATACATGGGACTCTCTGAGAAGGAAGTATAGTTGACTAAGTTCTTAAAGGGGGTTAGGTAGGAAGTTTGGTCTTTTCCCATGTTGAATTTGGAATTCCAATAAGGCAGCAGGTAGCAGGAACTGAAGATCTGAAGTGTAAGGGAAAGCCCAACAGCATGTGTGTAGAGATTGTCCTTAAAGAGCCATCTAACTGGGGTTCTGGATATGTACATGGAAAAGTAGCTAAAGATAAAATTATCCTGGGCTGGATGCCAGACAGCAGGTCCAGACACTGCTATGGGAATTTGGAGGAGGAAGTGCTTGTGATATGGAAGTCTCATCCTAGATTGCTCCAAGGAACAGATATTAAAGCAGAGTCTTGAAGGATGAATATATAGACATTAGAAAGAAAGAAAGGGGAAAAAATTCCAGGGTGAAAGGGGCAGGGATCCCTGGGTATTTTCTAGATATTTGCTACTCAAGGGAACTAGCAGCCTGACCTCATCTGGGAGCTTGTCAGAAATGCACATTCCCCGTCTCCACTCTAGCTTCTTGGACCAGAACCTGTGTTTTAACAAGATCCCTAGGGCTTCTCTGGTGGCTCAGATGGTAAAGAATCTGCCTGCAATGCAGGAGACCTGGGTTCAATCCCTAGGTCAGGAAGATCCCCTGGAGAAGAGAATGGCTACCCACTCCAGTATTCTTGCCTGGAGAATCCCCATGGACAGAGGAGCCTGGCGGGCTACAGTCCATGAGGTCGCAGAGAGTCAGACATGATTGAGCGACAAGCACTTTCACACTAAGTGATTTGGAAAAGCTCTAAACTTGGAGAAGTGCCGGTCCAGGTTATGTCAGTCAAAGTGGAGGATTTGTGTCCTGGAGTTTGCCACATGGGGGAGGTGATGACAGCTGAATGTTGGAAGGCCCAATGCCACATAACATGCTCCTTTAGCAGGACCATTTTGGTTAAAGCGTGGGAGAGTCCTAGGTTAAAAGAGACCCATCAACCAACCAGTGAGTCAAAGGACTTCATGAATTAGGAAAATGTCTAATGTTAGACTTTGGCTCATGAGGGGTTAATACCCTTCGTGGCACTTGGCAATGGAGGCTGGCATTGGATGATGGCTGCATACAACCACAACAGCCTAGACGAGTAACAGGAAATGGTTGACATTCACAAGCTTTCCAATACCTGCCTCTCCCAAGTGGGGTCCCTTCCCTCTTTGGTGCACAATATAACCTGTTTAATGGGCCTCTTTAGATTTTCTCCAAACTGATCTATCCCAAAGATGGTTATTATGCCAGGAGGTAGCCTGATCTAACCACAAGATAAAGCTATATTAGAATATATATTCCCATGGCAGTGTTAAATTTCTCTTTATTTCATTTAGTCAGATATGCAATCTCTATCCAAATATCTTCATATATAAGTTTGATAACAAGGTGCTTTTTCATCACCTCTGAATAAATTGTCCAAAAAATAAGATGGCAATGCAGAAACAGTCTTACTTTCCAATTGCCTCATTCATATTCCTCAATTACTCTTAAATTTTTATTAAATTATGTCAAGTCAATTTGTGTCTATAGGAGATTTGAAAAATATTAGCAGATTGGTTATTACCTCAAAGAAAAATTTAATTTCCTGCTTTAGGATACAATTATTAGCCATGATGTTTAACTGGCTAACTTCCGGAAGCAAATTATGCTGACCCCAAATTTCTCTTCAGGAACATCATACTCCATCAAAGCATGTAATACGGAGGAGTTAGAGCTGAAAACTAGGAAGCTTTCAGGATGGTTATTTCATTTTGTTCTCTCCTATATGCAATTTCAGAGGCTTTGGCCTTTATCATTTAATATTTTCCCAATCAAAAAACCGTAGGTGCCCAAGAGGACATTATGTGTATGGGATGAAAACAAGAGCCACATAAAAGCAGATAGCAGAGTTTTGGAATTCTTCTAATGACATCCCTGATGCTCAAATATCACACCATCCCCCAGTCTCTGAGCTCACATACAGTGGACAAAGTGAAAGGTCAACAAACTGGGTATTCAAGAGGAAAAAAGGAAAATTATACTTCTTATGCTTCTTTTTGTTCACCTCTGGCATGATTATGCTCTGGATAATGGAGGGAGCTGACAGGAGAAACAATGACCCAGATGGAAGTGTAGGATATCCGGGGAGCAGCGAGACAGGAAGTTTTCCATTGTTTCCTGCACAGCCCTTGCTTCCTACTTCCTGCTTGCGAGGTAAACACTCTTTATTTTTGTTTTTACTCTTAGCCTCCTCCTCTCTGCTTTACACTCTGGCTCGAATCTTCCTCTCCATCTCCCATACCCATAGTTGATATGTTTGTTGAGCTGTGCTATTAGCAGGGAAGCTTCAGGACATCCATCCACGTGGGCAGGACGTGGAGAAGCCAGATGCTGGTTTTTATGGGAAGATTCTTACTGTGTAACCCTGAATGTCTGATGGGATTTTTGTTATTGCTGTTCAGTGGCTAAGACATGCCCAACTCTTTGCGACCCCATGGACTGTAGCAGTCCAGGCTCCTCTGTGCTCCACTATCTCCTGGAGTTTGCTCAAATTCATGTCCACTGAGTCAGTGATGCTATCTAACTATCTTCTCCTCTGGTACCCCTTTCTCCTTCTGCCCTCAATCTTTCCCAGCATCAGGGTCTTTTCCAGTGAGTCAGCTCTTCACATCAGGTGGCCAATATATTGGAGCTTCAGCGTCAGCATCAGTCCTTCCGGTGAATATTCAAGGTTGATTTCATTTACAATTCACTGGTTTGATTCACTGGTTTGAGAGTCCCCTGAAGTCCAAGGGACTCTCAAGAGTCTTCTACAGCACCACAATTCAAAAGCAATGGGAGGGGATGGGTTTTTGTTGTTGTTCAGTTGCTAAGTTGTGTCTCACTCTTTGTGACCCCATGGACTGCAGCATGCCAGGTTTCCTTGTACTTCCCTATTGCCCACAGTTTGCACAAATTCATGTCCATTGAGTCAGTGATGCTATCTAACCGGCAATTGGCAGCCTGTACACTGACTGCCTGTGATCAGCTCAAGTGTCTTCCCCCAAAAGAAAGGTGAAAAGCCCTGGAACCTCAGGATGTCGCTTTGTTTGGAAGCAGGAGCTTTGTACATGTAATTAGGTACGATGGGGTCATGTGGAGTAGGGTGGCCCTTCATCCAGTGTGACTAGTGTCCTTATGAGAAGAAGAGAAGAGGGAAACACAGGCAGGAGCAAGCCGTCATCACTCAGACCCAAGAGGGGAGAAAGCCAACTGAGGGTGGAAGCGGAGATGGAAGGGCTGCAGCTGCAAGCCAAGGGGTGCCAGGGCTGACTGGCAATACTAGAAGCTTCAAGAAAGGCCTGGAACCACATTCTCCCCCAGAGCTTGCAGAGAGCGCTCAGCTCTGCAGACCTCTTCATGTCAGACTTATAGCCTCCAGAACTGAGTCTCGATACATTTTGGTTGTTGTAAGCCACCCAGTTTGTGGGAGTTTGTTTTGACAGCCCTAGGAGACTCATCCAGTGCCCTTCTGCAAAATACTAAATAATAATAACCACCAGCACCTGTTCCGTGCAGTCAGGAGCCGGTTTTGACAGGTTGATGTTCTCAAGACAGCCGGAGAGCTTTCTCAGACGGCCCCTGTGAGCCCCAGAGCCGAGCCAGTCTAAACACATAGCCAGCTTAATCAGACACGTGTGCTTCTCATCAAGCATGTAGATGGCACTAGAACCCTTTTCTTTAACGACAGTGACTTTGCAATGGGCATGGTCTCTCAAAGTGCAGAAGCCGAGGAGCCCTAAATAAAAGTCGATGAACAGGATGTTCTCTGCTATGCATCAGTAACGTTTTGGTAAATTGAATTGTATTTTAAGTACTCAGAGGGAGCTTGCTATTTAAATTAAATCCTTTTGCAAAGCAAGTATGCCTTTTCCTCTGGCCCCCCAAAATCAGATTTCTTGATCTCGGCTTTCTTAAAGTAGGGAGCACATCCTTGTAGTAGATATTATCAGCAAAAAGAATCATGACTCAGGGTCAGTCTAAGGATGAATCAGGTGGACCTGAGGGTGGTTCCTTAGACGTTAAAGGATGACAGTTTAATAAGTCTTTTAAAACAGCAGATTCTAAATTAAGAACTAAGGGTGAATTTTATTATCTATTTCAAACATCTGAGATTCTATAAACATAGACCAGTAAATATATTTCCTTTATAGCAGTAATAATATTAGTGCTAATTTAAGAATGACTTCATATCCCAGCTCTGCTTGACTGCTAGGAGCCTACATTCTTTCCAAAAAAGGAAATTCCTTGGAATGTGTTATGAATGTATGATAAAACAGGAAACGAATTTAATTCACCTAAAGAGAAAACCTAAAGCAGAGGAATTTATAGTGAACTCATGGATTAATTCAGAATATTTTGAACTTACACTATGTGCTTCCACCATATAGAGTGTTTTTCAAATGCACAAGTCTTATCCTTATGGAGATAAGTTGCTTATAAAGCCAGGTGGTGGGGGGTTTAGTCGCTCAGCTGTGTCCGACTCTTTTGCACGCCCGTGGCTCCTCTGCCCATGGGATTTCCCAGGCAAGTATACTGGAGAGGGTTGCCATTGCCTTCTCTAGGACATATAGACAAAGAAAGGGTTAAGAAACAGTTCTAGACACTGTAAGTGACTGAATATTAAAGAAGTACTCTGTGTTGGGGGGGCTGGACTATTTCTGGGGAGAGATTTAGTTCATTGCTCTTATATTCTCTGTAGATACGGCCTTGACTCACTTAAGGGCAATGAACTGTCACGAAGAGCATAATTACCAGAGACACAAAGTTTGTGGATGATTTTCTGTGCAGCAAGTGGCAAACCGACATTAATAACTGCAGCACACTCTTTTAAATTCAAAGATTCTGGGAAAAGCAAAGTCTGTGAATTGAAAACCATCCCCTTGTGATGCCAGGACGGCCTCGTAGAGATTCTTGTTTCATTTCAGGCTCGTCAGTGAGACTGCTCCTCTGGTTCTGAGGGACTTTTCCTTCAAAATTCATTGTAAATGAAAACCTGAAAGTGACATTCTCCACTTAACAAAACATGTTTTAAATTTTGAAATGCTCACCCTGAGCTGGGCCTAGAGTAAGGCAAGTAAGGCCCTTGCCTTTGGTACAAAATGCAGGGAGGAGACAACCCCAAAAGTCAGCAATCAAAATAGATCATATTTTAATGCAATATTTCTAAAAATTCAAAATGAACAGAAAAATTCTGTGATGAATAAAATATCAAAAATGTAAATGAGGATAGAATTGGTATTGCTGAATCCCACCCCCCTCTTTTGCTCTGGGCTTCATTTTAATATTGTGCTCACAGATGCAAGAACGCCATCAGTGAACACCAACTACCAGCCGTCTATTTAAAACTTAATTCTACTCTAAGGATGAAAAGGTTTCAGTCACAGTCACAATGATTTCATGCTTCATTTAAGAACAAGTCCTCTAAGTTAGGTAGAGTCCGCCCACAATGCAGGAGACCTGGGTTCGATCCCAGGGAAGATCCCCTGGAGAAGGAAATGGCAAGCCCACTCCAGTATTCTTGCCTGGAGAAGTCCATGGATGAGCCTGGTGGGCTACAGTCCATGGGGTCACAAAGAATTGGACACGACTAAGCGACTAACTTTCCCTCCAAGTTAATTCACTTCTTCTTCACAGATCTCTATCTTCAGGGTCTGTTGCGTCCCCCAGCCCCTTGGAACACATGTGAGAAGGCTTCACAAGTCATCCAATCCTATTCTTAATTTTCTGTTTTCCCTATTTTATGCTCTTCAACTTTCATTTTCTCCCTCCCAGTCTGGGCCATGGAGGATGCTGACAGATCAAATGAACAGCGTGAGTTGGCTCACTGGGTTTTCTCCTATCTCCCTGTATCTGGATTACCCTACTCAGTAAGCTAAACAACCCCATGCTGATTTGAAGCCAAAGGAAGGATCAGCCTGTGAAGTGAGAGGCCCGGGCTTCTTTGTGCAGGAGCGGAGGCTGCAGGCTTTCATTTGAGAGAGTTGTAGAGGGGACTCCATAGCTGGTGTCACTTATGAAACAGTAGGCTTCCTGGCAAACGGGAAGCCATTTATAGTTCACGGCTTCTCCTGGTGGGTTAAATACTGTAAATCCTTATGAGGAGTGCCAGAGCCGTAGAAGCAGTGAAAAGCAAAATGACCTTGACTCGGCCTGCCCTGTAAGCAGAGGGTCCCAGAGTGACAGACGTGCTCTGCAGTGGGGGGAAATGTAATCTGGTGAAAATGACAAGCATCACTTCTCTGTTACTTTATTCTCTCTGCCTTGCCCACGTTTACTCAGTGCTGGCAGGGCACGGGATTCTCAGACATGTTTTCAAGTTTAATTTTTAAAAACTTCACACTTCAGGGTGACATTGGCCATCCAGTGAGTTCGGAAATTTCTCACCTCTCTGTGGGGAGAGAGGTGGGCAAAACCAACTCCAAACGCAGGCCAGCTGTTCTCCAAGGTATTTACTGAATGGGAAGCTGACAGAGGGGACCCAGAACTGTGGATGCGAGGGCTGGAGACGGCTTCAGGGAGAAGCATAAGGAAATCAAAGGTGCCAGAGGTGACCCTGATGCAGGTTCTGAACCCACAAAGGGAGAGAAGAGGGGCAATTAAGTGATGGGTGAAGGAAGAACTTCCCTGCCACCGCTCTAGTTATTAGGTTTGTGCCTACAGTTTTCTCATCCCCCGTTGTCCCCTTCTCCTCCTGCCCTCAATTTTTCCCAGCATTAGGGTCTTTTTCAATGAGTTGTCTCTTTGCATTAGGGGGCGACAGAAGACGAGATGGTTGCACGGCATCATCGATTCAACGGACATGAGTTTGAGCAAACTCCGGGAGATGGTGAAGGACAGGGAAGCCTGGCCTGCTGCAGTCCCTAGGGTGACAAAGCGTTGGACATGGCTGAGTGACTGAACAACAGCAAAACAGTTTTCTAGGGTGCTGTAGCAAAGTAAAATAACTGGATGGCTTAAAGCAACAGAAATGTATTCTGTCACAGTCTGGAGGCCTGGAGTCTAAATTCAGGGTGTCTGCAGGCTTGGCTCCTGCTGGAGTCTCTAAGGGACAATCTGTGGCATGCCTCTTTTCCACTCTCTTTTCTAGCTTCTGCCTGTTGCCAGCATCTTTGGACTCCTTCGGTTTAAAGTGGCATTGCTCCAGTCTCTCTCTCTGTCTTCACATGGCCTTCTTCCGCTGTGGGTGTCTCCTCTGGGTCTCGGTCCAAATCCCCTTCTTCTTACAAGGACAGCAGTCTTATTGAATTGAGGGCCTGCCTACTCCAGTATCACCTCATCTTAACTCAGTTCAACTGCAAAGACCTTATTTCCAGTTATAATCTCTTGGACAGGTGAGGGGAGTGAGAATTCAATGAGTCTTTTTTGGGGGACACAATTCAAGTCACAGTAGTGGTTTAGTTAAATGACAAAACAGCATATTTTCAACTTCTGCAGTGGAATAAAGGCAAATTCCTAAAAGTTCTCATTCATATTTTAGGGCAGTGCCTGTTAGATTTGAGTAAGAATGAACACCTGGGTATTTATTTAGGCATATTTTGATTCAGAATGTCTGTGATGGAGCCACAGTCTGCATTTTAATAGAATTTCAGTATTTCTAATGTAGGAGCTCTGGAGACCTTACTTTGAGAAACACTGTTAAGATTTTAACTCTCTTAAAATAATCAATATGTTGCGATTAATTCCCAGATATCTTCTACATTAGATCACTGTTATTTACCTTGGACTCAACCCACTCCAGTGTTCTTGCCTGGAGAATCCCTGGGACGGGAGAGCCTGGTGGGCTGCGTCCATGGGGTCGCACAGAGTCGGACACGACTGAAGTGACTTAGCAGTTAGCAGTAGCAGCAGTTTTATAATGGAGAAGGAAATGGCAACCCACTCCAGTGTTCTTGCCTGGAGAAACCCAGGGACAGCGGAGGTTGGTGGGCTGCCGTCTATGGGGTCTCAGAGTCAGACACGACTGAAGCGACTTAGCAGCAGCAGTTTTATAATGTGGTACATAAGACAGTTTCCACAATCAGTCCTAATTCATTATTAATACTATTAATTAATTGCAGGTCTGTGAACTGAGACCTTATTCAAGGAAATCACACGTCACTATAATCTTTACCTATTTCCCAAACGGTTTTGACATCTGCTCAAATTATAAAACATACTTTCAATTGAAGTTTAAAAAAAATCTGCTGCCATTTTGTTTGAAGATGTCAGGCTGAATCCAAGAAAGACTTAAGATTCACCTTGATGACATATCAGCATGGTAACAACCTTGACAATGATATTAAGAGCAACATTGTATGTGTGTATGTGTGCTAAATTGCTTCAGTTGTGTCCAGCTCTTTGTGACACTATGGATTGTAGCCAAGGCTCCTTTGTCCATGAGATTCTCCAGGCAAGAATACGGGAGTGGGTTGCCATGCCCTCCTCCAGGGGATCTTCCTGACCCAGGGATCGAACCCTCATCTCTTAAATTTCTTGCATTAGCAGGCGGGTTCTTTACCACTAGTGCCACCTGGGAATCCCAAGACAACATCAGCAACAAACGAATTGGTAGCCTGACTTGAGAATGAGGCTTCTGATGAGTTTCCTCCTTTGTGCAGTTTGGTTAATTAAAGAGCCTATTAGTTCAGAAGAGCCTGGGAGATAGTATTCAATAAATATTAGCTATTATATATATATTTTATATGTACAACTATTATTATTTTACTTAGCCATTAAATAATGATAACCTGTGCCTCTGGAAAGGATTTCCTCCCCTTATTTTACAAATGATCCCCTAAGAAGCAAGAGGTAACAAAGGAAGATAAATCAGTGTTGCATTTTTTCCATTGACTTCCAAATGTTTATGAATAATGAGGCCAGAGACATCTCTTTAAATAGTATTTAGTTATGTTAGCAAGGAGTGTACATTAAAACCCTTTATATAGACGTGCATTAAATGTTCAAATGTAGCAAATATTTGCACACTTGGTAATCCTTTTCTCATTTTTCACTGTGAATCAAAAGAAACCAAAGCCTCCTTTCCCTCCATTTATTAAACTGTTAATATTTGCAATTGAAACTGAAGAGAAAAATCTTATAGAGTGGTTTAATTTAAGTACAATGGCACTGTAAAAAAAGACTTTTATTACACAGAACCACTCTTTGGCTCTATACACATAGTGACCTACATATTTACACATGCAAGGGATGTATACATGTGTATATATCAGTATATACACGTCTTGGGAGGTGTTCCAGATGAATATATTTTATAGCTTTTTAAAGGAAGAGGAACTTTCAACAGTTGTGTGATGCCTTTAGAATTTCAGTCTTTTAATTTGCAGATATATAGCTGTGGGAGTAAAATGATCTTGATTTAGCTTCATGAACTTTCCTTTGGACTTTTTTTATTTAAAAAAATTCTTTGGGACCTGGGGTTGGCGTAAGTTTTTTCTTAACTGATGGGTATGTTGTTAGGAGGAGTTTCACAGCTAACCAGCAGGCTCCATGCTCAGTGGTAGCTTAGTAATCCTGACCTAGGTTGATATGCTGACACTGTGTGGGCAGTTTCCTTTGAGAGATTCCAAGGCTTAGACTCAGACCCTAAGCCCACTGAAGAGCTGAGCCAAATCCTTGTCTGGGACCCCTGGGTCCCTGAAAGGAGACCTGAAGCTGGGTGACCTCCATGAAGATCTCCTGACCTCCCTCTCAGTTCTCATCTTCCTCCTGTCTGATGGAAAACTCAGGACCCTGCAAGGCTTTTCTCCTCCAAATTCAGCTAACACTGTGTGTACCTGGATTCCCCCACTTTCTCTGCTCATCCCTCTTGGCCTGCTGTCCTTCACTTTAGGTCCTAACTGCTGATGCTATATAGACCTCTCTGCACGACTGAAGCGACTTAGCAGCAGCAGCATGGTCTCTCCCATGCTGCTGTAAGTGTGTGGCCTGAGAATACCTCTGTCCTGTAGCCCCGGCATCTCTTCTGAGCCCTGACCTGAACATCCATGCTTTCTAGATCATCTCAGCCTCACATGTCCTCATTTCCTTGTTACTGTTACCATCCCCATCACCCCCATCCCAGGCCGGCTTCTTTTCCTGCGATTGCTGTTTCTTTTCTGGTTTCCTGATGTCCTTAGGAGCAAAACTCACACGTCTTTGACTCCTGTATCTCACTTCCATATCTCATTCTTTAATTTGCCTCTGTCCAGCCCTCCTGATGTGTCTTACTCATTAATGCCGCCCCAGTGGCCCATCTAAGTCTTCTCTGAATTCCACACGGAATCTTTCAAATGAGCCTCTTTCAAATCACATTTTTTTCCTTTCCAAGATTTTGCTGAATGAGTTTTCTAGACCAGGGCTCTACTGGAAAAAACTTCTATGAGTCCCCCATGCAAAGAGTGAGTGAGTGAGTGAAAGTCGCTCTTTGCGACCCCCATGGACTGTAGCCCACCAGGCTCTTCTCTGTCCATGGGATTCTCCAGGCAAGAATACTGGAGTGGGGTGCCATTCCCTTCTTCAATGTAAAGAGTAAACTACCCCAAACTGAGAGTTAAGAGGTCAGGAGAGGTCTATCGACAGTAGGTATGATGTGAGAGTTTTACACACACAGACGCATTGCTTACTTTAAACTGTGACCTCCTTAGAGGACTAGAAATTTTCTATTACATGTTAATAACTGGTATAACAGTAAAATGTGAGCTGATTATTCATCATATCTTAAACAACTGATTCTTTAAATTCAGGAAGAAAGATAATCACAGATCACTGGTCAATTTGCAGCAATATAATCAAAGCAACAGAATGACCTTATTTTTAAACTTCCTTCTTGTTCATATAAAATGTGTAAAATATTAAAAAAAATTCTATTATTGCCCAGCAGCCTGTGTGTGAATACGTCACAATTAATTTCCTCAGAATTCCAGATCTGCTATTACCACAACTTTTTCCCCATTATTGCTCATCCCCACCCTCAGCCCCCGACACCATTTAACCAGCTCTTACTTTTATGACACCTTTAACCTGTTGGGTTGGTACCCCCCTCTGGAGAAATGAGATTGTCTCATGATTTCTAACTTTTGAATTTGCAAACTTAGATATTATGCAGATTTTAATTCTCATAGATGGTTCTTCTTAGATAGTTTTGAGCAAAAGTAATAGTAATATTTCACTCTATGCCCGCCCACTTATATTTCACTGTTTTGACCTACAAAGAACATTATCCTCCCATCCTTTGATCTTTCATGTATCCTATTGTTAGGGGCCCAATAAAATACTGACCCTAAGTTGCAAAATATTCACATTTAACTTGTTTTTCTCTTAGCAGTAAATTTCTTTAGGCTGTGGCCCTGACTGACTATGAGGAACCCTAAGTGAGGCATCAAGGGGATAAGTCACATCGTGCCCATGTGTGAATGACAGCAGATGTTAGGAAGGGAGCAATCAGGAAAGAAAGCTCCAAAATAATACTTCTCTATTCTGTGCCCATGGTTACAGCATTTAATTAAGTGATGCAGGATTTAGCCGGCTGGGTTAACAGTTCGGGCCCAGGGTCTCATTTCAAAACGAATATTATGTTCTCACTCCCTCTTAAACTAAGGGCAATGACAAGACAGAAGGTTAGCCACTTAAATATTAGGGTCAAAACATTTTCAAAACATCAGCTGTCTCCCACCGTGACTCAGTTCTAAAATCAGCCTCAAGTGTGTGATATGGAAATCAGTTCCAGGCTGGACCCGATATTTACATGGGTTTACTGCAAGTTTCTAAAAGGGTGATATTTCTTTTGGCTGCTCTGTGACTCCACTTCTTCGTCTGTAATATCTAGGCTTGTTGGGACTTCCCTGGTGGTCCAGTGGTTAAAAATTCACCTTCCAGTGCAGGGGGCGAGGGTTAGATTGGTCAGGGAACTAAGTTCCTGCATGCTGCGAGGACACTAAGCCTGTGCACTGCGATTACCGAGGTCGTGTGCTCTGGAGCCATGGTGGCAATTAGCAAGAAACTGACACCGAGACCTGGAGCCAGCATGCCCAGCTAAGACCCAGCACAGCCAAAACGAAATAATAAATACATATTTAAAAAATCTAAGCTTGTTAAGGGGATTAAACAAATGGATACAGGTACACGTTATTTCTCAATAGAAAAGGCCATCTCCCTCATTTCCCCTACCACTTCATTAGAGTACAGTTAGGGTTCAAGGATGTCATCATGAGGCATTTGGAGACTAGGGAACATGGATGCCCAGAAAAGCACAGGACCAAGAGTAGTTAAAAACAGCATCTGGTAGATCTAAGGACGTCTCTGCTGGTGTGGGGCGTGGATTCAAGAACATCATCTGCGGAAGAGGGGAGCGGCCAGGCGGAAGAGCTGCTCAAAGGTGGGGCGAGCAAGCAGTGTTGGTGAGCTCTGCTCCTGGGCCAGTGGGTTCTCTGTCCTCATTTGCATTTTGTGCTGCTTGCTGTTCAGTCGCCAAGTCGTGTCCGACTCTTTGCAACCCCATGGACGGCAGCACGCCAGGCTCTGCCCTTCACTATCTCCTGGAGTTGGCTCTAATTCATGTCCACTGAGTCAGTAATGCTATCTGGCCATCTCATCCTCTGTCACCCACTTCTGCTGGTAGATTCCCACAAACCCTCCAGTGTCAGCTACACCCAGACGCTGGTGATCTAGACTGCGATTATCTTCCAAATTCCTGACCCCAAAGGGAGAGCTGACTACCTAAGAATGATTTCTATTTTTTAAAAAGATCATCAATAATGAAGAACTTAGATTATAATATTATATGGCGTGAGAAGAAATCCATTGCAAGGAAGAAGCAACAGGCAAACAAATACAAGGACAAAGCAGCCATAATTGTGGCAGAAAGCATTAAAGGCACAGGAATCACCTTTGCTCCTACTTAATTGCGTGCCGTCTCAGGTCACAGAATGCATCAGATGCTTTGGGGTCGACAGAGGATGTGCCAGGCGTGCAGGGAGTAAGGGCAAAGAAAATGGGAACAGCTATTCACAGAGGGCTCCTCCTGCCTTGCGCCCAGTCGTGAGGGTTTTCTGGGTCTTAGCCCATTTACTCCTCATCAGGTATTAATACCATGGATTAAACACTATCTTTGTTGCGAGCCCAGCAGGTTCAAGTCCTCATTCTGCCCCAACCAGGTGTGAGTTTAGACGGAACGCTTAACCTCTCCTCCTCAGGCATTATTAACTGCATCTCACAGATGAGACACTGAAGACTCTGAGACATTAAGGTCACTTCCTGTATGAGTCAGAGCTGTCACAGGAACCCAGATCAAAGTCTTTTCTCCTTCTTGCTGTGCAACCGGAGAGTTCTGTCACATTTCTCCTCCTAAGAAATGGGGAGGAAATGCGTCAGTTCAGAGGCTCAGGGGACAGTGGGTGGGTGGCCTCAAATTTGTCTCTGAACAGGGTGGAAGTAGAAAGACATGTGGAAATCCTTTTTTCCTTATGGTACCATCTTTCTGGTGGTAGATATTAAACTTCCTCTCGTAAACCTGTGGAAGACCCTTCATAAGGGTTTCACTGATGCCTTATTTATCCCAGATACCAGATAACCAGATTCAAATGAAGCTCCCAGAAGTTTTAGCATTTGCCATCCCAACTTATTCACACACCAGATTTCTTTTTCCGTTCTCAGGTGGTTGAGATTTTAGAACACAATAATAATGTTGGTTGTAAGCATGTTTTACAAATACATTTTTTTCCTCTTATAAACTCAAATTCACTTCTTTGGATTCTTTTACTTTCCCTAAAACATGTTAATATGAACTCCTCTGGTTTTTCTGATTTTTTTTTTTTTTTTTGCAGAGAAAGGAGATCTTCTACAACCTCTCCTTCAAGGAAGGTCACTCTATAAAACACCAACCCTTCATTCAGATTTCTGAAAAGTTTTCCCATCCTGGGAAGAGCAACAAATCAAAAAACTGGCATCAGTGTGCAGATATTTTACAGCCCAATCCAGCGAGACTCTGCAATTTTCAAACTGCGAAATAATATATGACCTAGACAAGACCCAGACATAGGCTCATGAGAAAGACTATGGGGCTTTTAAATTACGGCCGTGATCGCAGAAAAGAAATATGAGTAATTGCTGCCATCCACCAACTCAGGATGGTCTTTGGGGGCAATCAGTGTTTGAGAGAATCAAGGAACATCTGGAAATCAGCATATTTTGAGCTCGTTCACACCCTGCTTGGTTCATATTTCAACAGATCTATGTACTAGGGGTTGTGCTGCTCTGAGAAAAGCAGCCTAGATGTATTCTCTGGGATCAGGGCATTTCAGCAAGGTTAGAAGGGGGACATAGGAGGTAATCCCCCTTCCCTAGACTCCAGCCACACCTGTGGCTCTGACGTTTCATGGCTCATTTTAACTGACTCCAATTTTCCCCAGCCTTTCGCAGCAAAATCATTTTCAGGGCATTTGACTAATAGAACTGAACAGGTAATCTTCGTAAGAAAACAACACTTCTCCGTAGCACTGCCTGGCCTTCTGTCCAAGTAAAGAATGACAGACCTCTTTCTGACCCTCCTCTCCTCACCTTTTATGCTGTCAATGAACCAAAAAAGAAGGAAGAAAAAAAAAATCACAGTGTTTAAGAGCACAGGATCTTGAAATAAGATATGACAAGGGAGCTTTAACAGATGGTGCTGATTTTGGTGTGGAAATTTTCCCTAAAGTTCAGATAATAACTTTAGAATCCTATATAAGATGGTTGATTCCCCAGGGGCCTTTATTTTAGAAACATTCAGTTCAAATCCAAATATGTCTAAAACAGCAGACATGCTGAGAAGTATCTTGATTTTGGTCTCCTACGAGCTCAAGAATCACACCAAATACAATTCGGCTTCTTTCAGGGCATTATATTCTGAAAGACATTCTAGGGGTGATTTTATGTCACATATATATCCCCTTAGATGTCAAACCTACAGGACTGTATATTTTCTTCCAAAGCATTCCAGTTTGTCTTAGGAACAAGTTATGTATGTTTTTCACGAAGGTATCTAGACATTTTTGAATATGTTTGTGATTGTAGCTGGTGCTACTTCTTGACAGGTAACATATGTCAAGATGCACTAAACAGGGTGACTTGGAGACTCCTGGAAAAATGTCTCCAGGAGGACTCATTGCCCACTTGGTCTACATCACACAAGGGTCTGTGGACCTTAAGCCCACCCCATCTGCCTTAATTCTAAATGCTTTCCCTGCTTTCCTGGAATTGTGTCTTCTTAGCCTCCTTGGTGACTCAGGCACTCCTCTCTGGCCCTGCTTGCCTCTCTTCATGGCTTTGCTGCAGTTTGGAAATCAGGATTACCACGTTGGAAGGATGAGACAACTTTCCATATTATGCTTAGCATTAGCACTCTGGGCTACAGCAGCCTCTTGGACCAAGAACCGTGGACTGAGCCCGTGAACAATAACTGCACATCCTTCTACCTCAGTCCAAGTGGTCAACGGTGATCTTAGACTTAATAGTGGTGGAGACCAAAGATGGTGCTCGACAGTTTCATAAATGCCTTCACCTACATTTCATCATGTGACCACTGTAGGCACCCATATAGGTATCAATATAGATGGCACATCACCCTTCTTAAAGGTGGAGACCATGAGGCTCAGAGAAGTACAGTAAAGGGCAGAAAGGGGGCTTGAACCTGGATTTTTAATGCCAGATCTAGCGCTGGGTCTGGAACATTACATCTAAATTACCCATGAAGTGAGGGCTATGGGGCTGGATACCTATTCTCTAGGCCCTGGACATGTGGTTCTCAAACTTGACTGTACTGTGGAACCACATGGAAGGCTTGTTAACACAGATCCCAGGTCTCACCCCCTCAGTTTTGTATCTAGTAGGCTTCCCAGGTGGCACAGTGGTAAAGTAGCCACCTGCCAATGCAGGAGATGCAGGAGACATGGGTTTGACTCCTGGGTCGGGAAGATCCCCTAGTGTAGGAAGTGGCAACCCACTCCAGTATTCCTGCCCGGGAAATCCCATGGACAGAGGAGCCTGGTGGGCTACAGACCATGGGTTCACAAAAAGTCAGACATGACTGAGTGCCTGAGCACATACACACAGGTCTGGAGCTGGGCTTGAGAATTGATTCCCAACAAGTTCCCAGGTCGTGCTGATGCTGCTATCTGTCCTGGGGACTCTACTTTGAAAGCCACTGTTTTAGAATCAAGGACAGTGGCTCCCCATCTTGTGTTCCCACTAGGATTTCACGAGAAGCTTTAAAAATATATGTTAATGCCTCGACCCTACTTCAGAAGGATTCGGTTATTGTAGGGAAGGACTGGTTTTTTTTTTTTTTTTTTTCTATTGTTCCCCAGGTGACTGTAATGTAGAATCACATTCCAACAAAGGTTGGAGGCAGTTATTCCAAGGCAGAGGCCAGCAAACTGGGAGCTCCAGTTGGCTGCTGTTTTTGCAAATAAATTTGATTGGCACACAGCCAGGACCATTTGTTTCCTTGCGATCTATGGCTGATTCCTCCATAAGGACAGAGCTGAGCAGTCGTGACAGAGACCATTGGCCAGCAGAGGAGCTGCTGCTGCTGCTAAGTTGCTCAGTCGTGTCCGACTCTGTGCGACCCCATGGACAGCAGCCCACCAGTCTCCTCCATCCATAGGATTCTCCAGGCAAGAACACTGGAGTGGGTTGCCACCACCTTCTCTGGCCAGCAGAGCAGAACAAACTTATTCTCTTGTACGTGGTAAAAGCAAAGTCAAGGAAACTAGAGGAGATACCCACTACTTTTTTGCTTTCAACACATCTTTCCCAGTCTTGATCAAGGCACTGTGGGGAGTGCTGGGAAAAAAGCGAGCAGCTCTGAGATCTCTAAGGGACCTGACTCAAAGTTGAGATTCCATCCTTTAAAAATGACTCTTCTCTCGACTTCTCTGCTTCCTGTATACTCACCCTCCTTTGCTATCACCCAGGCACTTCTCTTCCTCCCTCTCTGTGGTTACACAGGTTTACTAAACCCACATTAGGACCCTGCTTCTCTCCCGATCTTCATTTCCTGGTCTGCACATGGGATGTGTGTTGCAGTGAAAAAAGAATGGTGTTTATTTGGAGTCAGAGGATTTGAATGGTCAGCCTACCTCCCCGAGGTATGCTTATGTCTTCTTCATTGGGTTCCTGCAGAGATGAAGGAAGGTGCATTGTAATCTGCTAAACACCTTCCACATGTCATGTTTTGTTTTTAGCCAATGGTAAAGAATCTGCCTGCACTGCAGGAGACCTGGGTTTGATTCCTGGGTCGGGAAGATCCCCTGGATAAGGGAATGGCAACCCACTCCAGAATTCTTGCCTGGGAAATCCCATGGACAGACTTGCCTGGGAAATCCCATGGACAGACAAGTATGGTGGGCTTCAGTCCATGGCATCACAAAGAGTCAGACAGGACTGAGCAACTGACATACTTCTCAGGAGGATACACACTAGGAATGGAGGCCACTTCACTGGCTTCCCTCTGGTGCTTCCTAGGAAGGGACAGGAACTGTCTAGACTCTAAAATGGGGTTTATTCTAGTTTGACAAGAGGGGAGAACCCACAAATCTCTCAGGCTGCAGTTTTTAGGAGTGATTCCAAAGCGCAGGATGAGAGCTCAGGGCTCGTACACTTAAATGTTGACAATAAGATGCAATTAGCCTCAAGTGAGATTGATGGCTATGCCAGTATCTAATGCAAAATCTGGAAAAAGGCAAAAGGAAAAAAAAAAAACAGAAAAGAAACTATAATACTTAAAACTTCAAGGTTATAAGTAAAGTAGAAAAAATATGCTGTGCTGTGTGTGTGCCCAGTCATGTCCCACTCTTTGTGACTCCATGAACTGTAGACCAGCAGGCTCCTCTGTCCATGGAATTTTGCAGGAAAGAATACTGGAGTGGGTTTCCATTCCCTTCTCCAGGGGATTTTCCTGACCAAGGGATCGAACCAGCATCAGTTACATTTCCTGTATTAACAGGCTGATTCTTTACCACTGCACCACCTGGGAAGCCAAAAATACTGCCCCAATTTAAGCAAGACTTGGGTGTTTCACAGCTAACTTCAATGGCACATAAGACTTCCTGGCTCAGTGCTATATTGAGAGGGTAATACATACAGATATTAATTCATAAAGCATATGAAGAGCTTGGAATCCTTTTCCATCCCTGATGCACAGGCCAATTTCATCCCTAAATCCCTCATCTATTGCCCCTGGGAAAATCTTGTCATGTACTGAATCCTCCCAATGATTTCCAGAAACTTCATGTAAACACACAGAGAAAAGAGACTGTTAACCTCTCTCAGAACTCACATGTCGTGGTTAGAGAGAAAAGTATCTTTCTTGTAAACAGAGATCTTCACATCTGTTACATCTCTTGCAATCTCCTGACATCAAATTCACTTACAGCCAAACTCATTAGCTGCTCAGTTCAGTCAGAACCACCAAACCAATTTTACATATATATACATATATAAATGCCAGCGTATTGAAGAAAGCTTTGGGAAAAAGAATCCACTTAGAATGACTGAACAAAAGGGCATCACCATTTCTATCAAGGCATCATCCATCTTTCAAGCGCACATTTCAAGTTCTGCTCTGCAGAATGAGCCCCTTTAGGGGATTCCCACGCCAGGGATCAACAGCTGAGCCAGCCTCACGCTGGAGGGAATCCACTGGCAAGAAAACCTGTATACAGGGAGATTATGCAAAGACTTCACATCTTCCAGTTTGATTAAAAACTTGCAAAATGAAACAGCAAGAATATAATTGAAACAATCTGTTCCACCCAAGACTGCTAGTATCTTTCTCTTGCTCTTTTTCTTTTTTTTTTTTTTCTCCACTTAGAACTCTCACTTTTTATCACTGTTGCAAATCTTAAAACACCATTTGGATGGAATTAGGCGATAGCTAATTGCTACACTTCAACTCAATCTAGCTGCCCCCAGGAGCCTTCTTAGGGCCCCTAACTACTAATTTCTTGGCCTCCCAGATGCCTACTGGAAGAAATAGAAGCCCAACTAGGATGAGAGAGGGGACCCAAAAGAAATAGGGGAGGAAAAAAATTACATTTAGAAATATGAGTTATCATCAGGGGAGCATCCCGTTTCAGGAGCCCAAGTCTGGGGAGGTTTTTCCAGCCTATCTCTCTTCATCTCTCTCTTCTAATTCCTGTCCCACTAAGCATCACTGTAGGATGGTTAGCAACAACTGGTTCTCAGACTGAGAGCAGAGGTCAAATCTTATGTGACCCTTGATTTTGCCATAGCATGCTGAAGAGGAAAAAAAGATAGAAAATAGGACATGCTTTTATTTTAGACATGCTTTGATAGTGTCCCCCAAGTGGCTTAATGTCTATATCCCAAGTGCTTAAAACTTGCCCTGCAGAAGGAATTTCTTTCTTGAAATAGACTGATGGCACATTAAATTACATATCACTTTTCCCAGGTAAGCATCTTTGCTTTCCAGCTTGATGGGAAATTTTGCATTTCTGTGTTTAACTCGGGGTTTTCTTGCCAGGCTCTTTCCCCATATTATTTTGAAATGCAGTTACTTATAAAGGGGATATTTTAGGTAGAAGTCCAAGCAATCTTCCACCAATTCGACAGACAAATACTGCTCTCTGTAGACAAAGATGACCTCTTCTCTCCTGTTTGTTCCCAGCATGTGGATGGGTCTGTACCAGGCCCTCCAGCTGGCCCTGCCACAACCACACAGCTGCTCAATGCCTGCTTGGGATTAGAGGTATAGACAGGGCCGTGAAACCCAACAAGTCAATGAGCCCAGATGGCCAGTGCCCACCCAGCCTTGGCCTCATTCAGTAGTTGCTCTAACTCAGAAATAGGCAAACTTTTTCTGTGAAAGCCTTCAGAACACGGAGAGCATTATTTCTGGCTTTGCACACCATGTGCTATCCCTTAGGACTACTCTGTGTTACTGCTGCAGTGCAAAAGCAGCATAGATGATACCTAACTGATATCTAACAATGAGTGGGGCTATACTCCAATAAAACTTTATTTAAACAAATAGTTGACATGGCCTGTGGGCCATAGTTTGCTGATCCCTTGTAAACAAACATGTCTGACTAGCTTGAGCTCCATTTGTCCAGCCTGGTTCCTCTATTTTACTAATCACTATCCTTTACTAAAAACTTTTCTGCATTGTTCCTCAAGTCCATCTGCCAACTGGAGTTGATTTATAGCCCCCAAGTCAAACTAAAATGTGATAGAAAAAGGAGGCAAATTTTATTTTGGGGGGAGGAAGTCTAGTTTCTCAGATCAAAGGGACATATTAAACTCATAGGACCATTTTACATGGTCATTTAAATGTTAACCATCAGCCTCTTAAGAGGTCTTAAGAAAACCACAGAAAGGAACATCCCTGCCCCTCCACCCCACCACACACACTACAAACCCATCAGATCACACAGCTCTGTGAAGCAGGCTTAAGAGCCTATATCTGCAGTTTCTCCTCTATTTTTTTGAGGTTACATGGGGAAAAGCATGCACCATGTCATGAATATTATTATCCCCTGTTAACAGATAAGGGATTACAGCTGTACTTCTCTGACTATAATGGACCCAGGGGTCACCTGGGGTCTTGCTGAAATGCAGATTCTGAGGCAGTAGGTCTTAGAGGCAGAGCTGAGGATCTTCATTTCTTACAGACATCCAGGGGATACTGATGTTGCTGACCTAAGATCCTCAGTTGAAGAACAAGGACCTAGAGAAGTGGTTGGCATCCCTGGCTGCACATTGAAAAACCCTGGAGAGAGTTCCAAGAATGGAGACCTGGACCAGCCCCAGAGCAGACACATCAGCTCCTCTGCAGACAGACTGCAGTGTTTAGTCAAGCCCCTCAGTTTTGACACAGAGTCAAGCCTGAGAGTTGCTGGACTAGAGGCTCAGTGGAATGAACTGACTTGCCCAAGGTCACATGGTGGGTTTCCCAAGTGGCGCCACTGGTAAAGAATCTGCCTGCCAAAGCAGGAGACATAAGAGACACGGGTTCAATCCCTGGGTTGGAAAGATCCCCTGAAGGAGGGCATAGAAACCCACTCCAGTTTTTTTGCCTGGAGAATCCCATGGATAGAGGAACCTGGTGGGTTACAGTCCATGGGGTTGCAGAGAGTCGGACATGATTGGAGCAACTTAACACAAGGTCACATCGTAGGTGGCCAGGCATGGGTTTTCAGTGAGGTAAAAATTTTGCCTGCCTGATAATATTTGAAAATGACTTCAAGTTGTTACAAGGTTGGAAAACACAGGCAGAGGATGTATAGTTTCCAGGACAACAGCAAAGATGAAGGAGGAGGAGAGAGGAGAGATGAGACTGAACTTATTCAAACACAATGGTATCAACATGGTTCAAGGGAACACAGATAAATAGGTGTCACAGCACAAGCCTTGGTCCTGGTGTGAAATTCCCTCTCATGGTTCTTTCTTTCTTCGTGAAAGCAACACGGCAAAGGAGCCTCTCAGAAGGCACATTTCACTTCAGAAATGTGCAGCATCTTCAGAACCTTTGATGAATCACCACATGATTAAATCTTAGAGGCTGAGTAATTACATTTGACTTCCTTTCTGTTTCTTGGGAGGTTCAAAAAGCCATATTTATGGGAATGGGCAAAATTTCTAACCCAGGGATTTCTGTCCTGAATAGGATCAAGGTAAGAGAAGAAGGAGCTGGAAAAAAAGCAAAAAACAAAACAGATTTGGAGAAGTCATGGGACAACCCAAGAGTTTCTGGGTCTCCTGAATGCGTCTAATCCACCTTGTGAGTGGAATGCTATTTTCATCTGGAAAAAGCATGGATTTCAACAATATTCACACAATTGTTCAACCACAGTTATTCAAGATTGGATCTATTTTCTCACCCTCTGCAGATCCTATGGTGAAGACCTTGGCTGTGTAATTTGGGACATCCCCCCTCAAAGAGGAAATGAAAGGTGGAGGGGAGGAATCAAACATCTCCCAGAGCAAGCAGAGGGCAGCTGCGGAGGGTAACACGAGGTGCAGACTCACTCCTGGAGCCTCATCCTTTTAGGCAGAGGATGTGAGAGGCCAGGGCCTGGGAGTCCTGGGAACACCGTGAGCTCATGTGAAAATTTATAACCGTGAACATGCAGGGAGAGCTCAGCATTTTGTCATATGTTTTCAGAGGCTTAAATTCAATTGTGACTTTCCCCATGCCTCTATTCTTTGGGGACATTCTTATGGACATTTAATTTAGTTTCTTTACTCTGTTCCTCCTGGACTCCCTCTTGGACTACAAAGAAATAGGAGCCAAGCTCTAAAGGACATTGGCTGGATGTTCTGAAAAAAGAAAGGAAGGGAAAAAAAACCCCTCTGAGGCCTCTGTTTTTTTCAGCCCTACAGAGTTCTTTCTCAGAAGCTCCAAAGCATGATCTAGAATCCACTGGTGGAGCTCAGTGGGGTCCCCCGTTCCACACTGACACACAAGCTCAAGGTCACCGTGTTCTGGAGGACCGTCCTGACCATCCTTCATTTTACAGGTGAGGACAACTGGGCTGTGATGGTCACACACTGAGGCAATGCAGAGGAGGGGCCATAACCAGGGCTCCCGATTTCCAGGTCAGCAGCCCCCTCTGTCCCAGACCATCCCCCTTTGCTGGGTTGGTCTTTAGGAATCTATCTTCTCATGGGGGCAATCAGGTCCCAGATCTTCAGAAATGCCAGTCTAGTGGGCAGAGAGAACCTTTGAGATGTTAGTGACAGACCTTTCTCTGCCGGCTTTGTAGTTTATCTCCAGGAAGCATGAAAGATAACCCTCTGTTCTTCTCTCTCCCAACAAAATCAGGGAGGGGGTGTACAGTACGCTCAGATGCAGAAGTCAGTTTTAAAGTCCCCAGGGGCACAGTGTGGCTCTACTTCTCACAGTTAGGAAGCCTCTCAGCTCAACTCTGCCCTACAAAGAGGAGGCACTGGAGCTATTGAAGGAAAGGAAGACATACGTGAAATGAATTGCACTTAAGACTCAGTCCCATAAAAAGCAGTCGGTGATCACTCACAGCTTACTTGGTATCACACATTCTGTTAATTAAGTGAAAAAAAACAAATACCCCCTACTCTCTCCCCTCCCCAAGAAAATGACCCAATGGCTTTTGAATCTGTATTTTCAGTCCATGTGATCACCCTGTGTTAGGGCATCAGTGAGAATCTTGAAAAAGGGTCCCAGGGTCATAGGGCAGCGTCAGTTTAGCGAGGAGACCTTTCTCCCCAGAGCTTGGCATTTTCAGAATGTTGTGTTTTTGTTTTGGCTCTGACTGCAGTAAATTAACCGTGATATGAAAACACCTTTTTTTTTTTTTTTTTTTGCCCCTTGTGTTGTGGCCTAGAATTCCAGGCGAGAACTGCAGCAGGGAGGGAGCAGTGGGGGCGAGGGGGGGGGGGAGTGTGAATGCAGGGGACGGAGTAGGAGAGAAGGAGAGGAGAGTGTATCCCCGCGAAGAAGAGATGAAAGGGGCCCCCAGCGCCGGGAAGAGTAAAACATCTGAGATGTTCGGCAATTAATCATCTCCGTGAGATCCCAACAGTCCCCAGCCCCATCGGCCCAGCAATTTTGCTGACACAGAAGGAAAAGGCACCTCCACAAACACAGCTAGTAAAACAGTCTTACAGCTACATAAACAGCCGGCTCCAGCAGAAGGCAGTGGGCCCTACTCTTTAAAATTATGCTTGAAATCCTGCATGTGAGAAACCACACACCGTTCTGTCCACGCCAGGGCATACGTGAGCCTGGAGATACGCTGAGAACCTCTGCTGTCTTGTTCTGATGTGGGTAGGAGCTGAATCGCAAATGTGATTTTGATGAGTAAGTCCCTGAGAAAGTTACTGCCGATGAAATAGGAGTTGGAGCTGAAAGTGGCCCCTCCTTTTCCCACACATTTCTAGATGGTCTTAGAGGAGGGGAGAAGCTCCTCTGACTTCATTGTCTAGACTCACAGGAACCTAGTTCTGGCCGTTTGGAGAGCATCACAGGGTCTCGTTTATTTTTATCCATCAGCTCTGTTCTTCTCTCCCCACCCTTTGAATGGAAAGAAGAAAGCTGGAAGGACTTACATCTGTGTTTTCACTAGAAAACGGCAGCTTTTAAGATAGCCTGCCTCCTGCCAGCTGAGTTAAGATCAGCTTGGATGACAAGGAGAGTCAGAGTAGTTTCATTGATTATGATAACTGTAGCACCGATCACCTCATGCCGGCTGAACGGCTATTGTCAAGGAGATCAGAGGTAAGAAGGGTTAAGGGTGTGGCGAAAAGAGAGCCCTTGTGAGCTGTTGGTGGGAATGTAAATTGGTGCAGTCCCTATGGAAAATGGTATGGAGGTTCCTCAAAAAACTAAAAGCTGAACTACCATATGATCCAGCAATTTCACTTCTGGGTATATATCCAAAGAAAATGAAAATGGGATTTCAAAAAGATATCTGCATTTCCTTGCTTATTACAGCATTATTCACAATAACCAAGATATGTAAACAACCTAAGTATCAATGGATGAATGGATAAAGAAGACACAGTATATATGTACAAGAGATGATATACATTGGGTTGGGTTAGCCAAAAAATTTCATTCGGATTTTTCTATAATATCTTATGAAAAGCTCAAATGAAATTTTTTGGAAAGGAAACCCAATGTTTCCAAACAAACACCTGATTAGAGTATTTTTCAGCCATTATTTGCCGTAATGTAGATGGATATTGAGGCATTTGAGGTCATTATGCCTAGTGAGATCAGTCAGACAGAGAAAGCATCATCATACTGTATGATATTCTTGCCTGGGAAATCCCAAGGACAGAGGAGCCTGGCAGGCCACAGTCCATGGGGTCGCAAAGAGCTGGACACGACTGAGCAACCGAGTACACACACATACACGGTGGGATATATATACATATAGACTTAAATATAGAATTGAAAGCATTCAAATTTGTAGAACTAGAGGGTAGAATGGTAGTTAGCAGGACCTGGGGAAACTGGGAAGATGTTGGTCAAAGGGTACAACCTGAAGTAAAACACAAGATAAAAAAACAAGCGTACCAGCTAGAGAAGGATGCTGACAGTGAGGGAGACTGCGTATATGTGAAGTACAGAGTATAAGGGAATTTTTATACTTTCGGCTTACTTTTGCTGTGAAGTGAAAACTTGTATGAAAATCTATTAAGAGAAAAAAACTACCTTCCTTGTGGCAGTGGATTCAACAAATTCAATTTTATTTTTCTTTGTGATTATAATTTCGTGGGCTTTTCTACTCTATTTTATACACACACACACACACACACACACACATATTTCAATGCAAAAAATTCCTGATCTTAGTGGAATAAAATGGCATTAAAAACAGGCTGACAACAACCAGGGTGACATTATTTTAAAAAGTGCATTTCCGGATGTACTACTTGAACTAACATTGAGAAGCAAAGAAGTAGCTTAGTGCTAAGCTGGTGTGATTTCGGCATCAGTTATGTCATCTTTCTGGATTCTGGCATCCCCACTGGTAAAATGAGGGTATTGGACTAGATGGGCTTTAACGTCCTTCCAACTCAAAGGACCCTTGAACGCAGAGCAAGCATTTCACATTAGTTTTCCCTGGCAGTGATGGTGAATCTGGCCTTAGGCTCCAAGCTGTCTCACTCCACCCTCTTGTGACACACTTGAGAGGATGGTGGGAAAGTTCATGGTGAGGAAGAAGGCCTTAGCCAGCATTTTTAAAAGGATCAAGGCCTTGGGCTCCATTTGCATCTTGTTCTACTTACCTGAACAAACAGTCTTGTTTTTAGACTTGGCGTGAGCCAGCCCAAAGCCAAACATGGCTTTGGTGTTTCTGGATAGATCACAGTGCTGTTTGCGTCACGGTGACTCAAAAGGGCTGAGAAATTGCTGACCACAATTCAAGAGAATGCAATGATTTGGACACAGAAGACAAAAGTCTGTAATAAGGATTTTAAACCCAAAGTCAGTAATCCTGGAGGGACTTCATACAACTCCCACAAGCATTTTAAATAACATGATGAAAGCCTCTTATCATTTTAAATTAATAGAGCCATAGCTGTTACTCCTAATAATCAATTCAACCAAAAATAATTTACTTGACAATGCTGTTATTATATAGGAAGAGCTTATAAAATGACGACCCTGAATCCCAAATTCCCACGATTGAGAGCTGTTGAGAAAATACCAGCAATGGAGTGAAAAGTAAACTTGGGAGGGCAATTGATTGAATGTTCTGGAAACTTTCACCACAGTCACGGTCCAGACCATATGACCCTCTGCCCCATTCTCCCACCAACATCCTTTCTTCATCTTGCTTGACTGAGTCTCCAGGTTTCATCATGGAATTCTACAAAGTTGCTTGAGGAACCAGAAGTAGCTCTGGGTGTCAGGCAGGAAAATTCCTTCCCTTCCTTCCTTCTCTCCCTCCCTCCCTCCCTTCACCCCTTCTTCTTTATCACCCCCAAACATAGGATCTTAAGAAAGTATCGTGGGCAACAGACAAGAGACAAAATAGCAATCAACCCACTAAAATGTCTGTTCACCTCTTGTTTGACCTTTGATGGCAGCAGAAATATCACAGATACCAAGAGGATTGTAGCATTAGGCCCCTGGGAAACAGAAAACCAGCCCTGGTAGTCTCTTCAAGGAAAACATCAAATAACTGTTTCCAGTTGTTTCAAGCATTACAAACGAGGTGCGATCTGTGAAAATCCTTTATCTATTATTCTAAGTGCTCCATAAATGTGGAGCACTCTTCTTATTTATTGAACCGAAAGAGACTGTTAAGGGGTTCCTGCTTCAATCGGAAACCATGTTATATTTTGCAAGCCAGGTAGGTAGGGCAATTGGGTGGGTATAAATGGGGATAAAAATAAGAAACCTGGGATCCTGCTCTGGCACCTCAGTCACTGGCAAACCTTCACAACTTGATGCTTCCATTTCTCCTTTTATTTTTAAAAGGAGTGAGGTCAGGATGGGGGAAGAAAAAACACAGCTGCAAGATCCTTGGTCTACTTCTTGTCATTCCCCATAGTCAAATCTACTCTCCAAGCGACGACCATATTACACATCAATTACTGTTGATGACTTGTCCCTGTGATCACCTTCAAGTGAATAAAAAATTTTAAAAAGGCTATTTCAGATGCTATTCACCTTCGCATCTGATTCAGCCACCTAATTTGGGTTTTTCATGTTCTCTGCCAGGATTTCTACCTTCCCTAGACTGAGTGGGTTTTTTAAAAAGCCCTTTGGTGGCAGTCTTGGGTGGTGACATACCCTGCTCTCAGAAATGAGTCATCTGCGCCTGGGCGCATCCTTCTGCCCCCTACTCTTGTCATTCCTCTCGGTTATTTTCATCTACTACTTAGTCGCCTGCTTCCTAAACACTTTTATAGACTCGAATCTCTTATCAGCTTCACCAGTGTACACCCTTGGAATTTTCATGGTCATCTCGCTACCGTGTCTTAGAGACACTCCCTGCGCTCGCTTATTTGACTAGCATGCAGATGCTGGTGTTAGCATTTCCTTTGTGATTCTTCCTAACAGCTCCCAACAAAACTTTTCCTAGCCATCATCTCTTCCAACACTGAGGCTCGAAGCAGAACTAGCCACTTTCTGCAAAAACCAAAGGCTGGGGCAAAGGGGTTTATCCACAGGCTTTGTGTTAAAGACCAAGTCTCAGTGAAAAATGGAAATTTTTGAAATTTGATATTTTCCTTATTTGATTAATGATAACAGTCACACCTAACCCATTGATAGCACTCTTATTAGCAATAACACTATTGATAACTAATCTTAGTTGCAGACCATGCCTGAGCCAGATTTATGCCCGTTAGCTATCATCAACACTTAAACAGAATAACATAGGTACTTTTTTTTTTTCTGTCCCATTTGACAGATCAGAAAATGGCACAAGGTCAGGTGATTGGCTCAGGCTCACACAGAAATCTGAGCTCTGTTTGGGTGCCTCCTGGCTCAGCATCTGTGTTATACCATGTGGAAAGAAACACGGTTGTGCCTAGTGGAGTGGGGAGTGCCTCCCAGAGCGATTGGGAAGGACAAAAGGAGTGAACGAATCCATCCGTCACTAAACCATGTGGGGCTGGCTTCATTCTCAGTCCGGCCGTCCTCATCTGCATGATGTGGATGCAGGGTTTATGACACCGAACACTCCTTCCTTGCTCTGCCTGTGTCCGCCCCCTGTTGGGCTGAGGCAGTGAAGTGAAAGTGAAAGTGAAGTTGCTCAGTCGTGTCTGACTCTTTGCGAACCCATGAACACCAGGCTCCTCCATCCGTGGGATTTTCTAGGCAAGAGTACTGGAGTGGGTTGCCATTTCCTTCTAGAATGAATGAAACACTGTTACATCCCAGGCAAGCCTGTCCAGCAGGTGTCCATTAAGCACTTCGCCTGCATTAGCACTGGCCCACGAGGTGCAGAATGTGGACCTGGGTAGAATTCAGAGTTTCTGTAGAAGAACCTCCCATCTAAAGAGCTTAACGCACCCTGGTTCTGCAGTCCACAGCAGAACTGCCATGGAGTGGACCAGTGCCGCTGGAAACTAAGTGAAAATAGGAACCCCAGAAAAACAAAACATCA
The DNA here is from genome assembly GCF_016772045.2 of Ovis aries. Taxonomy (NCBI): domain Eukaryota; kingdom Metazoa; phylum Chordata; class Mammalia; order Artiodactyla; family Bovidae; genus Ovis; species Ovis aries. The sequence goes on along the minus strand of NC_056063.1, from coordinate 69,444,870 downwards.
GTGTTAAGGTTGGCTTTTGCCCTAAAAAACATCTTCCAGACCCAGATGACCTGAAGCTTTGGTTTTAAGAGATTTGCATGGAGTGGCAAGGGGCAGAAATATTAGAGTGTAAGGCTTCCCTGAGGCCATCAGTCTATATCACGAAAAGCTATTATTTCAAGGGGTTAAATCCTTAGTAGGAGAGAGAAATAGAAATACCCTTCACCACAAGCCACAAAGACTTTCAATAAAATAGAATATAAGATATATAAGGAAACAAAGCACCATGTGCAAAAGCCAGCTGAAATACCAGATGAGACAAGAAAACACTTCAGATATCTGAAGTATCAGATGTGAAGCATAGAATTAGTATGTTCAAAGATAAAAAGGTAGGGTTTAAAAAAGTGAATAAAGAGCAAGAAACTACTGAACATTGGACTAAGCATATAAAAAGAACTAAATATTACAAATGAAAAATATAATCATTAAAGTTGAAACTCAGTGGATGTTTTTAATGGGAGATTATTTACAACAGAAGGGAGAGATAATAACCTGAGAGGTGGCACACAAAAAAAATATTCTGACTGTAGAAAGAGACAAAGACAGATTAGGAGACATGGAGGACAGGGAGAACATCTGACTTGTCTAATCGGTTATAGAATAAGAGCAGAGAAAGAGGGAACAGGTTGAGACAATGTTGAAGAGATGAAGGCTTAGAGTTTTCTAGATAATGAAAGACATCTTAGGAGATTTAGAAAGTCAAGCAAATCCTAAGATGGGGGGATCTATATCTAGACATAGTACCATAAAATTACAGAACAACAAAGAAGAACTTAAAAGCAGCTCGAGAGGTAATACAGATTACTTATAGGAGAAGGGCTGAGAGTAGCTTCTCAACAGCAGTCATAGAAACCAGGAAACAGTGAAATATAAGCAGCAGTGTACTCAGAGCAACGGAGGGTCCCATCGAGGATGACGTATGGAACATAAATGTCTCTCAGGAATGAGGGCAGACAAAGATGTTTTCAAATAAAACCCTCAGTAAAGTAAATCCTATAGTATGTATTCCTGACCTAGGAAAGTGATTCCTGATGGACAGTTTGATGCAAGAAGGAATGATAACCAAAGAAAGCAGTAAGATGTGGTTCTATACAAAATTCCATTATCTAAAATCCTATAAGATTAGAAACATTACAAGATAGAACTAAATAATCCAATAATAACAGCGTATACTTTGAGAGGAAATGATCAAAACTGAGATGTTTTGAGGTCCTTGTGTTGTTCCAGAGAAGGGTAAAGATATTCACTGATTAATTAAACTCAGATTTTGTAACATCTAGACATGTGCTAACATTTCAAGAGCAACTATTAAAAGACTAAAATAAATAAATAAAGCATTTAGATTCTAAACATCAGAAGAAAAAAGTGGAATGAGAAAAAATTCTCAATCAATCTATAAGAAAGAAGCAAAAATAAGACTGGAATAGATGAGACAAATAGAAACCACAAAATGAGATAGAAAAAATAAACTCAACTATCTTAGTTTTTCTAGTACATTTAAATGAACTAATTGCACCAATTAAAGTAGAAATGTTGTCAGTCTTGATTTAAATATAAGCCAAGAGGCATAAGTAAAACATAAAGTTTCAGAAAGGTTGGCAGTGAAGATGTGAAATGAGATATGTCAGTCAAATATTAGTAAAAGTCTGGTGTAACTATATTGATATCAGAAAGAAATAGATGTCAAGGCAAACAACTGCAACTAATACTACCAGAGACAAGGGATTCCTATATGATGATGACAAGGTCAAGGTGCATAGAAGATAAAACTGTAACTACAAGCATAGACTCAAAATATATGAGATAAAAATAGAGCAACATGGAGAAACAGATCAATTTTCCTGCACAGTGAAATAGCTCTCCTAGCAACTGGTGGGAAAAAACTCCCCTCCCCCCCAAAAAAAAATCAGTCAAAATATGTAAGATTTGAAGACTATTCTGAAAAGGGTCATCTTATCTCATCTTTTCCCTGCTACTCCTCCAGGAGGCAGGGCGCTGTGACACTTTTCTGTGGTAGGCTAAGTTTAGGAAAGGACATGATGAGGGGGAATGAGGGAACACTGGAAATTGGTAGTCACATCTGGTTCACCACAGGGTGTCGCTGAATTTTATTAAGTGGTGATGAATCACCTTAACAAACTAGGAATAAAACTACCATATGACCCAGCAGTCCCACTCCTAGGCATATGCTCTGAGGAAACCAAAACTGGAAAAGACACATGTACCCCAGTGTTCACTGCAGCGCTATTTACAACAGCTAGAACATGCAAGCAATCCAGATGTCCATCAACAGATGAATGGGTAAAGAAGCTGTGGTACATATATACAATGGAACATTACTCAGCCCTGAAAAGGAATGCGTTTGAGTCCGTTCTAATGAAGCGGACGAGCCCACAGCCTATTATACAGAGTGAAGTAAGTCAGAAAGAGGAAAGCAAATATCATACATTAACACATACCTCCTGGAGAAGGCAATGGCACCCCACTCCAGTACTATTGCCTGGAAAATCCCATGGACAGAGGAGCCTGGTAGGCTACAGTCCATGGGGTCGCCAAGAGTTGGACATGACTGAGCAACTTCACTTTCTTTCTAACACATACCTACAGAATCTAGAAAGATGGTACTGATGAACATATTTGCAGGGCAGTAATGGAGATGCAGACATAGAGGACAGACTTATGGACATAGGCGGTGGGGAAGGAGAGGGTGGGATGGATGGAGAAAGTAGCATGGAAACATATGCACTACCATATGTAAAAATGGGAATTTGCTGTATGACTCAGGGAACCCAAACCGGGGCTCTGTAACAATCTAGACGGGTGGGAAGGGGTGGGAGGTAGTGGGGAGGTTCAAGAGGTTGGGGACACATGTATACTTATGGCTGATTCATGTCGACGCCAGAAGCCAACACAATATTGTAAAGCAATTATCCTTCAATTAAAAATAAAAAAATATTTTAAAAACTAGTCATGAATCATAGAAGTTTATATAAAAGTATCATGCTTCAGCTACAATTTGATAAATAACTATAGCAAATCTCTGGGTTTTTTACTTACGCAAGGAGTATAGTGTAATTAAAAATATAAACACACACATACAATCCATCCTTGTCATATCAGAGTTATGGAAATTAATGTCTTCAAAGTATATCACAAAAAAGTAGGGGGGGGGATAAATTAGGAGATTGGGATTGACATATACACATTGTTGTTGTTGTTTAGTCCCTAGGTCGTGTCTGACTCTTTTGCAACCCCATGGCTCTTCTGTCCATGGAATTTTCCAGGCAAGAATACTGGAGTGGGTTGGCACTTCCTCTTCCAGAGGATCTTCCTGGATCAGTGGTCGAACCTGCATCACTTACATTTGCAGGTGGCTTCTTCACCCCTGAGCCACCTGGGAATACACATTACAATATATAAAATAGATACCTAATAAGGAACTGCTGTATAGTACAGGGAAGTAGTCTCAATACTCCATAGTGACTTGCATGGGAAAAGAATCTAAAAGAGTAGTTATATACGTGTATGTACAACTGATGCACTTTGCTGGACAGTAGAAACTAACACAACATTCTAAATAAACTATATTTCAAAAAAATTAAATTAAAAAATCTTCCTAAGGACTCATTTAATTTCTAACTCTCCAAAGTCAGAGAGAAAGAATTCTTTCAATGAAACTACTGTAAAGATATTGTACTTTATTTATTTTTCAAGAGAGAATAAAGGTTGACAAGACAAGATGGAGTTTCTTTCACTTGAGCCCTCACTATTAAAATCCTAATGAAATATTTCTTGCTCCTTGAAGACTGCTGTATAAAGAAGATTTGATTTTTCTGAGTAACTGGAAACATTTTCACGAGGACATGTCTCACACTAAAGATAGCCCCTGGGTTTTTGGATTTTATGCGAGGAGATCAATTAAGGCAGCTCACTACCGTTCTGTTTTCTTCCCAGAGCTGGTCTAGCTGCTTTGTATTTACCCCTTTTCTCTAGCACTCAAGGAGGCGCAAAGAGCAAGCAAAGGAAAAGCTTAGGTTTTTCAAATGCCCAGATGAGTGTTCTTCATTGAAACGAATTCAGCCTGCTTTGGGGAGTTATCTTAGGTTCAAATCCCTTAGAATAAAACTTACAAAGTCATTGTTTTCCTGCTTCATTACCCATAAATAATTTATGAATTTATATTGTAATTTTCCTTCCAGCTAAATCAGAGCTCTACGATTTTGCAAATAATTCCACTCGGAAGCTAATGACACACATTCCTGAGATTTTCATTTCAAGTTTACCATGCCTGTGCAATTTGCCTGATTAACCTGCGAAAAGTGTTCTTCTTCATGAACGCTGTTCAGAAATAAACAGCTATTGTAAAAGGAGACAAGGGCAGGTTCTGGAACTTGAATTCTTGGTGATCTTAAATGATGATGTATGAAAGGGAGAAAAAGGGAGAACAATTTGATTTGCTCCAACTAGGTTGACCCAGAAAGGAGAAGAGCAGAAAAATTGCTTCGTCTAAGCAAACATGACATCAAGTCAGACAAGAGCAGCACTCACAGTATCCAGGATCCAAGGCTAATTTTAAAAATATACAGTCTGGATCTGAAAGACATTTAAATGCCGGCAATAAAAAAGACTTTGCTCATTCTGTTTCTCCTACTCATTGGCACCAGCTTCTTCATCCTTGTTTGAGACACTGACTTGGTTGGATACTGGGGTGGGACTCCCATTCATCTCAGTCTAGTTGAATGATGGTTGAATTTGAAGTTCAGGTAGGAGAAAGAGCCATCCAATGCTAAAAATCAACCAGACTTAGAAAGGGAAGCTAGCTTTCCAGGGCAAGGTAGACACTCCCTTTGTAACAAGGACTTAGAATTCTCCTCCATTTCTAAAACTTTAAAATGCACTCCTGACCAGTACATAGTCTGATTTAGGTTAAAGCTAAGTTTGTCTGCCATCCCCCAAAGTGTTGTGAGTTCTTTGATTATGTTTTAGTCACTTATACTCAGCTTGTATTACAATACAATAAACAGTTGTTGAATGAGTGATGAGTTTTTCTCTTTTTTTCATGTAAGATTTGTCTCAGAGTTGCAAAGAGTAATGAATCGATTCTTATCAATTTAAAAATCTTGCCTTGGGATTTCCAGGGAGGTCCAGTGGTTAAGACTCCATGCTCTCAATGCAGGGAGTGCTGGTTTGATCCCTGGTTGTGGAACTAAGATCCCATATACCTTGTGGTGTGGTCAAAAAAATAAAATAAAATTTAAAAAATGATAGAAACAGAAGAGATACTAGATCCTCTAGCAGTTTTAAATCATGATCCTTGGAGAACCTGGTTTCTGTGCAGCTGCCTCAAGGAGACTTAGAAAGGCTGGAAGGTGCTGAAAAGAGCAGTCAACTGGGCCATTTTAGCTCTAGTTTAAATTCAAAACAAAACTTTATTTAAAAAAATCTTGCCGTGGTCATCTGTGATTGAGATTGACAATGTTTCTGTTTACAAATGTGTCCATTTTCAGTCTGTGTGCGACACAGAGGGACAAATGTTCCTGCCTTCTGGACAGCAGGCTCGGTCACGTGACCTGCTTTGGTCACGTGACCAGATAGAAACTCTGTGTTGTGGCCCTTCCATGGGGGCTGTGTTGACAGCCCCCTTGCCATGCTCTCTCTTTCCCCTGCCACTGCAACAGGCAATGTGCTCAGTCGCTCAGGCATGTCCAACTCTTTGTGACCCCATGAACTGTAACCTGCCAGGTTCCTCTGTCCATGGGATTTTCCAGGCAAGGATACTGAAGTGGGCTGCCAGGGGGGTAACAGGAGAAGCTCCAGATAACGGCTGCTCTGGCACCCTGTGTCCTGGAGTGAGAGTGCCGACCACGTGTGGCTGACCCACAGTCAAGTCAACTGTGGGCACTTGGTACCAACAGGAAATAAACTTGTGTTTTTGTGAGTCATTCTGGGGGTTGTTTGTCATTGCTTCAGGACCTGGCTTGGCCCATCCAGATCAATACAGTATTGGAAAAGCTTCTAAAGATATTACACAAACCCAACTTCCAAAAAATTATTTGCTAGCCAGCAATATGAGTGGTGCTGCTACAGTTGCTGGTTCATTCATTTATTGTCAGCCTGTCTTTTTTTTTTTTTCCTTATAGCTTAGTCAGTCTTTCAGATGCAAGAAAATACCCATGAAGTCAGAGCCTTTGACGATAATGACCATGAATGAACTTAAGTAATAAAATTATTGTGTATTGCAGATATGTCTCTACCTTTAGCATTTATGAAGAGAAGTCAATTTTCACTCAAACAGGTTTCTTTTCATCTGGTTTTCTCTACAATGTTTATGCCTGAGTTTTACTGCTGGCAGTAAAGAGTGTCCAAGTATGTTATGGGAATAGCCAAATTCCCAGTGCTTTAAAATGTATTCCATAGGCCCCAGAGTCAGTTAAAAGCTGATTGATTATACAGCAAATACATCAAAACTGGTATTTATGAAAAAATCCCATTTCTTCAGCTCTATCTCTCATAAGCCTGAACATCACATCTGGGAGTCATGGTGCAAATATCTCAGACAGCTATGAGAAAAATGACTGCAGCCTTTCCATAAGCTGCTCAATAATTTAATGAAAGAGCTATGTCCACTGATCCCGCTCCTGAACACATATTTTACATGGTATGGTTTGGGCAGTTTAGTATGACTTGTCTGTTCAGGTTTTCATCATCAAGTCACTGAAAACACCTATTACATAGATGCTGCTGCTGCTAAGTCGCTTCAGTCGTGTCCGACTCTGTGCAACCCCATAGACGGCAGCCCACCAGGCTCCCCTGTCCCTGGGATTCTCCAGGCAAGAACACTGGAGTGGGTTGCCATTTCCTTCTCCAATGCATGAAAGTGAAAAATGAAAGTGAAGTTGCTCAGTCGTGTCTGACTCTGCAGACCCCATGGACTGCAGCCTACCAGGGTCCTTCATACATGGGATTTTCCAGGTAAGAGTACTGGAGTGGGTTGCCATTGCCTTCTGCTAAGTCACTTCAGTTGTGTCCGACTCTGTGCGACCCTGTAGACAGCAGCCCACCAGGCTCTGCCGTCCCTGCGATTCTCTAGGCAACATCACTGGAGTGGTTTGCCATTCCCTTCTCCACGGGATCTTCCTGACCCAGGGATCAAACCCATGTCTCCTCCTTGGCAGCTGGATCCTTTACCACTGAGCCACCTGGGAAGCCATATTTGTTATCATGACTTCCACATATTCTTTATTGGTGTAGTCTATCTCAGATTACAAAATCAAATTCCTACTTCCTCCAGGCTAAGGTTTTATGATGCTCTGAATTAGATACATTTCCCTGGAGGAAACCTGGTGTGTCTAACTGGTTTGATAAACAATGTTATTTTGTAAATAGTCACTCCTGCCTTTTTGATGATGCTAGCACTAACAACATGTGATGATGGAGACTGTATATGCTAGTTAAGTTTTACTAAGTGCTACCCCACAGAGGAGATCTCAGTAAATACATGATTGATTGATTGATACCCATAGAATGCATCATTTTGGGTTTAGCTGAAGTCAGGCATTCTGAAAGAAAACTTCATGTCTGAAGGGAAAAACAAGCATATCAACATACCATAAAATAGACATAGAATCTGTATAGCTATATTTGGGGTCTGAAAGTGTAACATTTCATTTTTATGACATAGAGGTCAGCAAAGCTCTTGCTTAAATGTTTCGGAGGACAAAGGAGAGTTTAAAGACAGAGTTGAAAGTGGTTTGGTTGGTAAAATTACCCTCCAAGTGATTTGAGACCATTTGTACCTAAAGCAAACTGTGCAAAAGTTTTCCCCCTTTAAAACATGTGGCCTGACTTCATTGCTGGAATCCACATGAGCCTCTGTATGTGTCTTGAAGCAGTGGAGCGGAATGGGCTTCAGTATCTCTCAGGGACTAACGTAGCCAGCGGAGTGGACGTTTCTCCCCATGGCATACAGCCTGATGCAATTAAACACAGCCTTGCCTGAGCTGAAAGAAAGGTCTCTGATTCTCCTATTTTCTCTGTTCTTCCACATTCCTGAAAGAAGAGGTTCCCAAGGATGTAAAAACAGTCCACTGTCCATTGGGTGTGAGCTGAAAATTCCACAGAAGGGGCAGGCATTCCACCCAGGTTTCCAACAGTGCATATCATTGAATTAGATGTGTGCTTCCTCCAAGCCCATGGAAGATGCTGAATATCCCAGAGATAAGCCATCATTTTACATGTGCGTCTGATGACATTCCCCACTTGGGATTCATCAACCACAAGCCTCTAAATGGAACAAAGACTATGTTGGGAGGCCTCCCCAACCATGACATGCTGCTGTTGTTGCCCAGAGAAGGGCAGAAATGAAGACCGAAAAAGTTGGGTGGCTTGGCTTTAATGTTTTGTATTTTCTCCCTGCTTTGAAAGCTCGCTGTATTTTGCTGCTAGGATTGCCAAGGGTTCATTGAAAAGGAAACTAGGGTGTCTCAGTGGGGGGTTTGCAGCCAACAGATACAGCAAGTTCAGGCAGGACTGAACAGTTCACAGTCTGAACGGAGTTGAGCAGTAGCTGTTTGTTTGCTGGGGTGAATGGGGCATAATTTATTCAGCTGCAGCAGAGACTGAAAGCCAATCTGGCCTTGACCCATTTATCTTTGGAAAACTAATTAAAGTACAGAATCTGGTTTACTGTTGTTACTGAGGTTTTAGCTTCTCCTGTTTGGGCCAAGCAAAGACTGAGGGTGTGTGCGTATGTCTCTGCGTGTGTCTGTGTCTCGTTGCTGAGGTGGAAGATGGAAAATATCAGTTTCACCTAAAGACAGCGGCTGAGGCTCTAGATAATAAAGCAGTTTCTTAAACACAGCCTGACATCCTTTTGAAATGCAAAAGAGTGGATTAGCCGGATGCAGAATCCTTTGAGGTGACAACGAAATGCCATGGCAATTTAAAATGAACAACAGACAGTTTCCCTCATCCTTACAACCAAGACTTCCTAAATCACACCAAAATGGTCCCAAAGAGGCATGGAAGAACATTTTTATGACCAGCATTTTATTCCAAAACTGGGATTAACCATCAGGCAGGAAATGGCAGCCAGAATGTGAATTGCTTTGTCCATTTTGCTTCTGAACCATAAGAAAAGTGTTCGGGTTCCCAGGATTTGGTGATATTTGCTAAGTACTTAAATTTATACCTATTAATATTAACACCCATGGCAGGCTCATACATTTCAGGAACTGCATTGTGGTTTTGGAAGAAACATATCCAATAACCGACATCTGATTTTGGGGAGCCTAGCTAGAGAGGATTATAGGAGACAAGCAGAGAAATCCAGCACAGTTGGGGAGTGGGTGGAGATGGTATTATGATTTACATTCTTTCCAATATGTTTAAGGACATCATTCTTCTTGGGGGAAACCATTAGGGTCATGATAAACATCAGATAAGAAGGTTGGACTAGGTCAACTGCCAGACAGTCTGGAGATACCAAGAGAATGCTGCTGAGGGTTGGTTGGCACACTCTGTCAGCTGGAGCCAGGTAAGTTTCATCAAGTGGACCAAAGTAATAGAACCCTGACTTGTCCCACCACTGATGCTTTCTTCTCCCACTTTCCATTTAGCACCAGGAGACCTTAAGCTACCTGTCTTTCCTGTTCCTTCCTCAAAATCTTCCCTTCCAGAGTACTCCTGGAAGGAGTACCTTTCTTCAGATTTACCTTTAAACTTTCGGATTTACCTCTAACCTTTTTTCCCTTATCCAAACTGCCCTGGGCTCCAAGACCTGGAATGATGAATAGGGATACTACTCAGAGGACATTTTCTTTTAAACACATGAATTTGAAAGGAGGAAATTTAGACATAGTGTTGCCACTGCCTGAATTGAGGGTCAGGCAGGTGTGTAGCATCACGACACAGGTGTGCTGCATGAATAAATGAGTTCAGCAGGTGAGAGGCATCTTCTCGTACAGATCCATGACGCTAAGGAGAGCTCAGGTATTTCTGAAATGGTAGGACCAGCATGGAGTGGTATTATGAAAACCACTGGATCACATAACTATTTGATTATTATGATTAATACAGAAAGTCAGGTAGGATAACCTGGGCGTGCCTGTCCTCATCTCCAATACAAATTGCTCTGTCACAATAAATACCCAATGGTCTATCTCTAAATGCACTAAAACACATCAGTAAATTTGAGTAGGAGAAAAAAATAAGCAAACTGTATCACAAATATTCCTTACCCTGCTAAATTCTCTATGTTCCCAGCTAATGGAAAAATTAGCTCCTTATGCATGAGAGTTGATGTTGGTTTGTTATTATTATTAGGGAGGTAATTATTTTCTCAGCACAAGAAGACAAAAGCCAATATATTGTATCAGGGAAGAGAGAGTTTTTCAGGCAGGCTACACGTACTATGAATGTAGGGACAGAATTTAAATCAGCCACCAAATGAGCTAGTTTTCCACAAAGCTGAGACTGAAAACCTTGCCATTGAGTAAGAATACCAAAAAATGTCGTTAACCATAAATACCAAGCCGAGAGGACATTCCTAAACCCACTGATCACATACAGTGTTCAATGTTCGCTCTCTGGACAGTTTGGAAAGAGGAAGTGGAGGTGGGATTTCTCAGAAGCTCCCTGGAATGACCAT